>NC_058156.1:4771762-5371762 GCF_011075055.1 Mangifera indica
GACCACTACAGAGGAACAATGATGATGATAGAGGCCTAAAGATTGAGATTCCAAAATTTTATGGAAGTATGAATCTAGATGACTTTGTTGATTGGCTCCATGCCATTGAAAGGGTATTCGAGTACAAAAGCTACTTAGATGAGAAGAAATGCAGATTAGCCTTCTTGAAATTAAAGGATTATGCATCCTTGTGGTGGGAAAACCTTAAGAAACAAAGGGAAAGAGATGGCAAAGAAAGAGTTAGGTCTTGGGAAAAGTTTAAAAAGCTTATGAAGAGAAGTTTCCTCAAGTTTAAAAACCATAGACAAGATCTATACCTCAAGTTGCACACTTTAAAGCAAGGAAGTGATAGTGTTGAGCACTATATAAGAGAATTTGAGAAGTTATTAATGAGAAGTGAACTACTAGAGGTTAAAGAACAAGCTATTGCAAGGTTTCTTGGTAGATTAAACCAAGATATAGTTCATATGGTAGAGTTGCAATCTTATTGTACCTTTGAAGATGTATGCAAATTGGCTATCAAAGTTGAGAAGCAAAGGAAGAACTTAAAGCCTATGGTTGTCGAGCCATTCACCAAGGGCACTTCATTTACCAAGGGAACTACTTCCCACAAAGGTTCCTTATCATACTTAAAGGCTGCCGAAACCACCTCCAAGGAGAGGAGAAAGGAAAAAGTTGTAGGAATAACCAAGAATAAGCCTATAGTGGAAAAATTAGACCTCTCTAATAAAAAGTGTTTCAAATGTCAAGGCTATAGACACTTCCAAGCCGAATGCCCTAATAGGAGAGCTTTGCCAATAATGGAGATTCAAGCCCTTAAAGAGTCACTTTAAGAAGAAGGTGAAAAAAGCTTCTAGCCATGATGAGGGTGCTGCCGAAAGTAAAGGAGAAGAACTTCTCCAAATGGTTAGTCATTAGGAGACCATTGCATTCTAGGCCTCTTCCTTATGAAGAGCAAAGACTTTACATTTTTCAATCAAGGTGCACCATTGGAGGTAAAGTGTGTTATTTAATTATTGATAGTGGGATTTGTGCTAATGTGGCCTCATCCACCTTAGTTGACGAACTTGGACTATCAATCATGTCATATCCTCAACCATACAAACTACAATGGTTGAGTAATGGAACCAACCTACAAGTTGCTAGGCAGATGCTTATTTCCTTCTCCATTGGCAAGCATTATAATGATGAGATTTTGTGTTATGTAATTCATATGGATGCTTGTCACTTGTTATTGGGAAGACCTTGGCAATTTGATAGGGAAGTGAAGCATGATGGCAAGAAGAAAACTTACTGCTTTAGATTCAATGCCAAGACTATCACTTTAATCCCTTTTAGCTGACAACAAGTTCATAAAGTGATCAAGGGAAAAGAAATCAAGAAAGAGAAATTATTTATGAATGGTCAACAAGTGGAGGATAGCCATCTTGAGGATTTGGGGAAACCAAGCAAATGACCTCCTAATCATACAAATTATAGATCATTGGAAAAGGCATTCAAGGAGCTTTCTAATGGTATATGATAGCAATTACAACTCAATCAACAAGGCATTCAAAACTTGTCTCAAAGTTTGTTGGCAAAATCTGAAAATGGCAAAAACATACATTGTGAACAATATCTGAGGCATACAACTCATATTCACACCTTCACACTTTGAATTTCAAGGGTAACAAGAAAATTAACCAAGGCATAAAGGAACGTTCCACCAACCTTGGAATCTTCCACCACCAATTCTTCCTCCAAGATGAATTGGATAAAGGAACAAGCAAACAAAGAAAAGTTACAAAGCTTTGCTTGAGAATTTTTACTATCAAAGAAGTCTAGCCTTTACAAGTGAAAAAACCACTTTCATATACAAAAGGAAGTGGCGGCAAAAAATGGGCATTAATTGGACATGTAAGCTTTGCCCTTCATTTAAGCTTAGCCATTTCATTTAAATTAAGGTCATACCACATTAATGAAGAAACTAACAAAAGGGAACAATTTTTCCTTGAAAAGTGGAACTATGTCCACCAACTAAAGTTACTTGTTTCCCTTTTAGTTGCAATTCAACTAAATGAGCTTCATGACATCTTGGGCTCTAATTTAAGTGATGGATGGCTGCCTCATCTACTTGGGCTTCAAAGTGGGCTTGTAGTTGGCTTCTTGGACTCATTTAAGCTTCCATCTCATTAAGGCCTTAGATGCAAGTAATGAGAGTGCACCTAAAAGTAAAGTTGGGCCAAATTGGAGATGGCAAAGGTTCTTTGGACTTGCATGGAGCTTTTCCCTCATTCTCAATGGTGGCTGGAGCTAAATGGAGATTTGATAGAGACTTGGAAGCTAGAGTTGGAGAAGTGGCCAAAAATACATCAGGATATGTTTCTCATCTATTAAAAGTAGCCAAACTTAGAGCTGGAAAATGGAAAACGTGTGTTGTGGGTTTCTTCCTTGGCAAGAGATCCTCATTCATGGTTGTCAAGAAGTATCTAGAGAAAATATGGTCTTCTCATGGATTACTCAACATCTCCACATTAGGGCAAGGAGTATTCATACTGAAGTTTTAGGATGTAGATGGGGTAACTAAAGCGGGGTAAAAGACCCTTAGACTATAGGAAGGCAACCTTTCTTTGTGAGAAAATAGACCATAAATCTTCCTATGATGATAAATTATGTGAGGAAGGTGGTTGTTTAGATTAAACTTTTCAGCATTCCTCTTGATTTTTGGACTCTTAAAGGCCTTAGCTATATTACTAGTGCAATTGGCAAGTTGCTCTATATAGACTTCATCATGGAAGAGGGAACACATCTTGATTTTGCGAGAATTTGTGTTAAGATTAAGGTTGATTTGGATTGCCCAGAATCTGTTGTTTTGACTTTCCCAAATGGGGAGAATCTTCTTGTTAATGTGGAATATAGTTGGAAGCCACTTAAATGCCATGGATGTAAGTGCTTTGGTTATAGAACTTCTAATTATGCCTTGGGTGTTAGGGGGAAACGTTCAGCTCAACATTAAAAAGAAATGGTGGCAATCTAATGGCAAAATAGGTATGGGAGCATAAACCAAAAAAGAGTGTGTTTACAGAAGTTAAAAGTAAAGTAAAGCTTACCTTCTCTCTAAAAATATGCTCTCCCTTCTCTCTAAAAAACCACCTCTCCCCTCTTCCACCTCCTATTAGGTCTTGTGTTTCTTTCTCGGCTGTGGTGGTTTATCCTAGGTCCTATACTCCGGTCCGGTGACCTTGGTCACCGGCTCCATTCCCTCCTCCGGTCTGTTTTAATATCACAGTCGGTTTTTCTAATGGTGATAGCTTTGGAGTCCTTGTATTCTTGTTTTGGAGGTTCTGTTTTTAAAGTTTGTCCCGTCTAAAAGCTTTCGGTGTCAACCTTTCCAAGTTGCGGTTTTCAGTCTTCATTTCCGGTGGTTTTCTTCTTTTCCGGTTTGCTTGGGTGTTTGTAAGCTGCAGTTGGTTTCCCTCTCTCCTAAAATTCAAAATTTTGAATGTTGGCTTGTGTTTTGCGCCATTTCCTCTTTGGGGCATACTGTTTTATTCTTTCCGTGGCAGGTTTCCTCCTTTCCACTTTAGGATAGTTTAGTCTGCTGTGCATTTGGTCTGCTCTGTGTTGCAGGCTGTTTTGCATTGATTTGGTTAGTCTTTCCTCACCTTTCTCTTTCTCCCTCACTTTATCTTTTTGTCCATAACCATTCTTAGCATGTCGTCTACTGGACAAGTTAAACCTTCTGAAGCTGCTGTAGTTTCCGTTGGAGAGAAAGATAATAAGGCTTCTTGGAGCTCCCTCTTCTCACCAAAGGAGTCTTGCACTAAGCTGGAATATTATGAGCCTAGAGGAAGAGATGCAAAAGGGCGTGTGTGTGTAGCTCCTCCTCAAGAAATTGCAGAAGAGGGAGCTGCAAAATGGAGAACTTGTGCGGTGGGTTTTTTCCTAGGCAAAAGACCTCCATTCTTGACTGTTAAAAGAACACTTGAGAAGATATGGGCATCATATGGACTAAGTGAGGTTATAACCTCTGGCCAAGGAGTATTTATACTAAAATTCCAAGACATGGATGGAGTTTCTAAAGCGGTGGAAGTAGGACAACTTACTATTGGTGGACAGCCATTTATAGTTTGGAAATGGACTACAAATCTTCCCATGATGATCAATGATGTCAAGAAGGTGGCTATATGGGTGAGATTGTATGGCATCCCACTTGAGTTTTGGTCTCCAAAAGGACTCAGCTATATAGCAAGTGCCATTGGGAAGCCTCTTTATATGGATGCTGTTACGGAAGGAGGGACAAGATTAGAGTTCGCACGGATATGTATTGAGATCAAAGTGGATGCTGAATGCCCGGAGTCTATTAGTTTAACTCTTCCAAATGGTGAAAGCTTGGTGATCAATGTAGAGTATAGTTGGAAACCACTAAAATGCAATGGGTGCCAATGCTTTGGACACTCCATTGCCAATTGTCATTTTGCTCCGAAATTTGAAGGTAGCACATCTTCACGGAAAAACCTCAAGGATGGGGATGGAATGATAACAGCAAAGAAGCTACTTGGGAAAGATAGCAAACTGAAGGTGGCAAACGGCAATGACAAAAAGGCCAAAGGTAAAGGTGTGGAGATTCATAATTCAGTGGAAAACACTAGTAAGAATAATAGATATTCAGCATTAGCCAACCATGAGTCCCATGAACAAATCAATAGGAGCATAATGATGGTTGAAGAGGTAAACCCGGAGAAAACCAATGAAGTAGTCACTTCGGCAGGAAAAGAAAAGGTGAATGAAGCTAGCACTTCTAAGAATAGTCAAGTTACAGCAGCAAAGGGAATAGCTATAGAGGATGGAGGAGCTGGTTCAAATGGTGGGGAGGACTTGGAAAATGAGGGCTCTCCAACAATAGTCCCATTTGGAGGAAAGCTAAAAGTGGATGAGATGGATCTTAGGAAGAAGGAAGTGGATATGAAGACTATGAACTTGGGGAAAAAATTGGCAAAGCTCAAGAAAGCTAATTCCCCTCCACCATCATCCAAATGACAAAGATAGCTTGCTGGAACATTAAGGGCCTCAATGCTCCTATCAAGCAAAGGGAGGTAAGGCATTTTATCAAGCATAATAACATTGAAATAATGGCTGTGTTGGAAACAAAAGTGGGGAATGATAGCTTGAGTAGAGTGAATGGTAATATTTGGAAAGAGTGGGAGAATGCTAATAACAATGATAGTCACCCTAATGGGAGAATTTGGGTAGGATGGAATAAGGATGCTATCAGATTGAATGTCATTGAGAAAAATCCGCAATTCATTCATGGGGAGGCTTGGTTAGTAAAGGAGAACTCTCTTATAGCCTTAACTATAGTCTATGGGTATAATCAACCTTTGGAAAGAAGAAGACTATGGAAGGAAATTAATAGGCTATCCAATCGGATGGGAAACAAACCGTGGCTAATAATGGGTGATTTTAATGCAATTAGGGGTCCAAGTGAGAAAATTTGAGGAGTGTCATGGGGAGATACTTATTGTGATGACCTAAACAAGTGCTGTGGGGAAGCAAACCTAGATGATCTTCGGTATATAGGAAACCAACTCACTTGGAGTAATTGTAGTGAAGGACATAGGAGGATAGCATGCAAGTTGGATAGAGCCCTTGTAAATGAACATTGGAAAGATGCTTTTGAGGAATCCTTTGCCATTTTTCTCAACCCTTCCATCTCTGACCATTCCCCATGCATTGTGACTTGTGGAGGTGGTGAAAAAAGGAGGAAGGTCCCTTTCAAGTTCTACAACATGTGGGCAACACATGATAATTTCCTTAATATTGTGAGGGAGGCTTGGAAAGAGGACTTTGAAGGCAGCCCTATGTATAATCTCATCAGCAAGCTTAAGAGATTAAAAGGGGTTTTTAGGAGGCTAAATAAGGAGGGGTTTTGGAGAATTTCAGAGAAGGTGGAAGAAGCTAAAGAAAGATTGGAGGATGTTCAAAATAGACTACAAAACAGCCCTCTAAATGAAGATTTAGCCAAGGAAGAAAAGGTTTGGTTAGAGAACTACAAAAGTCTAAGTGAAGCCGAAGAATCTTTAGCTAGACAAAAAGCCAAAGTTCATTGGCTACAAGAAGGAGATCAATATACCAAATTTTTCTTCAAATGCATCAAAGCCCGAAGGAGTAGGAACTCTATCAATGGTGTGTGCCTAGATGATGGAACCTTTGTTAGTAATATGGAGGATGTTAAGAAGGAGTTTGTTAGCTATTTCAAGAAAGTCCTTAATACCACGGTATCATGCAATTCCAATGTTGAGGAAATTCAAAGGCTGCTAAAGTTTCAAATAGAGATTCAAGAGAAAGAGAACATGATCAAAGAAGTGGGGGAAGAGGAAATCAAAGCCATTATCTTTGCCATAGACAACAACAAAGCTCCGGGGCCGGATGGTTATGGTGTCTTCTTCTTTAAAGCCGCTTGGGAGATTGTGGGGAATGATGTGATTAAGGCAGTCCAGCACTTTTTCTCTTCAGGCCATCTTCTCAAAGAGGTAAATTGCACTATTTTAGCTCTTGTCCCTAAGGTTGCTAACTCTTCAAAGTGTATGGAGTATAGGCCGATAGCTTGCTGCAATATAATCTACAAATGCATTTCTAAAATCCTTGCAAATCGTCTCAAAGCCATACTTCCGAATTTCATTGATAAAGCCCAAGGAGCATTTGTGGGAGGAAGGTGCATTGGAGAGAATATAATGTTGTGTCAAGACCTTATGCATAACTACCATAGAATGAGCAAAGACAAGAAGTGTGCCATGAAGATTGATCTATTGAAGGCATATGATACGGTTCATTGGGACTTCATCCTTGCTATTCTTGAAGCAATTGGTTTTTATGGAAAATTCATTGGTTGGATTAGAAGCTGCATCACAACCCCTTCCTTCTCATTAGGAATAAATGGTGAATTGGTGGGTTTTTTCAAGAGCTCTCATGGTCTTAGACAAGGGGACCCTTTATCCCCTTACCTTTTTGTCATGGCAATAGAGATTCTCTCCCGGATGCTTGGAGAACTCAAGAACATCCCTTCGTTTGGTCATCATTGGAAATGTAAGAAGAACAACATAACTCATTTGTGCTTTGCCGATGACCTTATTTTGTTTTGTAGGGCAGATGTTGAATCCATTACTCTCATGAAAAGATCCTTAAACCTTTTTCATGAATGGTCCGGACTCCAAATGAATTGTAACAAAAGCAATATATACATCTCCGAAATACCCCAAGAGGAGAAGATCAAGCTTGTGGATTCTATCAATTTGGAGGTGGGAGAATTGCCTTTCAAGTATCTAGGAGTTCCAATAACTTCCTCAAAGCTCAAAAGAAGTGATTGCAAGCTGCTCATTGATAAGATTGTGGGGAGAATTTATTCGTGGCGTAACAAATTCTTATCTTATGCGGGAAGATTGTTACTTATCAAGGCTGTCCTATTTAGCATTCAAATGTATTGGTCTTCCATATTTATTCTTCCTTCAAGTGTGCATAAGGAAATAGATGGAATTTTGAGGAATTTTCTTTGGAATGGTGCTGCCATGGATGGAAGAAAGGCCAAAGTTGCGTGGGATGAGGTATGTGTTCCTAAAGAGGAGGGTGGTCTTGGCATTATGAGGTGCAAAGTGTGGAACAAGGCTGCCATCATAAAGAATATGTGGAAGATTCTCCTTGATAAGGGGAATACACTTTGGGTGGAATGGATTAAGGCAAACAAGCTTAGAGGTAAAAATTTTTGGGAGATCAAACCGAATAATGAGAGTTCATGGGTTTGGAGGAAAATTTTAAACCTTAGGGAACAAATGAAAACCAAGTTCAAGAAAGTCATCGGCAATGGGGAAAACACTTTTCTTTGGCTTGATAATTGGCACCCCTATGGACCATTAATGGATAAGTACGGAACCCAGATCATCTATGATTCCGGAATTCCTAAGCATACTTTAGTCAAAGAAGTCATTGATGAGCATGGGTGGAAATGGCCAGCAGCTAATTCTTGCCACCTTATGGAGATAAAGGAAGCTCTCCCTTGCTGCCCAATGGGAGGGGAGGACGTTTTAACATGGTCCCCTAATACTAATGGCAAGTTCACTATCAAATCGGCATGGGAGATCATGAGCAGGAAAGACAAGGTTAGTTGGCACAACATTGTATGGTTTAAAAGGCATTTCCTAAGACATTCATTCATTGTATGGATGGGTATTAGAGGTAAACTAATGACAAGGGATAGGTTAGCAAGAATTGGCCTTATATCCCACAATGTATGCCCATTATGCAATGAGGATCCGAAAAGCATGGACCACCTATTTTTTAGGTGTGTTTTTAGCTCCCAAATCTGGAATGGAATGCTCAATCTTTGCCATCAACAAATCATGTATAGCTCATGGACTTCATTGATCGCGGAATTAGCAAACAAATGGAAGGAAAATAGCTTCAAGAATATTTTGAGTAAACTTTGCTTTGGGGCAGCTGTATACTACATTTGGAAGGCTAGGAATGACCTTTGCTTTGGAAGAGATGGATTACCAAGGGAGAGAGTCCGAACGCTTATTCAAGAATGTGTTAGAGTTAGAGGTTCTTGCTTGAGAAAGGTTACCAAGTCTAGTGAAAATGTGCTTCTTGCAAACAATTGGGATATTCCTCATATAATATTTGAATAGCTTTTGGTGGTGTTGACTTGTAATATGTTTTGGTTTTAGGTTGTAAGGTCATGTCATGTGTTTGTATCAACTTGTGTTGGGTATGTGATTCGGCATAACCTAGGGACTTGTCCTAGGTATGCTTGTGAGTTGTGTTGTATCTTTGGATCACTTTGATTCAATGTTTGTTTTTAGTGTTTCTTGTTTGTTGCGGCATAACCTAGGGGCTTGTCCTAGGTATGCTTGTGTAAAGCTTAATCTAGGAGCTTTGTCCTAGATAAGCATTTGTATATCCTTTCTTTGGTATAAACTTATTATTAATTACCAAAAAAAAAAAGTTAAAAGTAACAAAGGGAAATCTAAGAGAAGGGTATGAAGATTAAGAAAAACCAACTTGAACAGCAATTTGTAGCAAAAAATAATAGATTTGTTGCAATTGTTATTAATGAGGTTGGTGGTCTGAAAATGCTCATACCCCAACCAAAGGAAAAATTGATGAAGGCAAGTAGTAACACCATAGAGGAAGGTAAGAAGAGTGAGATAATGAATGCTACTGGTGCATATTCATCAAAGCAGGTAACAATCAACCAAAACCAAGAAAACTGCTTTTATTGTTTATTTGGTATGTACAGTTTTTTTGTTCATTTAAATGGGTAGCCAAAATGATCTCCAAATCAAACTAAAGTCATATCAATACAAACACAACACAAAGAGATTTCTTTGGAGCCATGGTAGCCCTTAAGATTCATTAGATAAAGTAGTCAGAAAACATAATTTTAGTGCAACTCTCTGTCATAAGCAAAAATAACACACATGCACACTTTAATTTGGATTTGTAAGGAAACATAAAATGTAACCAAGGCATAAAGGAATGATTCCACCAAGAAGATTGAATAAAGGAAATGAGATAAAAGCCAATGAAGCTCTCTTCAAATTTTAATTAAAAATAACATTTTTCTTACATAATGAGTTGTCTTCCTCTTTTATAAGAGGAGGTGATGACAACACAATGGAAGTCAATAAAAGCTCAACTAATTTCACATAAATTAGGCTCAGCCTCACAAATAAACTAAACCATGCCTCTTAATTTGCTAAAGACAAAACTTGGTTGTCTTTTTCCCTAAATCTAGCAACCATGTCCCCTAGCTTTGCAACCAAGCTTTGATTTAGTTCTAAGCCAACTAAATGTACAAGTTTGAGTTAAAAATAAGCTTCAAAAGAGGCTTGGGCAGATTAGGCTTAGAAATGCACCATGTGAAGCTCATTTTAAGTCAAAAGAGCAAACTACTTAAGGGGTTCTTGAGTCCAACTAATGAGGTTATGCCCAAAAGTGAAATTGGGCGAAAATTGAAGGTGCAATGCTTCTTTTGGCTTGGAAATTGCTAGAAGTTCATCCTTCTTGGCTTCAAAGGCTGCATGGAGACTTGAGGATGACTTGAAACCCAAAAATGACGATGAAGCTGTGCATGCATTAGCTACTTTCACTTTGCAAACAAACATAAGTTGACAAAGTAACAAAAATAAGGGGTGGGAGCAAAAATAAAGGATAAAGTCTAAAACATAAATTGTACACCAAACTTTACAAACAAACATCCTTGGTAATGACAAAGTAGCAACTTTACAACATTTCTCATTCATCCCAGTTTTTGTTCAATTTGGAGCTTGGTTCTATTGGACATGGAGAGTAAAGGCAAATGTGTTTTTTGTATCCATGGTTCGCTTTAGCAAATCTGACTCTACCTCAACTTTGTTGTGTTTCCCATACTGAGTGAGCTACTCCACGTTGCTTTCATGCAAACCGATGTGCTTAGAACTACTGCTTTTCTTAGTAAACTAACTGGAGTCTTCTCAATTAGCATACACATGAGAGCTAATATACTAGAGATCAATCTTTGCATGGTGACACCAAGGTGGTAATGATTCTCCTCAACATTTAGACTATAGGCAACATATATCTTGAAAATCTTATACTTAAGCTTGAGAAGAGTTAGAATAGTTTTCACCATAGCTAAGTATAAAATCAATGCAACATACAACTTGTGCTTATTATCCACTAGCTCCAAGAAAATGGTTGACAAAATTCTTCCAAAACATGAGCTAAATAAGAGACTCCAATTAGTTTCTTGAGGAAAGTATTCAGCTGAAGCATTCCAACTATGCCAAGAAGTTATCTAATCATGACCAATCCATGACTTGCCAACTGTGCCACTGAACCTTCTAGTCATGCTCTTTAAAATAACTTGCCAGTCATGCTCTGTGGCTTACCAACCGTGTCAAACCCCTTTCATTCTAAGTGTGCTCTTAAACTTGCCAATCGTGCCAAGATTTTTTGTTCCAACCATGCCAAGTTTCTTCTTCTAAGTATGCCACAATTCTTCCAACTGTGCCAAGCTTTTCCATCCTAGTTGTGCCATAGTCCTTTCATCTATGCCAATCACTTTCTTTAGGGTTTGGTGCATCAGATGCTTTAGTTCTTTAACTTATGAAGAAGTAGGAGCACTTAATGAACTTTTACTAGACCATTCCAAAGGAACACCAATAATACAACTTTGTGATAACATGCAATAGAAGATAATCACTTGCAAAAAATCAGTGAGGTTAGGATAAAAAAAGCACCTACACCCTTGGTGCTCCCCATCATTAGCCTCTTTCATTTTTTAAAATACAATTGGGAAGCCCCTAAGTCTCAAGAATCTCCTCATTTCTCTTGTTTCATTGTATCCTTTTAAAGGCTACACCTTTGTCTTTACAAAACCTGAATATATCTTCAAAAATTTGCTTTTTGGTTTTTAAAACTCTTTGGAAGCAGCGATTATTTCTCTCTCCATATGTGGTAGATAGTTGCACCAAGGCCAAGCTTTTTTATTAGGTTTCCTAAGTATTATTGCTTCCATGTTTTAGCATACCATTCCATTAAATTGTCCCAATTAAGTCTTATATATCTAAAATTGCATTTCAATGAGACTATTCTCTAGATGTAGTTGCTAATTATGCAATGAAAGAATAGGTGGCCATGGCTTTAATCCTTGGTATTACAAAGCTTACAATCTACTAAGTTGGTTATTCCATAACTGAGGAGTTCTTTTGTTAGAAGTCTTCTCTTCAATGCCATCCAAAAAATAATGGCATGTCTTGGCATGTAATTTTTGTGCTAGACCATACTATCCCAGTTCACTTTCTCATTTTTCTTTCTTAGCTCTATCCATACAAAATAAATGGTTAAAGATCCACTTGGATTTGGTAGCCATACCAACTTGTCTTCTCCACCCGTGGGTTGAAAATTTACAACTTCTTTCATATCAATTAGAAAGACAAAATTTGAGGAAGGCTACTTTCAGTTTATGCCATGAACATTAAAGGGGTTGAATTCCCCCTTGAAACAAAAGGAGGTCAGATTGTTTATTGCTAGAAATAAAGTAGATATAATTGGTATTATTGAAACCAAAGTGAAAAATGAGAAGGCATTAGAAAATAGCAAGGTTATTTTTAGTAATTGAAGATTCATTAATAATTATGAACATTCTCAAAGGGGCAGAACTTAGGTGGGGATGGAATAAAAACATAGTGAATGTTAGAGAAATTGCTAGCTCTAGTCAAGAGATCCTTTGTGAAGCCACTCCTTTAAACGGTGATCATGTTTTTTTGCTTTTCTTTCATCTATGGGTTGTATGGATAGGAGAATGTTGTGGAGGAATATTGTTGGCCACTTAGTGAATCTGATGAAGATTCAGCCAAGACCTTGCAATCAAGCCTAAGCCCAAGTTCATCCTATCAACCATTTGGCCATCCAAGCTTCAATGGGCTCAAACCACTCAATTGGATGTAATGTGCTCTCATGGATCCAAGACTAGCACCTAAGCCCAATGAAGCTACTTTTTTATTTAAATATTGTTTAAGTATGTATTAGCTTAATTCTTATTTTGATGTAACTGAACATTATTATGAGTGGCATTAGGTAGCATGGGGAGAGCACACAAGTCAAAGGAAGCCTAAAATAAGGAGACAAGAATGATAATTGCTAAACTCAAGACCTTACCCAATTCGACAAGGACAAGTGATAGAGGCATCGTAGGCACATCGAGCCAGCAAGGAGATCCGCTACATATTCCGGTTGGGCCAATTACGAGGAGCAGAGTAAGAAGATGCAACAAGCCTTAGTTGGACTCGTGGAAGGCTTGGAGACTAAGATCAGCTCACTCAAGGATGATTGGACGTTTAAAAGAGCCAACAAAGAGGTCAACTTAATTCAGGCCCAAGCTTATGCGCGAACAGACTTTGAACTGCCATAACTTTTGATCTGGGAGGAGTTACGAGGCTTATAATATATCAACGCAACGCTCGTTTCGAGCTCTATAACCACAACTAGATTTGCCAGTTGCACCTAATTTGGAGGCCCAAATAACATCTTTTCAGTCCGTATTTCATAGTTTTTTGTTTACCCAAATTTAGGATTTTCAGTTTTATGATTTTGATCTTGTTTGTGATCGGGGATTATGAGATTACATGGCATACCCAAAACTATTATGTCGGATAGAGACCCCATATTTGTTTTAGTTTTTTGAAACAGTTTACAGAAAACATTGGGTACTAGGCTGGCATTTAACACAACATATCATCCTTAAATAGATGGCAAGATAGAAAGGGTGAATCAAATACTGGAAAATATGTTAAGGCCCTATTGTTTAGATTACAAAATGACTTGGCATGAAATGGTTCCATTGATAAAATTGCATATAATAATAACTACCAGTCCACCATTAAAATGACACCATATGAGGCTCTTTGTGGAAGAAAGTGTAGATCCCCATTACATTAGGATGACATAAGAGAGTGAGATGTTTTAAGTCAAGCTCTTGGGCTTGAGTTAACCTGGAGGATGGTAGAAGACATAAAGACTAGATTGAAGCAAGCTTAGGATAGATAAAAAAAACTACGTAGATTTAAAAAGGAAAGAAATATAGTTTCAACCGGGTGATAAAGTTTTTGTGAAAGTAACCCCTTACAAGCACGTGATAAGATTTGGAAGAAAAAGGAAACTTGCTCCAAGATTGATTAGCCCATTTGAAATTTTAGAAAGAGTGGGCAGGGTGGCTTATAGACTGGCACTTCCACCTAGTATGGATTGAATTCATAATTTATTTCATATTTCTTTGCTGAGAAAGTACATCAGCGATCTTTCACATATATTTAAATCAGATGATGTGGGATTAAAAGAAGATTTAGCTTATGAGGAGCAACCAATGTAGATACAAGACAGGAAAATAAAAGAGCTCTGAAGTAAGATAACTCCACTTGTGAAAGTATTATGGAAGAATCATAAGATGGAAGTAGCCATATGGGAGGTTAAGCGACAGATGAGAGAAAGATTTCCCAACCTATTTGTTTAAATTTTGAGGACAAAATTCTTATAAGGGGGAAAGAAATGTAACACTTGAATTCAGGTATGCCAGTAAAATCTACTTCCAAAATTATCTCTAGAGTTGATTTTATAAGTTATTGTTTAAAGAAATTGTGAAAGAATTCTTTAAAACTACTAAATGAGCAATAATTTTCAAAAGGGGTAAAATGGTTATTTTAGAAGAATTTAATAGACAAAGTAGGAATATAAATTGAATAGCATACTTGAAATTATATAATAGTGCTAAAGGCTTTTGGTAATTGGATAGGGATAAAATAGTCATTTTTGGAGAAGGCTAAGGGTAAATTAGTCCAAAAAGTTATAAAACAACAAAACTATTCATTTTCTTCTTCTTGGCTGAGAATCCTCCATAAACTTCACTAAAGTTTTCTTTAACCAAAAATTCACCAAAAACCCTAGTTAAACCATATAATTTTCAAAACCTCCAGTTATAAAAAAGTGTAGATCTATCAATTCTAATAAGTTTTATGCTAAAAAGTTTAATTTTTAAGAGATGTCAAGTTTAGAGTTTTAATGGATGAGTATGTTTTTGGCTGATTAAGGTTGTCAGGAAGAAGAAAAGAAGAAGAATAGGCTTAAATCACCTAATTAGCAAAGAAAATGTAAGAATTTCATACTTTACATACTTGAAATAATTTAAGTTAGGTTATTCAAATAACCTTTACTTGTATAAGTGTGTAAGGTATAGAATTAAGGTGATTTATGTTTAAAAGAATAAGGAAATTCATTAGGATTCATGATGTAATTTTGGCTACAAGGGTATTTTAGACATTTCTTATTCTTAGAGCTAGTTTAGTTGATTTTGTGTATTGGGTATGTGAGAAAGGATGAATTGCTAGAAAAATTTGCACTAAGGGTAGACATGTAATTTTTGGCCATAAGGGTAAAAGTCTCATTTTATGTGATGTAGGCTAATTTTTGCTTAATTATGTGTATGATATGTGTAAGAACTTTTATATTAAGCCTATGTTGTATATATGTATATTCATATGGAGAAATTAATTTGATGCATGAGAAAATCATATAATGCTTGATAAGGGTTGAAAAGAATGAGGAAAAGCAATGGATATGCATATTCCATATTATGGTTACATGAGGAATCATAGCATATGCATGTTTTCAGAGAAATAAAGAAAAAGGAAAAACGTTTCCTAGGTTATGCATGTTTTCAGAAAATAGAAAACAAATGTTTTTGGTTTTATAATGACTCATATGATATAGGAAAGCAGAAAGCATTATTAAAATCTTTATACGCGAGTTGTACTATATGGACAGCAAAGAAAGAAATTAGTTGTACTGTGTCGACAACTGCCAGTTGTATTTTGTGGATAAGAAAGAAAGATATCAGTTGTACTGTTGGACAATAAAGAAAGATATTAGTTGTACTATATGGACAACAAAGGAAAATATCAGTTGTACTGTGTGGACAATAAAGAAATATGTCAGTTATACTATATGGATAGCAAAAAAAAAATAGTGAAATGTGCATGTAAGGGAAGATTGTACCTCATATGGTGACTGCGAGTACTGTTATATGTAGTCTAGACCAATTAATGAAAATATTTAATAAACAAAAAAAAAAGAAAAAAATAATTAGCAAATCTTTTATGAAAGTCATTTGTATTATAACATGCATGCAAGCCTATGTGACTGATAAAAAGTTGAGAAAGATATACGATTAGAAAATAGAAAAGTCATGGCACTTATAGATGCCTAAGCATAACGTGAGAATCATACTTGTATAGTAAAGAAAAGAATAAATATATAAATGAAGAGAATTATGATATGTGGTTAATGCGTGTTCCATGTAAATTATCTTGTTTGTGACCAGCCTAGACATGCTGAATATGGAAGAGATTAGTACTAGTATGAAATGTTTTGAGTATTTAATATGATTTTCTTATTGAATCGTGGTCGTTCACTCCATTTAACTTAATATTTTTACAGGTAAAGAGTTGCAATAGAGGTTCCAAGGAAGCACTAGCGAGACATAAAGCTGAGGGAGGAAGACACCATATTTTTTGTTGATTTATATGTTTTGAATATATATGTGAATATATGCATATATATACATGATATAGATATTGGTGAATATTTATATATTTTGGCCCCTATATGTATATATGTGGTTGTTGTATTGACGTGTATGTACATCTATATAGTGGTTAGTATATCCTTATGAGAATATATATGTATATTTATTGTGTTAATTGTTGGAATTAGTTATAAAGTTCCTATGGGTAGCAATTTTTTTGATGGTGATTATGATTTATTTATTCTATTAATTGTGAATAAATTGATGAAAATCCAGTCGATTGGTAAGACTGATTTATGTGAATTACTAATTAAGAGTGTTACATGGCATAATAAAAAAATTCTCTAGGCCCTCTAAAATAGGAAAACTCTTACCGTTTTTCTATAACACACCTATGGGTTAGAAAATGTTACATTTCACTAATACTCTATTATTCATATAGTCATGATGTTTTGTTAAAAGCCAATCTTGGTTTGTGTTTAAATTTAACCTGAATTCAAATACTATCAGTTTGATGGAAAGCTAATAGGTTACATGTATATAAGGGTTGAATCAAACCCAAAGGCCAAGGATGGTTTGACGATGTTCCTGGTGTTTAGGGAGAGAGAGAACTTAGTTGACCACGCTTAACCAAAATTTTTTGGTATGCATGGTGCCACATAGCATAATGCAAAATGGTAGCTTGGCATGACTGGACAAGAAATTGTCCAACAGTGCAAGGCATGATTCATGTCAGGTGGTGCACTTTAGTGTCCACTCGTGCATGGTTTAAAGTGTGTCAAGTGGCACACAAGTATACCACTCATACACATGTATTAATGGTATCTAGTATGAGTTAAACTCATGTTACACTCGGACACCTACACAAAAATATAAATAAAAAGCATGAGTCAGAACACTACTCAAAATATAACGTATTCATAAAAAACCTAGTTGTCTGGGTTTTTCTAAAAATTTGTGTTCCTGTGAACACAATCGTCCAACACATGAAAACCTATAACCTTTTTCCCAATCTATGCTCCTCATGAATACCAGAGCACCGCCTTATAAGGATTGGATAGCGTTTTTTTTTTATCACATGAAGATTTGGAGTAGCCACCAACACAGGTATAAACCTTAAAACACTCTATGGATGTTTTACATGTTCATGTTAAATATATTTTAAAACAGGTATCCTTGTCAGGGTTTTAAGATTGTTTGCTTTTATAATTTTTAATTCCACTACATTAGTGGTTAATGATGCTCTAAAACCATATATCTTGAGCACAAGAGAAGATATCTCACATGAGAATACTAAATGACATTCATGACTACTTAAACTTATGGCCACTACGAGATAAAGTTATAGTTTAATCTGTGTTGGTCATTGATGTATATCAATTCATACCAAGGAACCACTGAGATAGACACATTTTTATGTCTTAGGCTTGAGAAATATTGGTTGATGATAAGATTGAATTGCATATAACTATAATATTGTAAAAGTTTAAGAGATGTCTATTGACACTTTATCATCCGAGTAGTCATGACGTTTTACTAAAGGTCAATTTTTGTCTATGTTTATATTCAACCTGAATCTAGATACTATTAACTTGATAAAAAGCTTATGGGTCACACACATAAATGAGTTAAATTAAACTCAGAGCCAAAGATTGTTTGTTGGCAATCTTGATGTTTTGAGTTAAAAGAGAAATTGCGCATAGACTGGGTTTGCCACTTAATTTGACCACACTAAGAATCAAATGCATAGCCATGTATATTAATGTGCTAGTCATACACTTGGTGGGAAGGTGTTGGCCATGCACATGCATGACACCGGCCGACACCATGAATAAAATGCAAGCTAGCCAACATACATATGGTACAAATTGTGTAAGCTTTAAGGTATGCCAATTGTGCAATCTCATGCCAACCATGCATGTGTGTGTTGATAAGTGTCGTGCCTAGTTGAAATTCTAGTCATGCTCAAACACCTACACATATAAATTAAAGCATGCGTTTGAGATTAAGATAACAATTAAAAAAAACATAGAACCCTAGCCACAATCACTCGTTGTCTCTCCTTCCCATAAACACCAAAAATCTAGTAAGGAGCCCTAATAACCTTTTCACCTAGATTTCCTCTTTTGTGTTCGTGCTTCTTTTGGACACCAAGATGTCACCTCTAAAAGGTTGGATAATGTATTGTCTTAAGTCATGTGAAGTTCAAAGAAGCCATTACCATAGGTATTAATCTGAAACACCTTATGAGTGTTTTTGTATGTTTCATGAATCCTATGTTTCAAACAAGTATCTTGGCTTAGGTTTTTTAGTTTTTTTTTTAATTTTAAAATTTTAAATTTTGTTGCATTGCTTATTATTGGTGCCCTAGAAACTGTACACTTTCATTTTGTATATTTGTAATTATGATTTATTAATAAAAGAAAACATTTGCTGTATTGCTTATTATCAGTGCCCTGGAAACCGTACACTTTCATTTTGTATATTTGTAATTATGATTTATTAATAAAAGAAAACATTCTTTTGTTCACATACGTAAATTGCTTCCTTTATTTGTTTTAAATAAAATATGTATGCGAATTGTCTAGATAATCACTTAGTAAGTAAAATTGGATTATCAAATTTTTTCTACGGACATGATATTAATTAGGCAATAATGTCACTTAGTAGGCATAACTAATGCTTCTGTTGAATATCATGAAATGACACTAGTATAGGTGATGATGATGGTCATGTTATTAGTGTATTAGTATAGATTAATAGTTAGTGAACTGTATTTCGAATATGCCCAATAATGATAAGTCACATAGTCATTATAACATAGTCAATGACTTATCGTATGATTGTACTAGTGTATGAAGTAATCCTTTGACCTAAGATATCATGGTCAGATTTGATACAGATGCGTGTCATTCATATGGTGTATAAACATGGGTTTGATCATGTTTACTACAAAAGGCTACATTGGTCATGTGTTGTTTATATGCAAAGATGAATGATAATCAAAATGGGATCCACTAACGTGGAGTTATTGGGTTTAGAGTATCTACCGACTCGAGAATAATCTTGTTTCAAGTTCCTGAATGAATGTAAACAAATATTGGAAAATAAAATCTAAGGTCAAAGTATAATATAAGGCATACAAAGGATATTTGTGATGACACATTTTGAATATAACAATTAATGATTCATAAAGTATTGAGATTACGGTTTTGACAAACCATAAGTTTGAACTCAATCAGGATTGGATAATGAAAAGATCTTACCTATATGAAACATATGATTGGAATAATAAGTTCAATGGACCGTTTCTTCATCGTGGTTTAAAGACTATGACACATTACTAGATGTTTACCATAGTCGTTGAGTTTCTGGATATGGTTTTTGGATCATATGAGAAAGGGCTCATAGCTATGTCATGGTGAACCTAAAGGGTCACATCAATAAACCAAACATTTTAGAGAATAAGGATTGATTATCCAGGGTTGGCTAACACCTCTTGAAGGGTAATAAAGGTAACATCATATGAAGTATTACATGGGTATAAAAGTAATGTATATGAATGATAGACATACACATCTATTATTGAACTAAGAATTTTACAAGGATCATGCAACTATTACCTAATTGCTAACTAGGCTATCAATGTAAATATATGAGTTTTAGTTCATCTTAAGCATGAAAGGTTCATTCTGAACTAAAAGCTTCTCTCAGTAAAAACATTTTTCTTCTTTTTCTCTCTCTACATTTAGCCAAGGTGGTTCTTGCTTAGTTTGGTGGACTTCTTTGGAGGCTTGACAAATGTAAAGTTACCTCTATCATCAAACATTCAAGTTTAGCGTAAGTGTAATCACTAAATCCTTCTCTATGTTTTTGCATTTCATTGATTCTTGTATATATGTTACATGCATGTTGATTTTTCATCATTGATTCTTGTATATATGTAATTAATTTAGCCAATATGAAAAATCCAAAACAAAAATATTATTTCATTTTTCCAAAGGTATTTCTATTAAGATATATTTGTAATAAGATAAATCCCAAGATAAGACAAAATATATCCTTTAATAAAAAAAGAATCATTATTTTTAGTATAAGTACACTTAGACCTAGATATTTGGTATCAAATTTTGTATTGATTTCACAACTTAATCCATAATTAACTAATTGAAACAACAATAAAACTAAATGTACTCAAAGTGGGTATGTATAGTATTGCTCTTGAAAAAATGAATAAAACTTTGCGCCAAGAGATATAGAGTTCACAAGCTTGCTAGCAGACATAATTATTCAGGTAAGAAAAAAATTATATGATCAACATTTTAGAATGAGAAATGCATTGAATTCAAACAAGTCTATCACGGAAGAATTAGGTCATTGCCATCTTGAAGTAAAATGAGTGATAGTTAGATTATGATGTCGCTCATCAAGGTTTGAAGAGGCACTGGAGTAAACTCAATAACTACTTTGTTGGTATGAGATTGGAAGAAGTCAAAGTAGATGTACTTAAATTGTAATCTCTCTTAACCAATAGGTGTGTTACAGAAAAACGACAAGAGTTCCCCTATTTTAGAAGGCCTAGGGAAATTTTTTTTTTATGCCATGTAACACTTCTAATTAGCAATTCATACAAACCAGTCCTACCAACCGACTGGATTTCCATCAACATAATCATAATTAACAAAATAAATACTTAATAGTAACCATTATAAAAATTACCATCCAGAGAAACTTTATAACCAATTTCAATGACTAGCCATATATATATATATATATATATATATATATATATATATATATATATATATATATATACACACACACAATCACATATATCCAATAATTAGAAAGACATATATATTCCAATGAGTATATACTATCCATCAAATAGAGGTATAGACACACCAATACAATAACTACATATATACATGTAAGAACCAATATATATATATATATATATATAATATATATATATATATATATATAATATATATATATATATATACAAATATGCACCTACATACGTCAAAAAGATATATATATACACATAAAGTCACATATACATACATATATGCACATAGACACCAAAAAAAAATATATAAATCGATAAAAATGTGGTGCCCTCCTTTCATAGCCTCATGTCTCGCTAGTGCTCCTCGAGAACCTTTGTTGCAACTCTTTACATGTAAAATATTAAATTAAACGGAGTGAGTGACCACGGTTTAGTAAGAAAATCATACTCAATACTCAAAGCATTTCATACCAGTACTAATCTTTTCCATACTCAGCATGTCTAGGCTATTCACATACAAAATAATTGACATGAAACACGTACTAAACACATATCATAATTCTCTTCATTCACACATTTATTCATTTTCTTACTGTACAAATATGATTCACTCGTTATGATTTATGCATGTATGAATGCCATGACTTTTCTATTTTCTGATCGTACATCTTTCTTAACTCTTTATCAGCCACATAGGTTTGCATATATGATTCTAATGCAAATGACTTTAATAAAATATTAGCTAATTCTTTTTTTTTTTTTGTCAAATATTTTCATTGATCGGTCTAGACTACATAGGATAGTATTCGTAGTCACCATACAAGGTGCAATCCTCTCTTACATGCCTATTTCACTATTTTTCTTTGTTGTCCACATAGTATAACTGATATCTTCCTTTGTTGTCCACACAGTACAACCGATATTTTTCTTTGTTGTCAATATAGTACATCTCACATGTAAAGATTTTAAGCATGTTTCCTGTTTTCTGTATCATATGAGTCATTATAAAACCAAAAAAATACTTGTTTTCCATTTTCTGAAAACATGCATAATTTAGAAAATGTTTTTCCTCTATTTTTTTTTTCTGCAATCATGCATATGCTATGATTCTTCATGTATACATGTATAACCATAAGATGAAATATGTCCATTCATTGTTTTTCCTTATTCTTTTCAAGCCTTATCGAGTATCAGATTATTTTTTCATGCATTTACATATATATCATGCATTCCATATGAATATACATACTTATTATAATGGTTTTTACACATATCATGCACATAATTAAGCAAAATTAACTTATATCACATAAAATGACACTTTTATCCTTATGGCCAAGAGTTATATGCCAACCCTTAGTGCAAATTATTCCATCAATTTATCATTTCTCACATACTCAATACACAAAATCAACTAAGCTAACCCTAGGAATAATAAATGTCTAAAATACCTTTATGGCAACAAAATTACATCATAAGTCCTAATGAATTTTTTTATTCTTTTAAGCATAAATCACCTTAATTTTATACCCTACACACTTGTACAAGTAAAGGTTATTTTAATAACCTAACTCAAATTACTTCAAATATGTAAAGTATGAAATTCTTACATTTTCTTTGCTAAATAGGTAATTTATGTTTATCCTCATTTTCTTCTTCCTAGCAACCTTAATCAACCGAAAGCATAATCATCCATCAAAACTCTAAACTTGACATCTCTTAAAAATTGAACTTTTTACCTTAAAACTTACCAGAATGGATAGATCTACACTTTTTATAACTGGAGGCTCTGGAAATTATGTGGTTTAGCTAGGTTTTTTTGGTGAATTTTTGTTTGAAGAAAAAATTTAGTAAAATTATAGAGAATTCTCGGCCGAGGAAGAAGAAAATGAATAGTTTGGTTGTTTTATAAGTATTTTGGACTAATTTACTCTTAATCTTCTCCAAAAATGACTATTTTATCCTTAGCCAATTATCGAAAACCCTTAGCACCATTATATAATTTTAAGTATGCCATTCAATTTACATTCCCACTTTGTCTCTTAAATCCTTCTAAAATGACCATTTTACCCCCTTTGAAAATTATTGCTCATTTAGTAGTTTTAAATGATTCTTTTACAATTTCTGCAAACAACAGGTGATGAAATCAACTCTAGGAGTAATTTTGAAAGAAGAGTTTACTAGCATACCTGAATCCGGGTGTTACATTTCTTCCCCCTTAAAAGAATTTCGTCCTCGAAATTTAAACAAATAGGTTGGGAAATCTCTCTTTCACTTGTTGCTCAACCTCCCATATGGCTTCTTCCACCTTATGATTCTTTCATAATACTTTCATTAATGGAATTGTCTTATTTCGGAGCTCTTTTATTTTTTTGTCTAGTATTTGTATCGGTTGCTCCTCATAAGCTAAATCTTCTTTTAATTCCACATCATCTGATTTCAGTGCATGTGAAGGATCACTGATGTACTTTCTCAGTAAAGAAATATGAAATACATTATGAACTCGACCCATACTAGGTAGAAGTGCAAGTCTATAAGCCACCTTACCCACTCTTTCTAAAATTTCAAATGGCTAATAAATCTTGGAGCAAGTTTCCCTTTTCTTCCAAATCTTTTCACGTGCTTGCAAGAGGCTATTTTCACAAAAACTTTGTCACTCGGTTGAAACTTTATTTCTTTCCTTCTCAAATCTACATAGCTCTTTTGTTTGTCCTGAGCTTGCTTCAATCCAGTCTTGATAGTCTTTATGTCTTCCACTATCCTCTAGGTTAACTCAGACCCAAAAACTTAACTCAAATCATCTCGCTCTCTTGTGTCATCCCAATGTAATGGGGATCTATACTTTCTTCCATAAAAAGCCTCATATGGTGTCATTTTAATGGTGGACTGGTAGCTATTATTATATGCAAATTCTATCAATGGAACCATTTCATGTCAGGTCATTTTGTAATCTAAACAACAGACCTTTAACATATCCTCTAGTACTTGATTCACTATTTCTGTTTGGCCATCTATTTGAGGATGATATGTTATGCTAAATGCTAGCCTAGTACCCAATGCTCTCTGTAAACTACTCCAAAAAGCTTAAATAAATCTAGGGTCTCTATCCGACACAATAGTTTTGGGTACGCCATGTAATTCACAATCTCTCATACATAATTTGGGCCAGTTGATCTGAAGTAAAACTATCTTTCACTGGAATAAAATGTGCCAATTTAGTCAATCTATCTACAATCACCCATAATGCATTATAGCCTTTCTGTACTTGAGGCAAGCCAATGATGAAATCCATTGAAATATCTTTCCACTTCCATTCAGGAATACTAAATGGGTGGAGCAAACCTGAAAGTCTCTGATGCTCGACCTTAACCTGTTGACATACCAAGCATTTGGCTACATAGTCACCAATATCTTTCTTCATACCTATCCACCAATAAGTTTTCTTTAAATCTTGATACATTTTTACTCCCCCAAGGTGGGCAGTATAAAGTGTATCATGTGCTTCACTTAAGATTTTCTTTCTCAATTCCAAATCTTGGGGAATACATACTCTGTTTTTGAACCTGAGAACGTCATCAATCATTTGAAACTCAGTTGTTTTCCATTCACATATCTGTTGACTCATTTTCTGTCACCATAAATCTTCTACTTGCTTCTCTCTTATTTCATTGAGAAGATTAGATTGAATTTCTAATCTGGCCACCTGACTCCCTATCACCTTAATCGTTCCCTCTGAAACTCTTCTTGTAACTCTATTTGAGGGTGAGATAAGCTATCACAATCTTTTTACTCAAGTCATCAGCTACCATATTTGCTTTACCCGACTGATATTTAATGTCACATTCATAATTTTTGACTAGCTCCAACCATCTTCTTTGTCGCATTTTCAAGTCTTTCTGAGTGAAAAAATATTTTAGACTTTTATGGTCGATGTAGATATTACATTTAACTTCATATAAATAATACATCCAAATTTTTAAAGCAAAAACCGTTGCCACTAATTCCAAATCATAGTTTAACTGTCGAGAGACGTATGCTATCACCTTACCCCTCTGTATCAGCATGACTCCAAAGCCATTATGCGAGGCATCGAAATAAATATCATAGTTTACACCTTCCTCTAGTAATACTAAAATAGGAGTTATAGTTAACCATCTTTTTAGCTCTTAGAAACTCTTTTCACAAGTATCAGTCCATAAAAAAAGAGTTCTTTGTTTAGTGAGAGTTGTAAGTGGCATTGCCAACCAGGCAAAACCCTATACAAATCTCCTGTAATAGGCAGCTAACCCTAAAAAGCTTCTGATCTCTTTCACTATCTTCGGCCTCCCTCATTCAAGTATTGTTTCCACTTTACTGGGGTCTACAACTATACCTTCCTTTGTAACCACGTGTCCCAAAAATACTACTTGACTTAGCGAGAATTCACACTTAGAGAATTTGGTATACAATTTCTTTTCTCTCAATCATTGTAGCACAAATCTCAAGCGTTCGGTATGTTTTTCTTCTAATCTAGAATATATTAAGATATCATCAATAAATACCACCAAGAATTTTTCAAGGCAATCATGAAATACTCGATTCATTAAATCTATAAAGATTGTTAAGGCATTAGTCAATCCAAAGGGCATTACCACAAACTTGTAATGCCCGAAGCAGGTCCGAAAAGCTGTCTTCAAAATACCTTGCTCTACAATCCTCACTTGGTGATAACTCGACCTCAAGTCAATTTTTGAAAACATAGAAGTTCCCCTCAACTGATCAAATAAATCATCAATTTAAGGCAACGGGTATTTATTCTTCACTGTCAGTTTATTCAACTCCATGTAATCTATGCACATACAGAGCGATCCACCTTTCTTTTTGACAAATAGTATGGGCGCTCCCCAAGAAGAGTGACTGGGTCTAATAAAACCCTTATCTAAAAGTTATTGCAATGATTTCTTTAATTCTTGTAATTCAGTTGGAGCCATCCAGTAGAGGGCTTTTGAAATTGGGGCTGAGCTAAGTTCTAACTCTATACTGAACTTTAACTCTCTCTCTGGAGATAAACCTAGTAGCTCATTAGGAAAAATATCTGGGAAATCTCATACTATTGGGACATCCTGAACACCCAATCTTTGTATATCACGCTTATGTACCACATGAGCTAAATATCCCGTACACCCTTTTTTCAACAATTTTTATGCCTTTACACTGCTGATCATCATACTAGGTTGATGGCCCTCTCCGAAACTGAAGTATCCCCACTGTCGAGTTGGAATCGAGCCTTTTTCTTTCTATAGTCCATCTCGACTCCATATCTTTCTAAGAAATTCATGCCCAGGATAACATCAAAATCGGGCATATCAAAGACAATCAAGTTCATCTTTAACTCTCTCTTATATATCACTACCCTGTGATCCCTTAACATCTTATCAGTAATCACATTTCTACCATCTGACATCTCAACTCTAATAGAATGGGTAGATCTAACAGACACTAAACCTACCCTTTCAATAACCCTTGGTGTAATAAAGAAGTGTGTAACTCTTGAATCAATCAATGCATACGAGGAAACAGAGTGGAATAAGAGCTTACCAGTAACAGCAGATGGGCTAGCCTTCGCCTGACTATAGGTAACAGTATAGACCTATGCATTAGTACCTCTCCCTGACTATATTGGCAGAATTAGGATTTGTTGTGGCTATATTGAGACTGGCACCTCAGTACTCCAACAATCCTTTGCTATATGTCCTGGTTGTTGGCATCTATAACAAATCACCTATTTCTATCGATACCAACATTCTCCACTATAACGTCTCCTACAAATCTGACACTGGGGAATATTTTCTTTTCTACGTTTCTTGTCACTTTTCCTACTTTTTCTATTTGTTTTTGACTGAAATTTTCTTTTTCCCCTGTTGTTTATGAAACTGGAGTCAATTGAACTACCCCTTGATATTGTAATAGGTGTTGAAATAGTCAATGAAATAGGTAGAGCTGACCGACTTGGCATCACTGATAGAGGTGTTGTCATAGAGGGTGCATTCCTGGGTAGCTTATTAACATACACCTCCAACCTCAATGCTCTTTCCAATGTCTCTTCATAAGTTTAAGGAGGTTGTGGTTCAGCTAGCGCATACAAGGTTATCTCTGATCTAAGGCCTTGAAGAAATTTATCCAGTCGGAGACTCGATGTACTCACCATACCTAGAGCAAAACTAGATAAGACATCAAAACGAGTAGAATAATTCTTTACTAAACCCTCCCCCTGCTGCAAGGAAATGAACTCATAAACTTTGATTGTTATCACATCAGTTGTTTTGTATTGGGTCTCAAATGCCCTTCTGAAATCCTACAAGGTCAGCAGATCCACATTTTTGGTTTCTTTAACTAGGTCTAACCATACGTAGGCCTTTCCCCTTATCAAGAAACTGGCATACCAAACTTTTTCTCTATCAGTCATAGGAAACAAATCCATGGTACTTTCCACCTGATTGATCCACTTATCATCCACCAAATGATCTTTAGTACCTTTAAATTCATGAGGGGTATGCTAACTAGGTAAGGAATAAATGGGCTTAAGTCGCCTTTGAGCTCCAACGTCTCCTCTCCTCTTCTCTCATTCCTCATTTCATTTCTGATTTCTTCTATGACCTCCTTACGAATCTCACTTCTAATCTCATTACGGATGGCATCTCTGGCTGTATTTTTAGGTGTAGGTTGACTCTCAGTCAACACCTGACGGACTATATCTTTGATTTCTACTAGCCTAAATCCTGAACCACTTGACATGGTAGGGTTAGACGACTCTCCCGTCTCTCTCTAAATACCCTTTCCATGACCCTGTCCTCATCTTGTAGTACTTCTCATCTAATAACTGCATAAGTGTAACTACATAAAGATTTTATCATTCTATTATTTGAATACAGGCAAAGAAAACAACTTACTGCAGTCGATTCTCGAGAGCTGATCTATGAGACATGAAGGGCACCTGTGCAATACCAGAATGCAAAACTATATATATATATTATAACATATTCTATTATATCTACCTTTAAGCGCCCAAAATCATGCTCTAATATCAAAAATGTAACCTCTTCTAACCAATAGGTGTTTTACAGAAAAATGACAATAATTCCCCTATTTTAGAAGGTCTGGGGAAATTTTTCTTTTTTTATGCCCTGTAACACTCCTAATTAGTAATTCACACAAACTAGTCCCACCAACCGATTGGATTTTCATCAATATAATCACAATTAACAGAATAAATACTTAATAGTAACCATCATAAAAGTTACCACCCACAGAAACATTATAACTAATTTCAATGACTAGTCATGTATATATATACATATATAGATATACATACACAAGCACATATACCCAATAATCAGAAAGAGGTATAGGCACATCAATACAATAACTACATATTTACATATAAGAACCAATATATATATATATATATATATATATATATATATATATATATATATATATATATATATATATATATATATATATATATACACATACATACGTCAAGGAGATATATATATACACATAAAGTCACATATACAAACATATATGCATATAGACACCAAAAAAGCATATAATAGATCAGTAAAAATGTGGTGCCCTCCTCCCATAGCCTCATGTCTCGCTAGTGCTCCCTGAGAACCTTTGCTGCAACTCTTTACTTGTAAAATATTAAATTAAACAAAGTGAGTGATCATTGTTCAATAAGAAAATCATACTCAATACTCGAAGCATTTCATACCAGTATTAATATCTTCCATACTCAATATGTATGGACTATTCACATACAAAATAATTAACACAGAACACGTATTAAACACATATCATAATTCTCTTCATTCACACATTTATTCATTTCCTTACTATACAAATATGATTCACTCGTTATGATTTATGCATGTATGAGTGTCATGACTTTTCCATTTTCTGATCGTACATCTTTCTCAACTCCTTATCAACCACATAGGCTTGCATACATGAGTCTAATGCAAATGACTTTTATAAAATATTTGCTAATTCTTTTTTTTTTTTGTAAAATATTTCACTGATCGGTCCAGAATACATAGGATAGTACTCGCAGTCATCATACAAGGTACAATCCTCTCTTATACGCCTATTTCACTATTTTTCTTTGTTGTCCACACATCACAGCTATTATCTTTTTTTGTTGTCCACACAGTACAACCAATATATTTCTTTGTTATCCATATAGAACAGTTCACGTGTAAAAATTTTAAGCATGTTTCCCACTTTCCTATATCATATGAGTCATTATAAAACCAAAAAAACACTTGTTTTCCATTTTCTGAAAACATGCATAACTTAGAAAATGTTTTTCCTCTTTCTTTATTTTTTCTAAAATCATGCATATGTTATGATTCCTCATGTATACATGTATAACCATAATATGAAATATGCCCATTCATTGTTTTTCTTTATTCTTTTCAAGCCTCATCAAGCATCAAATTATTTTCTCATGCATTTATATATATCTCATGCATTTTATGTGAATATACATATTTATTATAATGGTTTTTACACATATCATGTACATAATTAAACAAAATTAATCTATATCACATAAAATGACACTTTTATCCATATGGCCAAAAGTTATATGCCTACCTTTAGTGCAAATTATTCCATCAATTCATCATTTCTCACATACTCAATACACAAAATCAACTAAGCTAACCCTAGGAATAAGAAATGTCTAAAATACCCTTATGGCAAAAAAATTATATCATAAGTCCTAATGAATTTCTTTACTCTTTTAAGCATAAATCACCTTAATTCTATACCCTAAAACACTTATACAAATAAAGGTTATTTGAATAACCTAACTCAAATTACTTCAAGTATGTAAAGTATGAAATTCTTACATTTTCTTTGCTAATTAGGTGATTTAAGTCTATCCTCCTTTGCTTCTTCCTAGCAACCTTAATTAACCAAAAACATAATCATCCATCAAAACTCTAAACTTGACATCTCTTAAAAATTAAACTTTTTACCTTAAAACTTACCAAAATTGATATATCTACACTTTTTATAACTGGAGACTCTGGAAATTATATTGTTTAACTAGGTTTTTTTGGTGAATTTTTGTTTGAAGAAAAACTTTAGTAAAATTATGGAGAATTCTCAGCCAAGGAAGAAGAAAATGAATAGTTTGATTGTTTTATAAGCATTTTGGACTAATTTACCCTTAACCTTCTCCAAAAATAACTATTTTATCCTTAGCCAATTACCAAAAACCCTTAGCACCATTATATAATTTCAAATGTGCCATTCAATTTACATTCCCACTTTGTCTCTTAAATCCTTCTAAAATGACCATTTTACCCCCTTTGAAAATTATTGCTCATTTAGTAGTTTTAAAGGATTTTTTTACAATTTTTGTAAACAAGAAGTTATAAAATCAACTTTAAGGGTAATTTTGGAAGTAGAGTTTACTAGCATACCTAAATCTGGGTGTTACATAAATGAAGCTTGCATTTGTATTTAGGTTAATTTGTAAGAATGTGTATCTGAAGGAGCCTTCTTGTAATTCTTATTTAGTATAAAAGGATACAAATATCCTACTATTCATAATTTTTTACACATTTTTTAATAAAACTTTCATTTTCTCTCTCTCGTTATCTTGTAAACCTTCTCCCTTTTCTCTCCTCTGTGCCTCTTCTCCTTCATGTAAATCTAGGGTTTCCTTGCGCTCTTTCGTTCCATTTAGACACTTCTATTAAGTCTATCATAAGTACGCTCATGGTATCAAAGCCATAGACTTGTGTCCTCGTCCTAACGATGGATTTATAACAAGGAGTCAATATCTTTTTACTTGTTATTTCATCTTTAGTTTCTCTATGTACATTCTTTAATTTTTCTTTTTAATATTGTTTTGATCAATTAGGTTATTTATAGATCTATGATGTTTGGTAACATTTTGTGATTTTTGTAAATTGTTGTCGCAGATCTACCTTCATCATTGTGTTTCTTTAATTTCTTGGTCACTTGTTACTATTAACCTGTTTTGATTGCTTTGTCTCTTCAATTTTTGTTCTTGTTGTCATAGATCTATAAGTATTATTGTATTTGTTAAATGTTTTTTTGTTGCTTGTTGTTGTAGCTTTATTATTATTACTATGCTTACCTTTTTTTTTTTTTTAACTTATTGTCACCAATCTATGAGTATTGTTGCATTTCTTTTTTTTTTTTTTACTTGTTACTATAGATATGTTATTACTATGCTTTGTTAATATTTTTGTTATTGTCATAGTGTTAGGGTAGAATTCTAGAGCCAATTGATTTGATATTTTAATTATAATTTTTCTCATTAATTAATAAAAAAATTTATAGTTATTCAGTTCATATGTTTGTCTATTATATGATTGTGTGAATAACATGCCCTTAGAATGGTAAAATTATGATAAGAGAATCAAATGACTGATCATGGGAACTCAAAGTACACATTAGATGACCATTTTAGAAATGTCTATAATCCCAACATTACAATGACTAAAGGTACATATAATGGTAATGGGACTATCATAGTGTTGAGCGATCCTACCGAAAAGTGACAACAGTTCTTACATGTCAAAGTTGTTTGCAAACAGCTTAAAGCAACACATGAGTGCACACTGTAGAAGTGGTCATCGAACTAACCCCACCAAAAAATATCTATATATATAGTTGCTCTAGTGTCTATCAAACAAATCCTCTAAACACCACAGGGTGCATGTGATCCGTTAACTTGAGCTTGTCAGACTGTCTCGTGTAAGGATTAGTATGATTTGACACTATCCAATGTATCATCTTAATAAGGGTATCATAAAGGTAATGAACAACCATTTTGTGAGATACATGAAGGCTACAGTTGATCGATAAATGATTCATCACTCTTGAGCACAGGAGAAGATATCTCATATACGAATACTGAAAGACATTCATGACAACTTGAATTTATGGCCACAGTAGGATGAGGTTGTAGCCTAATCGATATAAGTCATTAATGTGTATCAACTTATATCGAAGAACTACTGAGATAAACACACTTTTATGTCTTAGCCTTGAGAGATATCAATTGACAAAATGATTGAATTAAACGTAACTGTAATATTATAAAAGCTTATAGAGATATTCATTGACACTCTATTATTTAGGTGGTCAAAACACTTTGCTAAAAGCTAATCCTGGTCTATGTTTGAATTCGATTTGAATTTAGACACTACCAATTCAATAGAGTTTATAGGTCACATGCATTAAAGGGTTGATACAAGCCAAGAGGCAAGAATCATTTGACAACAATCTTGGGATCATGGAAAGAGAGAAACATATGGGTGTGTTTTGACTAGAATCATTTGGTGTGCATGGTGCCACGTGGCATCGTGTAAATGCATTGTATGGTTTCAGCTAGACCCATTTAAGAGTCCAATTGAACAAGGCCAAATAATGGATACGAGTCAACTGGCTGAGTTAACTCATGGGTAAGGTGTTTTAGTTAAATAATGATTCGTTAAAGTCTTTGTTTGATAAAAAGTTTAGGTTGAGTTAGAATTTTAATTTAATTAGGATTTCTATACATTAAAACTTTTAATAAATTAAGAATCTTAATTTAATTAAAACTTTTGGACATCTTATCATCTAGGTAGTTAGAGTCCTAACCAATTAAAGCTTCATGCACATCTTATAAATGAAGGTGTTTAGTTTGAGTCAATTTTTTTTAACACAACAATCTTAAATACACATCTCTATGCCTAGAATCTTGTTGACATAAGATTTCATTGTCATGACCTAATTTCCAAGATCCACTCAACATAAGCCCTAGCAGTCTTCTTTTTGGATCACCTCCAATTCGTGTTTTACATGGATACTAAAGTGCTGCCTCAAGAGGGTTGGATAACAATATTTACATAGCCACTTGAAGTCTTAGAGGAACTAACAATGCAGGTATAATTTCTAAACACCCTACATGTGTTTAACATGTTCATGAATCTATGCATTAAAATGGATATCTTGGATGGGTTTTAGGATCTTTGATAATTTTTAAAATTTTTAATTAGGTTACGCTGTCAGTTAGCAATGACCTAAAACCCTAAACATAGATTTGTGATTACTATTCCTTCCTTTGATGTTTAATGCAACTTGTCCTTTTGTTTTGTTTAGTTTTTTTTTGGTAAGTAATAATAATTTTATACCAAAGAAGGAATGTACAAATGCCTATCTAGGACAAACCCCTAGATTAAGCTTAAACACAAGCATACCTAGGACAAGCCCCTAGGTTATGTCGAAACAACATGAAGCTCAAAACATTCAAACAATGGAACAAAGAGATCCAAAGATACATCACAAACACAAGTACTAAAGGGAGCAAACTGTCCTAAAGCTACACAACCAAACAAAATACTCAAGAAATCTAGATACAAGAAACACAAGGCATAACTCTTTACAATATTCGGAACTCAAAGAGTTAATGGAATATTGAGTTTGGCAAGTCCCAAATCAATGCAATGGAGTCATTTATGCATGAGCTTGGAATGTTTGATAAAGAATGAGCTCTAGCCTTCACACAATCCTTGATGGCGGCAATGATCCTATCTTTCGGAGATTTGCTACTACCAAAGAGAACATGGTTGCGTTCACACCAAATGTGGTAGATAGTGGCTCCAAAACAAAGCTTACAAATGATGTGGAGAAGAGAGTCGCCCTTCCATTTATTTGCATAATAAGGAACAAGAGTGCTCCATGGTTGAGGGGGATTATCCAAGTGGCAAAGATTAGCAATATGATTCCAAATTGCGGCAGAATAGGGGCATTGGAAAAAAAGATGATCCATGCTTTCCGGAGCCAAATTGCAAAGACCACATACATTGCTAGGGATGATGCCGAGATTATGAAACTTATCCTTGGTTTTCATACCACCCTTGATACCCATCCATACAATGAAAGAGTGTCTTGGAAAATGTCTTTTGAACCAAATAATACTATGCCATGGAACTTTAGATTTTGAAACCCTTATGCTATTCCAAGCTGATTTGATAGTGAATTTACCATTTGTGCTAGGCTTCCACCATAGGATATCATCACCATGAGAGGGAGGAGGAATAATGGTAGTTTTTATTTCCAAGAGGGCTGTAGAATTTGTCAAAGGCCATTTCCATACACCTTCCTCAATCACCTCCTTGACTTTGCAATGCAACGGAAGTCTTGAGTCATAAACCACCCTAGGACCATATTTGTCAATGAGGGGTCCTAAAGGGTGCCAATTGTCATGCCAAAGGTGAGTATTCTACCCATTTCCTACAATTTTCTGGATTTTTCCTTTGGTGCTCTCCCTAAGCAAAAGTAATTTCCTCCAAACCCAAGAACAATTGCCATTTGGTTTAACCTTCCAAAAGCTTTTGTTTCTAAGGTGATTATCATTGATCCAATCTGCCCATAAAGAGGTTCCAGACTTTTGAAGGAGTTTCCATACATGCTTCATCATTGCGGCCTTGTTCCAAGATTTGCTTTTCATTATGCCCAAACCCCCTTCTTCTTTTGAAAGGCAAATATCATCCCAAGCAACTTTTGCCTTCTTGCTACAGGATATGTCACCACTCCAAAGGAAATTTCTAAGGTAGCCATCAATTACCTTGTGTACTTTTGCGGGAAGGATAAACGTTGAGGACCAATATACTTGGATGCTAAAGAGGATAGCCTTGATGAGAATAAGTCTTCCAGCATATGAGAGGAACTTACTTTTCCAAGAGGAGATCCTAGCCACAATCTTGTCAATTAGGGGTTTGCAATCATCAACCCTTAGCTTGGAAGAAATCATAGGTACACCAAGGTATTTAAATGGGAGAGTGCCAAACTCAATACCAAGGATTGATTTAAGATGTTCCGCTTCAGCATTATTGACTCCGGAGAGATAGATATTGCTCTTTGTTTGATTAGTTCTAAGTCCGGACCAAGAGTGAAAGCACTCTAATACCCCTTTTATCAGAGATATGGAATGCACATCCGCCCTACAAAAAATCATGAGGTCATCCGCAAAACATAAGTGAGTGATATTATTTTTCTTACACTTCCAATGATGGCTAAATTGAGCATTCTCCTTAAGTTCACTAAGCATGCAAGATAGCACCTCCATGGCAATGACAAAAAGGTGCAGAGAGAGAGGATCCCCCTGCCGTAATCCTCTAGCACTTTTGAAGAAGCCAACAAGTTCACCATTTAGGCCCACCGAATACATAGGACTAGTGATGCACGTCCTAATCCAATTTATGAATGTTTGCGGCATATCAATGGACACAAGGGCAGCAAGCAAGAAATCCCAATTTAAAGTGTCATAAGCCTTCATAATATCAATCTTTATGGCGCATTTCTTTCCATGAGTGTCCTTTTGGTAGTTGTGCATAAGCTCTTGGCATAAAAGGATGTTTTCACCAATGCTACGGCCTCCCACAAAGGCACCTTGAGCTTTGTTAATGAATTGCGGCAGAATGGCTTTGAGTCGGTTTGCCATGATTTTAGTGATGCATTTGTACAAAGTATTGCAACAAGCAATAGGCCTGAAATCCTTGCAAAAAGAAGGATTAGAAACTTTAGGAACAAGTGCAAGGATAGTACAATTTACCTCTTTTAAAAGGTGGCTTGTTTTGAAGAAGTGCTTAATGGCCTTTATAACATCATCCCCAACAATGTTCCATGCTGCCTTGAAGAAACATGCACCATATCCATCCGGACCCGGGGCCTTGTTATTATCCATGGCAAAAATGGTTTCTTTGATTTCCTCCGCTAAAATTTCTTTAATGAGCATATCCTTTTCCCCACTTCCAAGCCGGAATTTGATTATCTTTTTGAGCTGATCAAGGTTTAAATTTGAATGCTCCCTTACATTTAGGACAGATTTGAAGTGATCCACAAATTCCTCCTTTACTTCCTCCATGTTATTAACAAAAGTTCCATTCTCCCTTTGGATCCCATAGATAGAGTTTCTATTTCTTCTACCTTTGATGCTCTTGAAGAAGAATTTTGTGTTTTGATCACCTTCCTTAAGCCAATGAACTCTTGATTTTTGTCTAGCCAAAGATTCCTCAGCTAAAGAAAGGGATCTATAGGATTCTAAACTCATCTTCTCCTCTTGAGCAAGATCCTCATCCAAGGGGTTTATTCGGAGTAGTTCTTGGACGTTTTCAAGTTGCTTCCTAGCTTCTAACACTCTTTCGGAAATGTGGCCAAAGTATTCCTTATTGAATTTTTTTAACTCAACTTTCAGCTTTTTAAGTTTGCTTGTCACGTTGAACATGGGGCTGCTTTGTGCTTCTTGGTTCCAAACTTCAGCAACAATATTGAGAAAGTTTTCATGGTGTGTCCACATATTGTAGAATTTAAAAGGAACTTTTCTACAATCTTCTATGGTTCCAATTCTCACCAAACATGGAGAATGATCGGAAATGGAGGGGTTGAGGAAATGAGCCATGGCATTTGGGAATACATCCTTCCAAGAATCATTGATAAGAGCCCTATCAAGTTTACATGCAATCCTTCTTCCTCCTTCACTACGGTTACTCCAAGTTAGGAGATGGCCCATGAACCTTAGGTCATCCAATTCAGCTTCCCTCATGCAATTTTTAAGGTCTTCACAGTAGTAATTACCCCAAGGTGCCCCACCAATCTTTTCTAGAGGGTTCTTGATAGTGTTGAAATCTCCCATTATGATCCAAGGTGTATTTTGCATCATATGGGATTGATTTATGAGATTTCGCCAAAGAACCTTCCTCTCCATAGGATTATTGCTGCCATAGACTATTGTCAAGCCAATGCTAGAATTCTCCTTAACAAGCTTCACCTCACAATGTATATATTGACCATCATTCACAATAACATTGAGATTAATAGTGGCCTTATTCCAACCAATCAAAATTCTGCCTATAGAACCATCACTCATATTACTACAATGTTCCCAACCTTCCCAAATGCTAGAACATACTCTATTGACATTAGTGCTTCGTACTTTTGTTTCAAGAACAGCCATAATATCAATTTTATTTTGCAAAATGAAACTACTAACCTCCCTTTGCTTGATAGGAGCATTTAGGCCCCTAATGTTCCAGCCAGCTATATTAGTCATTTGAGAGAATTGATGGGGGAAGCATTTCGTTTTTGCCTCACCAATCTCCTCCGTTGCAATTTGCTAAGAGTATCACCCTTCTCCCTTTTGAAATCCACCTCATCAACCTTAATTTTGCCTCCAAAGTGGTTAATTGCTGGAGATTCACAAAGCTCTTGATCCGAATTTCCATCTTTTGTAAGAATTTCCTCCATCTGCTCCACACTTGATAGATCAGCCACTCTAGATATCACGGAACTGGAAGATGCACCATTCGTAGGTTCCAATCTATTTGAAGGGCCTAATTCCTCATGTGACTCATCTAACACGGCAGTCTCCCCTACATCTTGAGCTGCTGTCATTTCAATGTTTTCAATTGTGGCTAAGGCTACAAATTTGTTATTATTCATCTTCGCCATACTATTGTCAACTTTTTTCTTCCCCTCCTCTAGCTTCCTCCTAGGGATCATTAAGTTTAGTCTACCATTTCCATTGTTATTTCCAGCCGTATTTTGAATTTCAGAAGTTGCCATGCCTACATTTGCATCCGAGGCATCCTCCTTACTACTCACCTTTTTTCCTTTATACAAGCCATACTTTCCTTTTTCCGCTTCTCCTCTTTCCACTCTCCTTTTACACTCTTCATTTCCATGACCAAACATATTACACAGTTTGCATTTTAAAGGTTTCCATGCATATTCCAGCCGAATATCAACTCTTTCTTTTGATGGCAGTACAAGCTCCAATTTCTCCGGGAAATCATGGTTTACGTTAATCTCCACACAAATACGGGCAAACTCCAAACGACTCCCTTCCTCTGTAACAGAATCCACATAGAGGGGGCGACCTAAGACACTAGCAATATGGCTAAACCCCTTCAAGCTCCAATATTCCAGAGGTACTCCATAGAATTTTACCCACATTGCTATTTTCTTTATGTTTTCCGCTACCATTGAGAGATTCTTTTTCCATTTCCTAACAAAGAGGGGCTGCCCACCTATCATCCATGTCTCCTCTTCTAAGACTTTCATCATTCCTTCTTCATCCTTGAATTTCAGAAGATAGACTCCCATTCCAGTGGATATAAAATCAGTAAGCCCATAGTTGGACCAATGACGGATTGCATACCTTTTGACAAGGAGAAAAGACATTCTTCTTCCCATGAAAAAACCAATGGCACACTTCTCCCATCTCTTTGCACCTTCATCCGCAACTTCAAGAGGAGGGGAAATAGAGTACTTTCCTCCAGCAAGGATTTCTGAAGGAGGAAAGTACTCAAGCTTCAGGTTTGATACTTGTTTCTCCTTGAATAAATTATTCCAAGAGCGTTTAACTTCAGTAACCGGAGCTGAGGAAGAGGATGCTGGAAAAGTCTGTTCAGGAAGCTTTGTTGAGGAGAGATTAAGGGAGGAACCTTCAAAGCAAGACTCCTTGATGGAAATAAAAGAATCATTTCCAGCAGCATTCTTGGACAAGAGAGTAAGGCCATCATGATGTTTCATGCAAGAGGAAACGTGTGCCAAAGAGCTTTCCTTGTTTGACATAACTTCTCCCATGAGGAAAGCCAAAAATGGAAAGAAAACAGCCAAGGAAAGACAAGAGAGAAGGCACAGCAGTCAAGGACCTCCGAAATGGAAAAACCAGCTCTGAAGGAGAAAAGGTGGTCTGCTGTATACACCAAAATAGAAATAACACCACAGAAGAAAGAAAAACTTGAAATTTTGAATTTGAGTGGAAAAACAAGCAAACCGCCAAGAAGGAAAGAACAAAGAAACCTGGAAAACCAAGTTTATCAATGGTGAACAATAAACTAGAGAGAAAATGAAAGGGACAAAGATAAATGAAACGGAAATGAAAACTAAGGCAAAGAGAACAAGACAGAAAAAAAGCTACAAACTAGATTTATGAAGGATAATCGAAAAAGTGAAAACAAAGAGAGGACAGCCATGAATGGAGGATACCGGTGACCAAATGGGTCTCCGGGCTAGAGGTTAGTGCCGGAGGGGACACCAACCAATGGAGGAAGATGATGGTAGATTGAAAAGGTTATTAAAAAGGGGGTGAGATTCTAGAGAGAAGGGAGAGCATTTTCTCTCTTATCTTGCTTTGATTGAGGATGTTTTGTTTAGTTTGTTAATGTCTATTACAAATCTATGCTTACTATTGTTTTTCTTTGCTTTAAAATTCTTTTTATTACTTTCTTTGTTGGCTTATGTCTGTTGTTACCAATCACAACTCTATATTTTGTTTTTTCTTTTAACTTCTTTGTTGCTCATGTCTTTGTGTTGTTGATATGAATTGCATTAGTTTTTTTTCAATTATTTGTTTGAAATGATACTTCCTATTTGTTGTTTCCCTGCTATTATTTTTAATATACTTGTTTATCTTGTTATCAGTACTGCACAATATATGCCTTTTTTTAAAGTACCATGTATGAGTCAAGCTTATTGGTTTATTTATTTATTTTGTTTCATTCTTAGGGTTCATACAATATTACTACCTTGCTCTCTCTGAAATTTGTAATCAAGAGCTAGTTTATTTTTTTTGTTCCCTGTATCTACTTTTTTTCAATAGGTGAGAGTCGTTCTAGAACTAGTGACCATTCTCAAATTGGTGAGAATCATTCTAGGTTATCCATATTGTCCTCTCTAACATTCTCTTCCAACCTTTAAGTTATAATCCTTAAGCTCAATTGGACAAATTTCGCTTTTGGTGATCATAAGTTCTATTTGTTGTAACTTTTGACCTTGATAAGCATTTGCTAGGATACATGACCTATCCTACACCATTTATTCAAATACAATTAGTTATTTCTGTTGTTGAACCTACAATTGTTACAAAACCTAATCCTGAACATGCCTTATAAAAAAAACAAAAAATCAATTGTTGGTTAGTTAGCTTTTACCTTTTATATCTAAAATAATGTTTAGTATGATATCTAAGTATAACTTTGTAAATGAGATCTGGTTAGCCTTAGAAAGTGAGTTCACGTGTGAATCCAAGACCCAACTTATTCACATTATTAAAAGCCTCCTTCAAGGTACTAGGAAACATAACTTGAGCATTAACAAGTACATTTGCAAAATGAAAGACTATGCTAACATTTTAGCCTTAAGAGATCATAACATATCTGATAATGAGGCTATTACCTACATACTTGATGGGCTTAATTTTGACTATGACCCAATAGTTGCCAATATAACCATCAAACTTGAGTCAAAATATGACAAGTTAACGATCCAAGAAACTTAGTGTCTGTTATAGAAACATGAACTAAGATTAAAAAGATCTCTACACTCTCTGAATTCAAATGTTTCACTCGAGTTTTATGAAGGAACTGTTAACTCTGTTCACATTGTCATTCAACCAAAGAAAGTCACTCCTTCAACATATCTTACCAAAACAGAGTCTTATCAATAACTCCAAACTCAACCTCCTATCTCTCAGTCCCTTATTTCTTAATTTGAGAATTTATCAATACCCAACAATCCTTACTATCCTTAGCCTCAAGGTTACGAAAGCAACACTTTTTAACCCAATACTTATTACTCTCAGTTTCAAACAAACAAAAACGCATATGGAAATCAATTTCAATATTCTCCCAATAATACTGGAGGTAGAGGCAGAGGATATGGAAGAGGAAAAGTAATATGCCAAGTCTGTAACAAGCCTAGTTATATGGCTCTACAATGCTACCATAGGTATAGTTCTAACTATCATTATCAAAATGTCACACCTTAATTTTACGCTGGACAACTTAGAGCTCCCTCAAGACTACCCACCTATAACAATGTCCCAACATCACACCATTCTACGCCATCTCATCTAGATCTATTTAGGCCAAACGACTATTTCCCAGCCAAGGTTTGATGTTTTCTCAAGTTTCTACCTTTTAACTATGGAAACACCAAACACCCACCCATAGCCGGTTAGATTTAACAAAACCCTAACGGTGGTAAGGGTAAAATCATCATTTTTGCTATAATATTAAAAATAAACTAAAATAGAATATAATTTTGCCCCTCTAAACTTTAAAAACTAAAATTTTCCCCCAGCCTAAGTTTTAAAAAATCGTAATTTCACCCTAGGGTTTGGTTTTGAAATCTCCGACGACCTCTTCGGCTACGTTGCCGACGACTTCTCCCTCCTGAAGCAACCTCTCCTTTCGACGATCTCTTTCCTCCCATTTGGAGGTCCTATCAGCGTCGGAGACGCCTTGGGAGACGAAGAACTTCATCTTTCCCAACGAAGTTCTTCGTCTCCCAAGGAGTCTCTAACGTTGATCGGACCTCCAAATGGGAGGAAAGAGATCGCCAGAAAGAGAAGTTGCTTCGGGAGGGAGAAGTCGTCGGCAACGGAGCCGGAGAGGTCGCCGAAGATTTCAAAACTAAACCCTAGGGTGAAATTGCGATTTTTTAAAACTTAGGGTGAGGGAAAATTTTAGTTTTTAAAGTTTAGGGGGGCAAAAAGAGATAAAAAATTTAGGCGTTAGGGTTCTGTTAAATCTAACCAGCCATGGGTGGGTGTTTGGTGTTTCCATAGTTAAAGGGGGGACATTTGAGAAAACATCAAACCTTGGGTGGGAAATGGTCATTTGGCCATCTATTTATGATTTTGTTTCCTACCCTATGCATTCTGGGTGTTTATGACAATTTTGTATCTATCCATAACACAATTCCTTAAAATACTTGTACCCTATATAACATTTATTCTCAACCTCCACCTACAAATACATAAGTTGCATTACCTCATTACAATTCTTCCTCTCACTATATGACTTTACCACCCAATCCAAACAATCCCAACCTCATTTCTCCTTCACCTCAAGCCTACTTGACACATAACATACATCAACATTAGAACCCTAACACACCTTAAAAACAAAACCTTACACAACCACAATATTGGCAATAATTATTGATCATGTAACAACTGATGTCTCGCAATTGGCTACTACCTCTACCTATCAAGGTAGTGAATAGCTTCAAATTAGAAATGTTGAGAACTTGCTCATCTTTCACATAGGTCACATTTCCTTTTCTAGTTTTGTTTATCATAAAGCATCACATCTTTAAAATGTCTTATGTGTCCCAAACATCAATTTTGCTGTAGAGAACCCTTAAAGATGGACTCTACAAACTTTCCTTACCCAAAAACTCTGCTTTTTGCATGTCTAATCATACCTCATCACATTCTACATTTTCAAATTACAATTCTAATTCTATTGTTAACGAATATGTTTCAACTTTGTTTGCTTGCAATACTATTTCTATTAAACCAAAAAATCCTACTATTTTTTATGATTTGTCCTATAATAATTCATCCATTTAATGCAATTCTACTATTATTACTTGTAGTAATATTGCTCAATCCTATCAAAATAAATTATTTGTGTTTGATATATGACACAATATATTAGGTCACCCTCATTCTAGGGTTTTCACTAGTGTTTAAGGGTGTTAGTTTACCTTATGGAACTGTCAATGATAAACATTTTTGCAGTACATGTTAGTTTGGTAAACTAAGTCAAAATACCTTCCCACCTTTTATCTCTAAAACCTCAACACCTTTTGAGCTCATTCACTCTTACATATGGCTACAAATATTAGGGTTACAAATATTACATACCCTTCATAAATGACTTTAGTAGGTTCACATGGATCTTTCCCCTCAAACTCAAGTTTAAAGCCAAGTTCATCTTTATATCCTTTCATAGACTTGTAGAAAAACAGTTTAATTTCAAAATTAAAAGCCTTCAAACAAATTGGAAGGGGAAAACCTATGTGGCGTTAACTATTGTGCATGGGTTTAACCAACCTTTGGAGAGGAAAACTCTTTGGAGGGATTTAATCAAACACTCAAATCAGATGGGAAGTAGACCTTGGCTAATCATGGGTGATTTCAATTCCATTAGAGGTCCAAATGAAAAAATAGGAGGGGTTGTGTGGGGAGATACTTATTGTGATGATTTAAATAATTGTTGTAGAGAGATCTAGATGACTTGAGGTATATGGGGAACCATCTCACTTGGAGTAATTCAAGTGAAGGGCAAAGGAGAATAGCATGTAAATTGGATAGAGCTCTTGTTAATGAATATTGGAGTGATGTTTTTGTGGATTCTTTTGCTAGTTTTCTCAATCCTTCCATTTCAGATCATTCTCCTTGTGTGGTGAATTGTGGGGGTGGAGAGGAGAGGAGAAAGATCCCATTCAAGTTCTACAACATGTGGGCGAATCATGAAAGATTTCTCAATGTTGTTAAGGAGGCTTGGAAAGAGGATTTTGAGGGCAATCCTATGTTCAATCTTGTCAACAAACTCAAGAGATTAAAAGGTGCTTTGAGGGAGTTAAATAAGAATGGCTTTTGGAATATTTCCGAAAAGGTGTTGGAGGCTAAGTATAATCTGGAAAATGCTCAAAATAGGCTCCAAACTTGCCCTCTTGATGAGGAATTAGCTAAGGAAGAAAAATCATGGCTGGAGAACTATAGAAGACTTAGTGAAGCTGAAGAAGCCTTGGCACGACAAAAAGCAAAGGTCCATTGGCTACAAGAAAGGGATCAAAATACCAAGTACTTCTTCAAATGTATTAAGGCAAGAAGGAGTAGAAATTCTATAAAGGGAGTGAGCCGTGAAGATGGGACATTTGTTAGTGATATGGGAGAAGTCAAAAAGGAGTTTGTAAGCTATTTCTCAACTTTACGGATTCTTGCAAATCAAGCCTTGAAGAAATTCAAAAGTTGGTTAAGTTTCGTATGGTGCAGCAAGATAAGGAGATGATGATCAAGGAAGTGGGGGAGGAGGAAATAAAATCCACCATATTTGCAATGGACAACAATAAGGCTCCGGGGCCGGATGGTTATGGGGCTTTCTTCTTTAAGGCAGCTTGGGAGATTGTGGGGAGCGATGTGATCAAAGCAATTAAGCATTTCTTCTCCACGGGACATATCCTTAAAGAGGTGAATTGCACTATCCTTGCTCTTGTTCCTAAGGTGGCTAACTCTTCTATGTGCAAAGACTATAGACCTATAGCTTGCTGCAATACCATCTACAAATGTATCTCCAAGATCCTTGCAAACCGGCTCAAAGTTATTCTCCCTAACTTCATAGATAAAGCTCAAGGAGCTTTTGTGGGTGGAAGGAATATTGGAGAAAACATCATGTTGTGCCAAGATCTTATGCATAACTTTCACAAAATGAGCAAAAATAAGAAATGCGCTATGAAGATTGATCTCTTGAAGGCATATGACATGGTACATTGGGACTTCATTCTTGGTATTCTTGGAGCAATTGGTATTCCGGAGGAATTTATAGGCTGGATTGAGAGTTGTATTACAACTCCTTCGTTCTCCTTGGGGATCAATGGTGAATTAGTTGGTTTTTTCAAGAGTTCTCATGGTTTAAGGCAAGGGGACCCTATATCCCCTTACCTATTTGTTATGGCTATGGAAATACTTTCATGTATGCTTAGGGAATTAAAGAACCAACCTTCTTTTGGACATTATTGGAAATGCAAGGAAAACAACATAACACATCTTTGCTTTGCCGATGATCTTATTTTGTTTTGTAGGGCGGATTATGCTTCCATCTCCCTCATGGAAAAGTCTCTAATCCTCTTCCACAAATGGTCCGGGCTCAAAATGAATTGCAATAAAAGCAATATATTCCTCTCCGGTGTATCCCAAGAAGAGAAGAACCAACTCACGGCTAAAATCAATATGAAGGTGGGAGAGCTGCCATTCAAGTACTTAGGTGTGCCAATAACGTCATCAAAACTCAAGAGTTGTGATTGCAAGATGCTAGTTCAAAAGATTGTTGGGCGAATCACCTCATGGCGTAGCAAATTTTTATCTTATGCGGGGAGGCTCATACTTATCAAGGCAGTCCTCTTTAGCATTCAAGTGTATTAGTCATCTTTGTTTATTCTCCCATCATGTGTCCACAAGGAGATAGATGGAATCTTGAGGAACTTCCTTTGGAGTGGTGCTTCCATGGATGGTAAGAAGGCCAAGGTTGCTTGGGATGAGGTATGTGTTCCTAAAATGGAAGGAGGCTTAGGTATTATGAGGAGCAAAACTTGGAACAAAGCTGCTATATTAAAGAATATATGGAAGATTCTCATGGATAAGAGGCATTCTCTTTGGGTGGAATGGGTTAAAACCAACAAGCTAAGAGGAAAGTGTTTTTGGGTAATAAAGCCAAATAATGAGAGTTCATGGGTTTGGAGGAAGATTCTAGGCCTAAGGACACTAATGAAGCCCAAAGTTAAGAAGATCATTGGCAATGGGGAAAACACATTTCTTTGGCATGACAATTGGCATCCCCATGGACCGTTGTTGGATAAATATGGACCTAGGATCACTTATGATTCGGGTATTCCTATGAATGCACTTGTAAAGGATGTGGTTGAGGAGAATCGGTGGAAATGGCCTATGGCAAACTCTTGTCACCTTATGGAAATAAAGGATAATCTCCCTTGCTGCCCCATTGGTGGAGAGGACTCATTAATTTGGTCCCCCAAATCTAGCGGCATTTTCTCCATCAAATCGGCTTGGGAGGTTATTCGGGTTAGGAAGGAGAAGGTTTCTTGGCACAATCTTGTATGGTTTAAAAGGCACTTTCTAAGACACTCCTTTATAGTTTGGTTGGGTATTAAAGGTAAAATTATGACAAAGGATAATTTATTGAGATATGGTGTTATAACTCACAATTCTTGCCCTTTGTGCAATGAGGAGCCGGAATGCATGGATCATCTCTTCTTTAGGTGTGTATTTAGCGCCCAAATCTGGAATGAAGTGCTACAACTTTGTAATCAACACTTCAATCTCATGTCGTGGACCAATTTGATTGAGGAATTGGCTAGCAATTGGAAGGAAGACAATTTCAAGAATATTGTGAATAAGGTGTGTTTTGGTGCAACCATTTATCACATTTGGAAGGCTAGAAATGATATTTGTTTAGGAAGAGGAGGTGTGCCAAAGGAGAGAGTCATAATTCTTATTAAAGATTGTGTTAGAGTAAGGACAAGTTGTTTGAAGAGAGTGATTAAGTCTAGTGAGAATGTGTCAATTGCAAATAATTGGGGTGTCTCTAATTCAATATTTGAGTAGGCAAAGTATGGTGTTTTCATTTTGTGATTGATTGTGAGTTGTATGCTTGGATCAATGAGATCCTTTGTTTGTTTTAGAGCTTTCGTTTTTGTGATGGCATGACCTAGGGCATGTCCTAGGAATGCTTGTGTAAAGCTTAGCTAGGGGTTTGTCCTAGATAAGCATTTGTATATTCTTTATTTGGTATAAATTCATTATTACTTACCAAAAAAAAAAATTGGAAGGGGCAATACAAGTATTTTCTACCTCTTCTAAAGAGCCAAGGTATCTTATTTAAATATCTTTATCCACATACTCACCAACAAAATGGTTAGGTTGAAAGAAAACATAGAATAGTTGTTGAAAATGGCCTAACTCTCTTTGATGTGATCCATACAAGACCAAAAATGTGTGATCTAATAATGAAGGACTATGGCAAGAGTGTGGTAGACTGGATAACATTGGAAACATTGAAGACATAAGCTAAAGGTAAAAAGCATGACATGGTAATCAATGATGACATGGCAAATGATGTGGCAACCATCAAACACATGGGAAACGATATGGAAAAAGTTTGGTGACATTTTTTACTTGTCAACATATGAAGTGGAAGCTTGATTATGTGAAAATTCATATGAAGAAAGCAAGAGAATTCAATTAGAGTTAAGTTTTTCTAGTATTCATAGTTTTCTAGTTATTTAAGAGTTTTAGTTTTATTTTCTTTAGGAATTATAATTACATTAGGATTATTATTCAAATTAGGGTTTTATTATCCTAAAGATTAAAATTGTTATTATCCTAGAGATTAGGTTTCTTATAATCCTATTTGGGTTAGTCATAAGACAGATAATTCACATTTGTATAATGGAATTGTGAGATATTTTTTCTTGGTTCTTTTGAAGACTTGTGAACTTATCAAGAATTTTTCTTGTGGCACTCAAATTTGACTTATCACTTACCTTTCATCTGTTCTTGAGTATAGCATTAACCTATACCTTTGGTTTGTGTCAATTATAGACCTTAGGTCAAAGTTTTCTTCAATTTAAAACTTGATTTAACTTTCCAGGGTTATTAGTTTCCTCACTTGCGTGTAAGGTTTCATAGTTCATCTGTGAGATTTGCATCACTCTTAGCGCATAGTGGCCTCCTATTGAAATTTTAGTGGTTAGCTTTTCAAACCTTAACTTAATTGATAAATAGAGTACCCTAATTTGTTTTACAGTTTCAATCACACTTTCATCTTTTGTTCAATAAGAAACATACATGCACAACCTTTGGTTGTGTTGTCTACCCTTATCTTAGACCATACAAATAGCATAAGTTTAACTTCCATACTGAAAAATTTGTGTTTGTAAAGTATAGCCTTCACCATAAAAGCTACCAGTGCGTTACCTCAGATGGAAAAATATACATAACTCCGAGTGGTAGGTTTAATGAGTCAGAATTCCTTTTTTTGACTGATACTACATTCAACAAAAGCTTAAAAAAATCACACCATTGACATTAATGAAACAGACTCTTCCACACTAACTAACAAATTATTTTTTTAAACTTCCAACCTATCTAACTCCTCTTTCAACAACTGATGAACAACACAATTACCCTAGTCATTTATAATTCTCATACTCATAGTCCATACACTCTCAAACACATTTCCAATCATCACTAATTTTGCATCTCGAATTCCATCTAACACTCTATCTATAACTACCAGACCACCTAAACTTTTTCACTTGTCATACCTATACAGATTACTCTTTCCATAGCTCTAGAGGATATTATTGACATAACTACACCTCTACATTATAACACCAACAATTTCCCTGCCTCCACAAACATTATTCCACACATTCACCCAACTATCTCAATTCTTCACGCCTTGAAACAACTCATTTGTTCCTATATCAATACTCATTCACAACACTAATATATATCCTATGCTCACTAGGGCCAAAAGTGAACATTTACCAAGACCCAAATAATGCATCACCTTAATAGCTACTAAAGCTCCATTACCTACATGTCTTAATACTATCCTTCAGTTCACACTTATTAAAAAATTTGAGCCTCTATCCATTGTAAAGGCCATGTTAGATATCGATTGGAAAAATGTCATTCAGACTAAATATGAAGCTCTAACTGCTAATAATATTTGGTCCTTAGTCCCATCACAAGTTGGTATACATGTGGTAAGATGCAAATAGGTCTTTAGAGTTTAGTGCAATGTTGATGGGATTGCCCAATGTTATAAAGCTAGGTTGTTGCAAAAGGGTTCCAACAAACACTTGGGATTGATTACTTTGAAACATTCAACCTTATAGTGAAGTCTATCGCTATTAGAATTATACTGAGTGTTGTTGTAGGATACAATTGGGATATTAAGCAAATAAATATTAACAATGCTTTCTTAAATGGGGAACTTACTAAAATTGTGTGCATGAGCCAACCTAAAGGCTTCAATGTCAATCCTAACAAAGAAAAATATGTTTGTCAGCTTCACAAAGCCTTGTATGACCTCAAACAAGCTCCTAGAGACTGGTTTAAGAAGTAGAAATTAGCATTAATAGACTAAGGCTTTACTCCCTCAGTAGCTGATACTAATCTCTTTGTCTACATAAGTGCTCAAATTGTTATATATGTACTGGTATATGTTGATGACATCTTGTTAACTGGGAACAACAATTCTCTAATTGAAGACATTATTAACAAAATGAATAATTAGTTTGCTCTTGAAAACTTAAGACCCTTCTAGAAATCAAATTGTTCTTCATGTATGCTAGTCAAAGTATATAAAGGACATTCTGGTCAAAGCCAACATGCAAGACTCAAAGCCTTGTAACAAAACTTTTTCCACTAAAACGAAACTTTATCCAAATGACAGTGATCAATTTGAACATCCCTCCTTATTTAGAAGTCTTATGGGTGTTCTACAATACCTCACTCGAACTAGACCTAACATATCATTCTCAATAAACAAATTGAGTCAGTTTCTATAGACTCCCACTCAATCTCATTAGAAAGCATGCAAAAGATTACTGAGATACATTAACAGCACTATATCTCTTATTCAAACCTAACTCTGCCCTTCAACTTGAATGTTTTTCTGATTCTGATAGGGTAAGTAATGTCTATGATAGAAGATCTATAATAGGTAATTGTTATTTCTTAGCACCAATCTCATTCAGTGGTGTTCCAAAAAGCAAAAGGTGGTATCTTTATCATCAATTGAAGTATAATATAAGGCCCTTATGCACACTGCCACTAAGGTTACTTGAATTAGACGTTGTTCACTGAACTTGGTATTAGTTTCTCTTCACTACTTATCATTTGGTGTGACAATCAAAGTGTCAACTCTTTGGCCTTAAACCCAGTTTTCCATGCTTGAACCAAACACATTGAAATAGATGCTCATTACATAAGAGATCAAGTTAGTGTTGAAAATGTAACTACCCAATATGTTACACTAAACTTCAAAAAGGTAACATCCTAACTAAACCCCTACCAGCTAACAAATTCAACTTACTGGGGTGATGAAAATCTTAAAAGCACAACTTGACTTATTTGTGCAATATGTCAGGTATCTTTTGTTTATCACTACCTTCAATCTAATTTTGTCATTCTTGCTACAAATTCTATTACTTATGGCTTGTACTTGTAAGTGATTCTCTAATTGTTAGCTTCTTCATGTAGGTATGCTACTTCTATTCTCTTCCTCTATTGATTTTTTATATTGATGCAATTGATGTTAGGTTTGTACCTTCTATTTCCTTTTTTTTTTTTTATGGTCTTCCTAAAATGGCTTTGGTTGATTTTACTAGTTCATGAATAATAACCTCGACTTTTTTTAATAACCTTTGTTCACATTACATGGAAACCAGAGATACAATGCTATTGGCAAGAAGGAAGGATTCAACCTTCACTCTTTCTAGTATCACAATGTCACATACCAACAATGTGCAACAATAAACAACTATACTTGTTTATATTCTCTTGTGTTTCTCATGATAACCTATTGATCCATTCTGCATGATCCTTTTTGCTCTCTACATAGCAAGCTAGAGGACACTTTTCCTATCTCACTAACTCTATTGCTTTACTTTGATTCATATTGATCAGTGTCACTTTACTTCTCTCAATTGTTTTTAATATCTTTTTTTTTTTTTTACTAATAACCTCTGCCTCATATCATTGATTTGCTTCACACTCTACCAACAAATGTTCACAGCATGGTGAAATATTTCTTCTGAAGCATTGAAGTTACATTATTAACTCATATTGAATCTGCTTATTTGTGAAAAGTATGCATTTATCTCATTTGTCTACTCTATCCCTCATTTCTACTTCAAGATTTTATCCTCTACTACTTTGATTAACAATTTGGTTCTTATTTGTGCAAACGATTTTTTTCTTTTGTTTGATGATTTTTTATAAGAACTAAGAGAATATCTATTTCTTGTGTATTAAAGTTGCATTCTACCTATTAACATTATCTTCTCTTTACTAGAAACTTATTTCTTTTGTTGACTTGATTAACACTGTGATAAATATCATTCATTTGGTGCGGTTCATTCTGCAGCTTTTTTCATTGATCTTTTAATTGCAACCCATCTAATAATGAATGATCTTTGTATTGTAACCCATCTAGTGATAAATCCTAAGGAGTTTATTAACACTATGATAAATACCGTTCATGTGGTGCAGTTTATTCTACGACTTTTCTCAGTGATCTCCAAATTGTAACCCATATGATGATGAATGATCTCTTCAAAAGAATTATATCTCTAATTTCACAATACTTGGGACTTTGGCACTTTGTTCTTCATTTTTCACTTTACCTAAAGTTTTCTCCCAACTTTTGTTATTCAATCAATTTTCACAGGTTAATCTATCTCCATATTATAGGTTATCCTAAGGTTTGTTCTTTTTTTATCTCTCAAAAAAAATAAAAATAAAAAATAAAAAGGGAAGATGTGTAAAAACAAAAAGGAAAGTATAAGAATATAAAAAAAAAAACAATGTAAAAAACAAAAACAACAGTACAACAATCGAGAAAAAACAGCTAACAAAAAAAAAACAATAGTCTAAAAAAAGTAACAAGCGAAGAAAGAATGGCAACATAGTTAAGTTTATGAGAGGATATTGATATGAGATTGGAAGAAGTCAAAGTAGATATACTTAAATGAAGTTTGCATTTGTATTTGGGTTACTTTTACAAATGTGTATTTGAAAGGGCCTTCTTGCAATTTTGTTTTTAGTATAAAAGGATACAAATATCTTGTTATCTATATTTTTTTTAACCCATTTTTTTAATAAAACTCTCGTTTCTCTCTCTCATTTTCTTTCAATTCTTCTCATTTTCTCTCTTCTGTGCCTCTTCTCCTTCATGTAGATCTAAAGTTTCCTTGTGCTCTTTCGTTCCATTTAGATACTTTTGTTGAATCTATTATAAGTGAGCTCATACTCAAATTTGATAAACATTAAAATTTAATTATCTATACAAAGAAATACAAGATATTAATTTTTTTTAACCACATTTTTTCCCCTTTATATATATCTAACCACCTTTTTTTTATATTATACATATGTAGCCATATTTTAGTTTGACTTTCCTTTTAAAAAGAGAAGAGCTCAACTAGCCAACCATTAGTGGAAAATATCAACTGTAGATATATTTTCTTCCACAAAAAAATACTGATGAAAAGTCTTATATGAATCAAAGAAAAAGATAAATTAGAGAGATACAACCTTGGTCAACCATCCAACCCCTCCTTATTAGCTTTTGAAACTTGTTAGGTTGTGTACCTATCAATTTAAAAGATAAAGATGTTGACTCTCTTTTTGGAGATTTTAAAACTATTCCTAAACCATCTTCTTCCTTGGTTGTGGATGATTCAACAAAGTATAAGACCTATTGCCCATCTTCTGTTGTTGTAATATGTTCTATCTCACAAGGAATTTCTTCAGAAAAGCTTGATAAGGTCTTTTGATGGACTAATAGATCTGTAAAAACTTGCCCGCAACAAAAAATGAAAATTTCAAAAGGTATTGGTTGGGTGAGTAAAAAGGTTTGGCTGGGTGAGTTAAAAGGCTTGGCTAAGTGAATTTGAATTTCAAAGAGTATTTTAGATTTTTTATGTTTTGTACTATATATGTATACAAGGGGAAAAAATTGGCTAGAATAATTAATATCCCGAAAAATACAACAAAATTGAGAAAATATATGGTAGTAGCTAGAGAAACATTTAGTTACAGAGTAGAAGACCCCCTGAATTAATTCTTCGTTGCTGCTTTAACATTTCGAAGAGAAGATCTTCATCTTTTTTAAATTTAAGATACTCCTTCACATCAATACACAACCTTGCTTTTTGGCTTTGATTCCCTTTTTCTTCTCCAAACTTCATTGAATAATGGCCATCTATAATTCCAGGGCTCCAAGTCCCATGGCTAGTGGTGGAATGATAACTTATGTCTTGTGCAATGGTCAATTACTGTTACATTCATTGAAAACATTAATAAGAGAAATAAAAAGAAAATCTAGAGTTACTAAATATTAGTACCATTTGAAATACGTTACAGTCAACTGGTCAATAATTACCTGAGGTGAATCCCAAAATTTAGTTTTTGGAGTTGATTGAGTATGTGTCTTGGTCTTGCAAGACTGAGAAGAAGCATCATTAGTACTTTCCCATTGCAACCAAGGCAGTAAAACCCCATCCATTTGAACAAGACAAGGTTTGATATTACAAGACTCTGAAAAGTGTGTTTGTTACATCTCCAAGAGTTGAACTGGTATCACTCCTTTCTCTATCTATTGATGAAATATCTGTATCTTCAATGTTGAAATGAAGTCCTCAATATATTTCTCTGCCTCTTCAGTCAATCGCTTAGACATCCTATTTCTGTCATTACTCCTCTAGAAAATTACAAGGTAGAAGGAAAAAGTCATTTACCTATCCAGAAAATCTGGCAGAGAGCTAAAAGGGTACCTTTCTAGCCCGTATTGGCCTTTCAACAACAAAATTCTTTTTTTCAAAAAGCAATTCTTGGACAATGTTAGAAAGCTTCATACTACGTTACTCCTCGAGTAATATTTCAGCTAATAAATCTTGTTTACGCTTCTCTGACTACAGTTCAAGAAATAAATCAGTCACCAATCAGAGGTGTTTCACGAAAAGGCAGACTATCAAATAAAAATGTTTATTCTAGAGAACTTCCCAGAAAAGAAGAACTAAATCAACATGTTGCTTGGCAAACTCACATGATTGAACACAAATTAAATTTATAACAAAGACAACCAAAATATCGAAGATGAATCATAACATGCATGAATGCTTGCTGAAAAGCCAATTTCAAATGTCCTCTTCAAATTATGATTAAAAAATGGCAGCTGCTAGTTTTAGTTTACTGATTCTGAAAGAAACATTCCATCATAGCATCAATACAAGAGTAGAAAAACTGGTAGCCAAAGAGCATCCTTCAAACAACAGGTGATCAAGAACGAGAACCTCAAATTTGAGTTTATATTCAATGTAATTAGCCAAAACAGCATTAAAAGTTATTATCTTAAACCAACAAACAAGAGATGATTATCATTCACTAACATGTCAAAAAGATTGATGCTATAACTACAAGATTAATCCCGACAGACTGAGTAACAAACCCAATTTGACCTTTAATACCTGTTCTAATTTTGTTGCATAAGTCTTTCTGACTGCAGAAACAGACTGAAGAGCATCATAATTTTTGGACTGCAAAATATTTCCAATTGGTAAAGGGGAGGTTTTTGTTCTAACCGCTGCCTGCATAGGAAGCAAAGAGTCCTCATAATTTTAGCAGACAAGACAGAGAATGCAACATACTGATGATAGAAAGCAGATTCAGATGGCAGACTTGTTCGATTTCTGTCTTAATCTCTTCCATAACATGTCTAAGTTCTTTCCTCATTGCATCATACAACCCACCATTTGAATCATCCCCAGGTGGATGCTCTAGCTGAAGCAGATACCATAAACACAAGTGACAAAGCACATAGATTACTGAGGTCATTCTCATTGCATAACATTCATTTTCTGCAATATAAATCTAAACTTATTCCGCGCATAAACTGCTTGTATAATCTTCTCAATTCCATTTTTGTTGTCTCTCCCTTCATCATCAGTTAGTGCTGAAGATTGGCTCTAGAAAGTCCATTGAAATTTTAGTTTGATTCAGTTATGAAATTTTATTTTATAGAAAAAGCTTTCGCCAACACAAAAGAGGATCTTCTTGAAAAGCTCAAGCTATAGCAAATTCAATCAAAGCATTAGAGTGATAGTTTTCTGATCCCTTTGCTCACTGTTAGAAGTCTTCCCTTTTTTACTCTCTCTTTTCCTACGGGAAATGTATATATGAGTTCTAACAAAAGCTTAAGCTATAGCAAATTCAATCAAAGGATTGGACTGGGCCGATCTCTTATTCATTTTTATAGAAAACGCAAATTAAATGTTTCCTCAGATGTTCAGTGATAAATAGAAGTCACAATAAAATCTTACAGAAAGGATAAGTGAAACTTACAGAATAGCCAACATGGTGCTTTAAATCTCTTTGGCTAAGAGATCTTCTAAGCATGTGTCTATGATTTGAAGTAGTGGAGCTATGCAATGACGGCATTTGACCGTTTACACTGATGTTACTTTTCAAACTAACACAGTTGCTTGAACTCTGTGAATGGTCTAGATCACTCTGCCATAATACAACAAGAAGAAAAAATGCATAGAAATTAAATCTCCGGTTCACTACAACCTAAAAAGCACGGAAACATACAACAGTGTGCGTTTCCATGAATCTGAAATGTTTCAGTTTTTGAAACGGCCCAAAACTGGTACGAAACGTTTCGGGGGCATTTCGATAATTTTAGATAAAAGGGAAACGTGTTTCTTTAACTTAAAGAGTTTCCTATGCATACTAGGATTCTGAAAGTGTATCATAAATGGATTTTGAAAATAAATAACAAAAATAGTTTCCTGTGCGTAATAGTTTTCTGGGCGTCTTCTCTTCTTTGCCGTCAATCTGTTGGGCCTCTTCTTCTTCTGCTTGTTGGGTGTCTTCTTCTCTTCTTTGCTGTCCTGGGCGTCTTCTTCTTCTATTGGGCGTCTTCTTCTCTTCTTTGCTGTCAATCTCCTTTGCCATCAATCTACTGGGCGTCTTCTTCTCTTCTTTGCTGTCTAGGCGTCTTCTTCTTCTCTAAACAGTGGCTGGAAAAAAAAAAAACTCTGTGAAAAAAGTGTGAGTTTTCTTGCCCTTCTATGATATAAATTAGTTAGTTTATATAGATTTGAATTTAATGCATCTCTGGGCCAAGGTTATAATTCTGCATGCCTCTTCCAGATTTGTTAGCTTTCCAAGATTTGTTAGTTTTCCAGGACTTTTATTTTATTATAAAACATATATTAAATTATTATATATACTCTACATTAGCCTACCTTTTGCTCAAAGTAGAATTAGACTCCATTAGCCTTTGCCGTCAATGCATGTTTTCTTCCAGATGTGTCAACCTTGGAATTCTAATTTATTATAAAATATATTTTAAAACATTAAATTATTGTATATGCTCTATCCCCCCTAATATATATATATATATATATATATATATATATATATATATTATATCAATGCAATTTGTTAATTTTTGCAATATATATATATCATGAATATAATTTGTAATTATAATCCATAATTTATTTTATTAATAATTATTGAATATTTGATTTTATATAATTTAATCGAATAATTTTATAGTTTGTAATTTAGTTATTCTTGTTTGATTTGAATATTATTTATAGATAAAAGTTTTCCTATAATTAAATTGATTTATTTATGTTTCCAATTTGTGCTTTTATTTCAGTTGTGTAGTAAGCTATCAAGAAGAATAGTCGGTGATTTATGTGATTTCGTTGATTTTTTTTATAAATTCTAGCAAATTGTTGGTGATACTGAATTTGAGTTAATCATTAATGGATTCTGCTACTGGTAAGGAAAATTCAAATTCTAAAAGTAGTAGTAGTAGTGTGGGTTCTGCAAAAAAGAATAATGATGAAGACCAAAATCCATTGTGGAAATATGTCACAAAAATTGAGAAACTTGGAGAATCAAAGGGTACATGCAAATGGGTTTGTAATTTTTGTCATAAAGAAAAGCAAGAGACTTATACTAGAGTTAAAGCTCACCTATTAAAAATTAAGGGGAAAGGAATCGGTGCTTGTTCTAAAGTGAAATTTGAAGATTTAGTAGAAATGAGAAAATTAGATGATGAAGCTACCAATAAGGTTTATAATTCTCAACCTAAGGAAGTGTCATTGCCTAGCAGTACTACTAATGTAAATCAATCATTATCTTTATCCTTACCGTCACCGAGTGGGTCAAATCTTTTTTTAAAGAAGAGAAAAGTTGATGATTCTCTTATTGCTAAATCTTTTGACATACAAACTAGAGCTCAATTAGATGAGAAAATTGCTAGAATGTTTTACACTGGTTGTAACCTCTCCTAACCATTGGGTGTGTTACAGAAAAACGGCAAGAGTTCCCCTATTTTAGAGGGCCCAGGGAATATTTTCTCTTTTTAATTATGCCCTGTAACACTCTCAATTAACAATTCACACAAACCAATCCTACCAACCGACTGGATTTTCATTAACTTAATCACCATTACTACAATAAGTACATAATAATAATCATTATAAAAATTATCACCCACGAAACTTTATAATCAATTTTCATAACTAGCCATATATATATATATACATATATAGATATAGCTATACAAAATCATATATATAGATATCCACCAATATCTACATCAAGTATATGTATATATATATATATATATATATATATATATATATATATATATATGCATATATTTACATATATATCAAAACATATAAATTAACAAAATTATGGTGCCTTTCTCCCTCAGCCTCATGTCTCATTAGTGCTCCCCGGGAACCTTTGCTGCATTTCTTTACCTGTAAAATATTAAATTAAACGGAGTGAGCGATTATGGCTCAGTAAGAAAATCATACTCAACACTTAAAGTATTTAATACCAATATTAATCTTTTTCATACTCAGCGTGTCTGGGTTATTCATATATAAAATTATTGACACGAACACGTATTAAACACATATCATAATTCTTTCCTTTCATACATTTATTCATTTCCTTACTATACATATATGATTCACTCGTTATGATTTATGCATGTATGAGTGTCATGCCATTTCTATTTTATGATCGTACATTTTTCTCAACTCTTTATCAGCCACACAGGCTTCTATGCATAATTCTAATTCAAATGACTTTCATAAAATATTTACTAATTTGTTTCTCTCTCTTTCTCATTGACTGGTCTAGACTACATATAACAGTACTTGTAGTCATCATACAAAGTATAATTCTCTCTTACATGCATATATTTTTTTTTTTTGCTGTTCCACACAGTACAGCTAATATTTTTCTTTTGCTGTCCACACAGTACAGCTGATATTTTTCTTTTGCTGTCCACACAGTACAACCGATATTTTTTTCTTTGCTGTCCACACAGTACAACTGGTTATCCATACAGTACAACCGATTATTTTCTTTGCTGTCCACACAGTACAGCTTGCGTGTAAGGATTTTAAGTATGTTTTCTGCTTTCCTATATCATATGAGTCATTATAAAACCAAAAATATTTATTTTCCATTTTCTGAAAGCATGCATGACTTAGAAAATATTTTTCCTCTTTCTTTATTTTTTCTAAATCATGCATATGTTATGAGTCCTCATGTATGCATATATAACCATAATATGAAATATGCGCATTTGTTATTTTCCCTTATTCTTTTCATTCCTTCTCAAACATCATATTATTTTCTCATGCATTTATATATATCTCATACATTTAATTAATTTCAAAATATACAATATAGGCTTAATATAAGGGTTATTACACATATTATGCACATAATTAAGCAAAATTAACATATATCACATAAAATGATATTTTTGCCCTTATGGCCAAAATTTACCTTTTTACCCTTATGACCAAAAATTACATCATGAATCCTAATGAATTTCTTTATCCTTTTAAGCATAAATCACCTTAATTCTAATACCTTACACACTTATATAAGTAAAGGTTATTTAAAATGTAAACTCTCTTAACCATTGGGTGTGTTACAGAAAATCGGTATGAGTTCCCCTATTTTAGAGGGCCGGGGAATATTTCTCTCTTTTTCATTATGCCCTGTAACACTCCCAATTTATAATTCACACAAACCAGTCCTACCAATCGACTGGATTTTTATCAACTTAATCACAATTAGTAAAAATAAATACATAATAATAATAACAATTATAAAAATTATCACCCACAGAAACTTTATAATCAATTTTCAAATCTAGTCGTATATATATATTACATATACATCATAACATTTAAATCACAAAATTATGGTGCCTTCCTCCCTTAGCCTCATGTCTCATTAGTGCTCCCCGGGAACCTTTACTGCATTTCTTTACCTGTAAAATATTAAATTAAACGGAGTGAGCGACTATGGCTCAGTAAGAAAATCATACTAAACACTTAAAGTATTTCATACCAGTATTAATCTTTTATAATCTTTTCCATACTCAGCGTGTCTGAACTATTTACAACAAAATAATTGACACAGAACACGCATTTAACACATATCATAATTCTTTTCTTTCACACATTTATTCATTTCCTTACTATACAGATATGATTTACTCATTATGATTTATGCATGTATGAGTGCCATGACATTTTTATTTTCTGATCGTACATCTTTCTCAACTCTTTATCAGCCACACAGGCTTGTATGCATAATTCTAATGCAAATGACTTTCATAAAATATTAACTAATTTGTTTTTCTCTCATTCTCATTGATCGATTTAGACTACATATAATAGTACTTGCAGTCACCATACAAAATATAATTCTCTCTTACACGCATATTTTTTTTTCTTTGCTGTCCACACAGTACAGCTAATATTTTTCTTTGCTGTCCACACAGTACAGCTGATATTTTTCTTTTGCTGTCCACACAGTACAGCTGATATTTTTCTTTGTTGTCCACACAGTACAGCTGATATTTTATTTGCTGTCCACACAGTACAGCTGGTTGTCCACACAGTACAACCGATTATTTTATTTGCTGTCCACACAGTACAGCTGGTTGTCCACACAGTACAACCGATTATTTTATTTGCTGTCCACACAGTACAGCTGGCGTGTAAGAATTTTTAGTATGTTTTCTGCTTTCCTGTATCATATGAGTCATTGTAAAAACATGCATGACTTAGAAAATATTTTTTTCCTCTTCCTTTATTTTTTCTAAATCATGCATATGTTATGATTCCTCATGTATGCATATATAACCATAATATGAAATATGCGCATTTGTTATTTTCCCTTATTCTTTTCATTCCTTCTCAAATATCATATTATTTTCTCATGCATTTATATATATATCATGCCTCAAATTAATTTCAATTATACAATATAGGCTTAATATAAGGGTTATTTCACACATTTTATGCACATAATTAAACAAAATTAACCTATATCACATAAAATGATATTTTTACCCTTATAGCCAAAATTACCTTTTTACCCTTATGGCCAAAAATTACATCATGAATCCTAATGAATTCCTTTATCCTTTTAAGCATAAATCACCTTAATTTTAATACCTCACATACTGATATAAGTAAAGGTTATTTAAATAACTTAACTCAAATTTACTTCAAGTATGTAAAGTATGAAATTCTTACCTTTTCTTTGCCAAATAGGTGATTTAAGCTTATTCACCTTCTTTTCTTCTTCTTGGCAACCTTAATCAACCAAAAATATAATCATCCATCAAATTCCCAAATTTCACATATGTTAAAAATTAAATTTCTTACCTTAGAACTGACCAGAATTGACAGATCTACACTTTTTATAACTGGGGCCTCTGGAAATTAGGTGGTTTAGCTAGGTTTTTGGACGAATTTTGGTTAAGGAAAGTTTTTAGCTCAACAATGGAGGTTCTCGGCAAAAATGGAAGAGAAAATGAATAGAAATAAATTTATAAGCCTATTGGACCATTTTGCCCTTAATCTTTTCCATAAATTACTATTTTATCCTTAGCCAATTACCAAAAACCCTTAGCACCACCATATAATTTCAAGTGTGCCCTTCAATTTTAATTCCCACTTTGTCCCTTGAATCTTTATAAAATGACCATTTTACCCCCTTTGAAAAATATTGCTCATTTAGCAGTTTTCTATAATTCTTTTACAATTTCTTTACACAACAAGTTGTAAAATCCATTCTAGGGGTAATTTTGGAAGTGGAGTTTACTGACACACCTGAATTCGGATGTTACATAAATAACCTAACTCAAATTTACTTCAAGTATGTAAAGTATGAAATTCTTACCTTTTATTTGCTAAATAGATGATTTAAGCTTATTCACCTTCTTTTCTTCTTTCTAGCAACCTTAATCAACCAAAAATATTATCATCCATCAAAACCCTAAACTTGACATATCTTAAAAATTAAATTTCTTACCTTAGAACTGATCAGAATTGACAGATCTACACTTTTTATAACTGGAGCCTCTGGAAATTAGGTGGTTTAGCTAGGTTTTTTGGTGAATTTTGGTTAAAGGAAGCTTTAGCTAAAAAATAATGGAGTTCTCGGCAATGAGGAAGAAGATGAATAGATTATAAGTTTTATAAGCCTTTTGGACCATTTTGCCCTTAATCTTTTCCATAAATTACTATTTTATCTTTAGCCAATTACCAAAAACCCTTAGCACCACCATATAATTTCAAGTGTGCCATTCAATTTTAATTTCCACTTTGTCCCTTGAATCTTTATAAAATGACCATTTTACCCCCTTTGAAAAATATTGCTCCTTTAGTAGTTTTCTATAATTCTTCTGCAATTTCTTTACACAACAAGTTATAAAATCAACTCTTGGGGTAATTTTGGAAGTGGAGTTTACTGACACACCTGAATTCAGATGTTACATTTCTTCCCCCTTAAAAGAATTTCGTCCACGAAATTTAAACAAATAAGTTGGGAAATCTCTCTCTCATTTGTTGTTCAACCTCTCATATGGCTTCTTCCACCTTATGATTCTTCCATAATACTTTCACTAATGGAATTGTCTTATTTCGGAGCTCTTTTATTTTTCTATCTAGTATTTGCACTTGTTGCTCCTTATAAGCTAAATCTTCTTTTAATTCTACATCATCTGATTTTAAGACATGTGAAGGATCGCTAATATACTTTCTCAATAAAGAAATATGAAATACATTATGAACTCGATCCATACTAGGTGGAAGTGCAAGTCTATAAGCCACCTTGCCCACTCTTTCTAAAATTTCAAATAGGCCAATAAATCTTGGAGCAAGTTTCCCTTTTCTTCCAAATCTTATCACGTGCTTATAAGGGGCTACTTTCACAAAAACTTTGTCACCTGGTTGAAACTCTACTTCTTTCCTTTTCAAATCTGCATAACTCTTTTGTTTGTCTTGAGCTTGCTTCAATCTAGTCTTGATAATCTTTATATCTTCCACCATCCTCTAGGTTAATTTAGGCCTAAGAACTTGACTCAAATCATCTCGCTCTCCTATGTCATCCTAATGTAATGGGGATCTACACTTTCTTCCATAAAGAGCCCCATATGGTGCCATTTTAATGGTGGACTGGTAACTATTATTATATGCAAATTCTATCAATGGAACCATTTCATGCCAGGTCATTTTGTAATCTAAAAACAGGCCCTCAACATATCCTCTAGTATTTGATTCACCCTTTCTATCTGGCCATCTGTTTGAGGATGATATGTTATGCTAAATGTCAGCCTAGTACCCAATGCTCTTTGTAAGCTACCCCAAAAAGTTGAAACAAATCTGGGGTCTCTATCCGACACAATAGTTTTGGGTACGCCATGTAATCTCACAATCTCCCGTATATAAATTTGGGCCAATTTAGTCAATCTATCTATAATCACCCATAATGCATTATAACCTTTTTGTACTCGAGGTAGGCCAATGATGAAATCCATTGAAATATCTTTCCATTTCCATTTAGGAATACTAAGTGGGTGAAGCAAACCTGAAGGTCTCTGATGCTCAGCCTTGACCTGTTGACATACTAAGCACTTAGCTACATAGTCACCAATATCTTTCTTCATACCTATCCACCAATAAGTTTTCTTTAAATCCTGATACATCTTTACTCCCTCAGGATGAGCAGTGTAAAGTGTATCATGTGCTTCACTTAAGATTTTCTTTCTCAACTCCAGATCTTGGGGAATACATACCCTGTTTCTGAACTTGAGCACTTCATCTATCATTTGAAACTCAGTTGCTTTCCTTTCACATATCTGTTGACTTATTTTCTGGCACCACAAATCTTCTACTTGCTTCTCTTTTATTTCATTGAGGAGATTAGGTTGAATTTCCAATCTGGCCACCCAACTCTCTATCACCTCAATCTGTTCCCTTTGAAACTCTTTCTGTAACTCTAGCTGAGTGGTGAGATGAGCTATGGCAATCTTTCTACTCAAGGCATCGGCTATCACATTTGCTTTACCCGGCTGATATTTAATATCACATTCATAATCTTTGACTAGCTTCAACCATCTTCTTTATCTCATATTTAAGTCTTTCTAAGTGAAGAAATATTTTAGACTTTTATGATCGGTGTAAATATTACATTTAACTCCATATAAATAATGCCTCCAAATTTTTAAAGCAAAAACTACTACTGCTAACTCTAAATCATGGGTAGGGTAGCGTGTTTCATAATCTTTTAATTGCCGAGAGGCATACGCTATCACCTTACCCCTTTGCATCAGCACAATTTTCAAGCCATTATACGAGGTATCACAATAAATATCATAATCTACACCTTCCTCTGGTAATACTAAAATATGAGCTATAGTCAACCTCCTTTTTAGCTCTTGGAAACTTTTTTCACAATCATCAGTCCATATAAAAGGAGTTCCTTGTCTAGTAAGAGCTGTAAGTGGTTTGGCCAACTGGGCAAAACCCTGTACAAATCTTTTGTAATAGCCGGCTAGCCCTAAAAAGCTTCTGATCTCTTTCACAGTCTTTGGCCTCGCCCATTCAAGTATTGTTTCCACTTTACTAGGGTCTACAACTATACCTTCCTTAGTAACCACATGTCCCAAAAATACTACTCGATCCAACCAGAATTCACACTTAGAGAATTTGGAAAACAATTTCTTTTCTCTCAATCTTTATAGCACAAATCTCAAGTGTTCGACATGTTCTACTTCTGATCTAGAATATATTAAGATATCATCAATAAATACCACCAGGAATTTGTCAAGGCAATCATGAAATACTCGATTCATTAAATCTATAAAGATTGTTGGAGCATTAGTCAATCTAAAGGGCATTACCACAAACTCGTAGTGCCCGTAGCGGGTCCGAAAAACTGTCTTTGGAATATCTTACTCTGCAATCCTCACCTGGTGATAACCAGATCTTAAGTCAATTTTGGAAAACACAGAAGCTCATTTCAATTGATCAAATAAATCATCAATTCGAGGCAACGGGTATTTATTCTTCACCGTCAGTTTATTCAACTCCTTGTAATCTATGCACATACGAAGCGACCCATCTTTCTTTTTGACAAATAGTATGGGTGCTCCCCAAGGAGAGTGGCTAGGTCTATAAAACCCTTATCTAAAAGTTCTTACAACTGTTTCTTTAATTCTTGTAATTCAGCTGGAGCCATTCGGTAAGGGGCTTTTGAAATTGGGGCTAAGCCAGGTTCTAACTCGATACTAAACTCCAACTCTCTCTCTGGAGGTAAACCTGGTAGCTCATCAGGAAAGACATCTGAGAAATCTTGTACTATTGAGACATCCTGAACACCCAATCTTTGAACATCATGCTTATATACCACATGAGCTAAATATCCCGTACACCCCTTTTTCAATAATTTTTGTGCTTTTACCTTACTGATCATCATACTAGGCTGATGACCCTCTCCGAAATTAAAGTAATCCCCATTGTCAAGTTGAAATTGAGCCTTTTTCTTTCTATAGTTAATCTCAACTCCATATCTTTCTAAGAAATCCATGCCCAGGATAACATCAAAATCAGGCATATCAAAGACAATCAAGTCCACCTTTAACTCTCTCCCATGTATCACTACCCTCTGGTCTTTTAACATCTTATCAGTAATCACACTCTCACCATCTGGCATCTCAATTCTAATAGAATGGGTAGATCTAACAAGCACTAAACCTACCCTTTCAATAACCCCTGGTGCAATGAAGGAGTGTGTAGCTCCTGAATCAATCAATGCATATAAAGAAACAGAGTGGAAAAAGAGCTGACCAGTAACTGCAAATGGACTAGCCTCCGCCTGACTATGGGTAGCTGTATAGACTCGTGCATTAGTACCTCTCCCTGGTTGCACTGGCGGAATTAGGCTTTGTTGTGGTTATATCTGAACTGGCACTTTGGTACTTTGGCAATCTTTTGCTATATGCCCTGGCTGTCGGCATCTATAACAAATCACCTGTTTTTGCTGGTACCAACATTCTCCACTATGACGTTTCCCACAAATCTGACATTGGGGAAAATTTTCTTTTCTAGGCTTCTTGTCACTCTTCCAGCCTTTTCTACTTGCTTTTGACTGGAATTTTCTTTTTCCCCTATTGTTTCTGAAACTGGAGCCAATTGAACTACCCCCTGATGTTGTAATTGGTGCTGAAATAGTCAATGAAGCAGGTAAAGCTGACTAACTTGGCATCACTGTTTGGGGTACTGTCAATGATAGAGGTGTTGACATGGAAGGTGTATTCCTGGGTAGCTTATTAACATATACCTCCAACCTCAATGCTCTCTCCAATGCCTCTTCATAAGTTTGAGGAGGTTGAGGTCCAACTAGCACATGCAAGGCTATCTCCGGTCTAAGGCCCTGAAGAAATCTGTCTAGTCGGAGACTAGGTGTACTCACCATACCTGGAGCAAAACTGGCTAAGACATCAAAACGGGTAGAGTAATCCTTTACTGAACACTCTCCCTGCTGTAAAGAAATGAACTCTTGAACTTTGACTGCTACCACATCAGCTGTTCTGTGTTGGGCCTCAAATACCCTTCTAAAGTCTTGCCAGGCATCAGATCCACATTTCTGGTTTCTTTAACTAGGTCCCACCATACGCGGGCCTCTCCCCTCATCAAGAAACTGGCATACCGAACTTTTTCTCTATCAGTCATAGGAAATAAATCCATAGTACTTTTCACCTGCTTGATCCAGTCATCAGCCATTAAAGGATCTTTAGTACCTTTAAATTCAGGAGGGGTATGCTGATTAGGTAAGGAATAAATAGGCTCAAGTCGCCTTTGAGCTCTAATTTCTCCTCTCCCTTCATTCCTCATTTCATTTCTGATTTCTTCTATGACTTCCTCACGAATCTCACTTCTAATCTCATCTCGAATGACATCTCTGGCTATATTTTCAAGTGTGGGTCTATCTTGACTCTCAGTCAACACCTGACGGATTATATCTCTTATTTCTGCTAGCCCAAATCCTGAACCAACTGACGGGGCAGGGTTAGATGGTTCTCCCGTCTCTCTCTGAATACCCCTTCCACGACCCCGTCCTCGTCCTCGTCTTGTGGTACTCCTCATCTAATAACTGCATAAGTGTAATTACATAATATTCTATTATTTGAATACAGGTAAAGAAAACAACTTACTGCAGTCGATTCTCGGGAGCTAATCTATGAGACATGAGGGGCACCTGTGCAATATTAGAATGCAAAACTGTAGATATATTGTATTATATTACCACACATTATATTATATCTTCCTTTAAGCGCCCAAAATCGCGCTCTGATACCAAAAATGTAACCTCTCCTAACCATTGGGTGTGTTACAGAAAAACGGCAAGAGTTCCCCTATTTCAGAGGACCCGGGGAATATTTTCTCTTTTTAATTATGCCCTGTAACACTCCCAATTAACAATTCACACAAACCAGTCCTACCAACCGATTGGATTTTCATCAACTTAATCACCATTACTATAATAAGTACATAATAATAATCATTATAAAAATTATCATCCACAGAACTTTATAATTAATTTTCATAACTAGCTATATATATATATATATATATATATATATATATATATATATATATATATATATATATATATATATATATATATATATATATGCATATATTCACATATATATCAAAACATATAAATTAACAAAATTATGGTGCCTTTCTCTCTCAGCCTCATGTCTCATTAGTGCTCCCCGGGAACATTTGCTGCATTTCTTTACCTGTAAAATATTAAATTAAACGGAGTGAGCGACTATGGCTCAGTAAGAAAATCATACTCAACACTTAAAGTATTTCATACCAGTATTAATCTCTTTCATACTCAGCGTGTCTGGGTTATTCATATATAAAATTATTGACACGACGCATTAAACACATATCATAATTCTTTTCTTTCACACATTTATTCATTTCCTTACTATACAGATATGATTCACTCGTTATGATTTATGCATGTATGAGTGCCATGCCATTTCTATTTTATGATCGTACATCTTTCTCAACTCTTTATCAGCCACACAGGCTTGTATGCATAATTCTAATGCAAATGACTTTCATAAAATATTTACTAATTTGTTCCTCTCTCTTTCTCATTGACTGGTATAGACTACATATGACAGTACTTGTAATCACCATACAAAGTATAATTCTCTCTTACACGCATATTTTTTTTTCTTTACTGTCCACACAGTACAGCTAATATTTTTCTTTTGCTGTCCACACAGTACAGCTGATATTTTTCTTTTGCTGTCCACACAGTACAACTGATATTTTTTTCTTTGTTGTCCACACAGTACAACTGGTTGTCCACACAGTACAACCGATTATTTTCTTTGCTGTCCACACAGTACAGCTTGCGTGTAAGGATTTTACGTATGTTTTCTGCTTTCCTGTATCATATGAGTCATTATAAAACCAAAAATATTTATTTTCCATTTTCTGAAAGCATGCATGACTTAGAAAATATTTTTCCTCTTTCTTTATTTTTTCTAAATCATGCATATGTTATGATTCCTCATGTATGCATATATAACCATAATATGAAATATGCGCATTTGTTATTTTCCCTTATTCTTTTCATTCCTTCTCAAACATCATATTATTTTCTCATGTATTTATATATATCTCATACATTTAATTAATTTCAAAATATACAATGTAGGCTTAATATAAGGGTTATTACACATATTATGCACATAATTAAGCAAAATTAACATATATCACATAAAATGACATTTTTGCCCTTATGGCCAAAATTTACCTTTTTACCCTTATGACCAAAAATTACATCATGAATCATAATGAATTTCTTTATCCTTTTAAGCATAAATCACCTTAATTCTAATACCTTACACACTTATATAAGTAAAGGTTATTTAAATAACCTAACTCAAATTTACTTCAAGTATGTAAAGTATGAAATTCTTACCTTTTATTTGCTAAATAGATGATTTAAGCTTATTCACCTTCTTTTCTTCTTTTTAGCAACCTTAATCAACCAAAAATATGATTATCCATCAAAACCCTAAACTTGACATATCTTAAAAATTAAATTTCTTATCTTAAAACTGATCAGAATTGACAGATCTACACTTTTTATAACTGGAGCCTCTAGAAATTAGGTGGTTTAGCTAGGTTTTTTGGTGAAATTTGGTTAAAGGAAGCTTTAGCTAAAAAATAATGGAGTTCTCGACAATGAGGAAGAAGATGAATAGATTATAAGTTTTATAAGCCTTTTGGACCATTTTGCCCTTAATCTTTTTCATAAATTACTATTTTATCCTTAGCCAATTACCAAAAACCCTTAGCACCACCATATAATTTCAAGTGTGCCATTCAATTTTAATTCCCACTTTGTCCCTTGAATCTTTATAAAATGACCATTTTACCCCCTTTGAAAAATATTGCTCCTTTAGTAGTTTTCTATAATTCTTTTGTAATTTCTTTACACAACAAGTTATAAAATCAACTCTAGGGGTAATTTTGGAAGTGGAGTTTACTGACACACCTGAATTCGGATGTTACACTGGTGGTCTCCCTTTTAATTTTGCTAGGAATCCAAACTATATTAGTGTCTTTTCATTTGCAGCTAATCATTCATTGGGTGGTTATGTGCCTCTTGGGTACAATAAATTAAGAACTACACTACTTCAGCAAGAGAAAACAAATGTGGAAAGGTTATTGGAACCTATTAAAGGCACTTGGATGGAAAAAGGGGTTAGTATTGTTAGTGATGGATGAAGTGACCCACAAAGGAGACCTTTAATTAACTTCATAGTAGTTTGTGAATCAGGCCCGATGTTTATTAAAGTTGTTAATTGTGCAGGTGAAGTTAAAGATAAATATTTCATTGCTAATTTATTGAAGGAGATAATTGATGAGGTTGGTCATCAAAAAGTAGTTCAAGTAATAACTGATAATGCTAAAAATTGTAAAGGTGCTGGGGAAATCATTGAAGGTATGTTTCCACATATTTATTGGACTCCATGTGTTGTGTATACTTTGGATCTAGCTTTGAAAAATATATGTGTAGCTAAAAATGTGAAATCTAATCAAAAGACATATGATGAATGTCATTGGATAACTAATGTTTATGGTGATGTTATGGTAATTAAAAACTTCATAATGAACCATTCAATGCGATTGGCTATGTTTAATCGATTTAGTCCTTTGAAATTACTTTCAATTACGGACACTTGTTTTGCTTTTGTTGTTGTTATGCTCAAAAGATTTAAATTAATTAAGGGTGCTCTAGAATCAATGATTGTAAGTAAACAATGGGGACAATATAGAGAAGACGATCAAGGCAAAGCAAGATTTGTTCGTGATAAGGTGTTGGATGAGAATTAGTGGGCGAAGGTCAATTACATTCTTGCTTTTACTGCACCGATTTATGATATGATTCGAATGTGTGATACAAATAAGTCATGTCTTCATTTGATTTATGAGAATTGAGATTCTATGATTGAAAAAGTTAAATCAGTTATTTATGAACATGAAGAAAAGTTTTCTACCCAAGATTCTCCTTTCTATTCAGTGATCTATAGTATTCTTTATGATCGTTGGGCAAAAAGTAATACTCCACTCCATTGTCTAGCTCATTCATTGAATCCAAGGTAAATATCTAATTGAATTATATATTTCTTTCATACTTATTTGATATATTTATTTATTAAATTGGGTATTAATTTGTTAACTAATTGATATATCTATTATTTGTGAAGGTTTTATAGTGAACAATGGCTTGAAAGAGGTGAAGGTAGAGTGCCTCCTTATATGGATGGGGAAGTATCTATTGAGAGGAACAAATGTTTTAGAAGGACCTTTTCTGAAGATGAGCGTTTTAAAGCATTGGATGAGTATGCTAACTTCTCCCTCAAAAGTGGACCGTTTGAAGATCCTGATTCAATTGGTGCTAGATTTAATGCAGAACCGATGAAGTGGTGGGCATGTTTTGGTTCAAATGCTCCGTTGCTTCAAAAGTTAGCATTCAGAGTACTTGGACAACCTAGTTCCTCCTCTTGTTGTGAAAGAAATTGGAGTACTTATTCCTTCATTCATTCAATTAGAAGGAATAAATTAATTCCAAAACGTGCAGAAGATTTGGTTTTTGTTCATAACAATCTTCGTTTATTGTCAAGGGTTAACTCTAAGTATTATGATGGTAAGGAGAAGATGTGGGATGTTGGTGGAGATGACTTTGGGAGTATGGAAGATGTGGGAGTTCTTCAATTAGCCAATCTGTCATTAGATGAACCAGAATTAGAGTCTATTTTTTTCGATGAAGATGCAAATGACATAATGGATAAGGAGAATGATCAAATAGAGAAAATACAATAAATATTTTACTATTTTTAAAAAAAATTTCATTATATTTTATTTGATGACTTTGATATTGACCCTTGGAAATTATTATTTTGATGAAATAATATTGAGTTTATAGGTTGATTTATTTACATTTTGATAAAATATATTGATTTATATACATGTTTATTTTCCATTTTAAAAGATGAATATATAAGTATTGATTTAATTTATACATACATGTTTCAAAAACTTGAATTTGTAATTTATTTTTGGTATAAAATTATTTTGTTATATGTTATTTTAAATTGGTTGAAAAAAATCAATTGTTGTATTTTTTTAATTAAAATATAGGTTATTGTATTTTTTATAAAAATTTCATATTTATAAAAAAAAAAACCCTATATTTTTTATATTTACACGTTTCCCCACGTTTCTGTTTCCTTCTTTTTTAAGAAAATACGTTTCCACGTTTCGACGTCTCCACATTTCCGTTTCCGTGCTACCTAGACTACAACTAACCTGGAAAAATCAAAGAGTTGGAAATATAAAGTCATGTAAGAGTTTCCAATTAAAAAGAGACAGAAGATCAGGCTGATCAAAATGCAATGAAATGTGATGACAACAATAATCAATATACTCGTAAAGAAAGCCCAACATTTACTTGATAACTTTATGAAACGTGGTCCAAAATAAGGCCAAGATAATACAACTAAAATATGCCACTCATTGATTACAAGAAAAAAAAATTGATATTTACAAACTTATAATTTATAAAATTTGGTTTCAAATACGGCAACAATAATTCAAACAATATATGTCAGGTGTATTGATAAAATAAACTTAATATATTCCCGAAACTGTAATTTGAATATCTATTAATTTCTAGAATATATATAGCACCTATATACAAGATTATTATTCAACAAAATAATCAATTTTTTTCATGAATAAAACAAATATTAATAGAGTAAAAGGTCACCTCAGAATCGCTAATCTGATAACGAGCCACAGACACCGTATTATCATTAATTTTCGGAACTACCCTCCCTCCACCTGAAATATTACTACCAGAACTCTTCGCCCCCTGTCTCGACACCGACCTCCCTCGTCTCAAACCCCCTCCACCACCGCCAACTCTACTTCCATTTCTAGGGCTGATGTCAGCATTTCTAGAAGCCGACCTTCCTCTATCAGCAGAAGAGTCAAAAAACTCGATCGCCAGGTCGTCAAGGTTGATCTCGGGAAAGCCCGATCCTCTAACAGTGTTCACAAACTTCCCTTTGGGAGCCTCATCCGGAAAGAAGTCATGCTCCGGCAGCCTCCTTGAGAATCGACTGAGGCTTCTGGAACGACGGTGAGCTGAGGAATTTCGATTGGTTGATGAAGCAGAGTCGTCGTTGGTGGAGCTTTGGGAGGTGGAAATGGGTGTCCTCTTCGTGGTGGACTTGAAGGCGGAGGTGGCCATATGGAAGAGGCTGAGAATAGAAAATCGAATGGGCAGAAAATAACATATAATAAGCAAGCAGGTGTAAGTTCAACAAGGAATGACTTTGACTGAGTTTGGAATTGGCGGAGAGATCGAAATTTGAATGAGGGCGTTATAAGCTTACCCTTGTTATTCCGCAATAATTGCGAGTTTAACCTTGTTTTATTAATCATATCATGTTCGTTTCTCAATGTGCAAATAAATAAAACAAATGACGAAGAGTGTGGTCAGTTTTTTGAAGGTATAGTATATAAAATTTAATTTCAAAATTGAATAATAGATACTGTTAGGTTTAGACATGTTAAATGGGTTGTCCTAGCCAGAAACATGAAAATATGGCTCGGCTTAGAAATGCTCAACCCATATTGTAGCAACCTATGGAGCCAATCAGAGCTCCTCTAGTTTGCTACTATTTACATAATAATTTAAATAATTAATTAATATAAAAATTATTTTTTATTAAAATTAATAGGTCAACAACTGACATTGTATACCTAGGATTGTATCATAGGCTTTAAATAATTTTTAAACTGACTTAAGCCCTAGGTTTGATGTATACTCAATTTTGTTTTTGTTTTATATATATTTTTTTTATTGTGGTCATTAATTTGTCCAATTTTTCTGTAGGAGATAACCAATTTAGATATCACGTTATCAATTTTTTTTTTTTATAATATGATATCTAGGTTCATTATCTCGTAGAAAAAAATTGGACAAATTAATTGAAAAAAAGGTTACAAGTTAATATGATTTCTAGATTTTTTAAATCAAAGAATCGTATTTTGTTTTTTTTTTTTTACAAGTAAATATACATATTAAAAAAACAATACGATTGCCAAAGCCAAGTTCAAAAGGTTCAAGCTACAAGTTAATGTAAAAGTATCATCATCCCACTCTGAATATCTTATCCTTAGAAGGAAAGTGTTACTTAAATTTATATACATAAATAATGTTTCAATTTAAAAATTAATATCCCTTAAATCAAACTTGCATAATGTTTCATCCAATCTGAATAATTCCTCAAGTTTCTATTATAAAATAAAAACTATTCAATAATCACGGAATAATTCCCAAGCATATAACATGCAATCTCATCTGTGATATATATATGTATATATATATATGTGTGTGTACACACACACACACACACACACACATATATATATATATATATATATATATATATATGTGTGTGTGTGTGTGTGTGTGTGTGTGTGTGTATATCACAAACATCGTTATTTACGCCTATGAGTCCATTTCTTGCATGTCACTCTATCACTAAATTGGCACCTCACCATCGTCGTTACTTTTGTCACTTACAAAAATGCAGATGAATGGGATGAATATAAAACTCAATAAGTAGGGATGATCTATCGTACAATCTTAAACGTTAATCTATCTATTTCTTTTACTACCCAAGTTATCTTGATTTCGATCTTAGATTGTTAGTATCAAACCTAAATCTCGGGGAATTAACATACCCACTATGGTAACCACTCTTTAGGCAATCTCTCTCTAGTATAGGTTATCTAATCACTCATCGTTATTCAACAAACTTACAGTCCTAATTAAATTAATCAAAAGGCTATATATGCCTTGATAAGTACTTGACCCCCAAATCAATGGGCTATCTACAACACGATGATGCAAACACCAAAGACTACAATGAGACCTACAAGCAAAACAAGGAATTCAAACCTTAAGAAAGCTAAATCAGATTTATATAAGTGAAAACTTTAACCAATGTTTATTAACAAACATGAACCAAAGGTGTAACAAAGAATTTTGATGCCACACTCAAGAACAAGTTAAGGTATAATAAAGAATTTTGATGCCACACTCAAGAACAAGTTGAGAATGTGAGTGATAAGTCAGATTGGATTATCACAAGAATAATCTTGATAAGATTGAAAAGTTCTCAAAAGAGTTAAAGAGAAAAAAAATCTCTCAATATTATTACTCTAATCAATTCCTTTTTTTCCCAAAGAGTTGCAAGTCTATTTATAGCTAAAATAGAATCCTAAATAGAATAGAAATCATCCCCCTACCTTATAAGCTTAAATTAAGACATACCCCAACCCATCACAATTAATGACTTGTTAAATAAATGATAAGGCTTAAATGAAGACATAGTTTCAGCTCATCCCAAACATAAAATAATTAAATAACACATATGCGCATAACCCAAATTCTTCAAATATATTATCCTTGAACTTAAATGAAGTTTATTAAGCCTTGATGTTCCTCCAAGCTTTGTGCGTTGTTTTTAGTCCAAATATCTTCAATAAGCCCATTTAAAGTGTATCACATCCTCTTAGTTTTAGCTCTTGTTATCAGAACCCCATGTATGTGCAATGGATCACTTGAAGTTAGGTTTTCTTGATTCCCACATTCTCTATTTCCTTAAAAGGATTTGTTCTCAAATCGTTACGTATATCAAAAGGAGAAAGATAAAAAACATTAAAAGTAGCACTAACATTATACTCACCAAGAAGATCCACTTTGTAGGCATTGTCATTAATCCTTGCAATCACTTGAAATGGTCCATCTCCTCTTGGTTGCAACTTAGAATGCCTATGCTCAAGGAATCTCTTTTTGTGCATATGAACCCAAACCTAATTACCAAGTTCAAAAACAACTTTCTTTTTACCTTTATTGGCTTGATTTACATACTACTTAGTTCTTCTCTTTATATGTTGTCACACCTTTTTATGCAATTACTTAACCAATTTAGTTTTCTTTTTGCCATCCAATTATCTCATTCCTCAATAGGAAAAGGCAATAAATCTAAAGAGGTAAGCGGATTAAATTCATAAACAACTTCAAATGGTTAGCAATTAGTTGTTGAATGGATGATTCTACTATAAGCAAATTCAACATATGGCAAACACTTTTCCCAATTCTTTAAGTTCTTTTGAATGATAGAGCGCAACAAGGTTGTCAATGTTTTATTCACCACTTTGGTTTGTCCATCAATTTGAGGATGACATGTAGTGGAAAATAATAATTTAGTTCCCAACTTTCCCTACAAAGTCTTCCAAAAGTAGTTTAAGAATTTAACATCATGATCTGAAACAATAGTCCTTGGAACACTATATAAACACACAATTTCTTAAAGAATAAATCTGTTGAACCTGTTAACAACAACAAAAACAGAATCCTTACCCCTTTTTAACCTAGGTAAACCTAAAACAAAGTTCATAGATATGTCAACCCAAGTTTCATAAGGTATTGGTAAAAGAGTGTAAAAAGTATAGGGTAAAACTTTAGATTTAGTTTGTTTACAAGTTATACACCTCGCATATATCTTTTCAACATCTCTCTTCATGTGTAGCCAAATGAAGTGATCACTCAAAATATCTAAAGTATTTCTAAGACCAACGTGTCCCATTAAACCACCCCATGTGTTCCCTCACTAGCAATTTTCTTAAAGAACTTTTAGACACATATAACCTATTTTCTCTAAACATGAACCCATCATGCCCATAAAACTTTCCAAAGGCAGCCTTTTCACATGTATTAAACACTTCACCAAAATCAAAATCAATAACATATAAACTTTAATTGGCTTAAATCCTAATAATATTGCATTTAAAGTAGAGATAAGTGCATACCTTTTAGATAATGCATTTGCCACAACAATTTCCTTGCCTTGTTTATACTTGATCATATAAAGAAATGTCTCAAGGAATTCCACCCATTTAGCATGTCTTTTATTCAACTTACCTTATCCTTTCAAATGTTTTAAGGACTCATGGTTAATATGGATCACAAACGCCTTAGGCCAAAGGTAATGCTACCATGTTTCTAAGGCTTTTACCTACACATACATCTCTTTAAAATAAGTTGGATAATCAAGTGTTGCCTCATTTAACTTTCGCTAAAGAATGTGATGGATCACTATTCTTTCATCAAAATAGCCTTCATGCCAATACATGAAACATCACACTCAATTTCAAAAGTTTTAATAAAGTTAGGTAAAACAAGTAATGGTGCAAAACTTAATTTTTTCTTAAGCAGATTAAATACACTCTCTTGTTCACTCCTCTACTTAAGACCTACACTTTTCTTCACAATTTCAAAAAATAGTATGGCAAGTGTGCTAAAATCCTTGACAAATCACCTATGGAAACTAGCTAAGCCATGAAAACGTTTCACCTCAGAAACACTCTTAGGTGTCGACCACTCTCTAATAGTCTTTAACCTTTTCTTTATCAATTGTTATTCTTTTAGTTGAGACCACATAACCTAGAAACATAATTTGATTTGTACAAAAGGAACATTTTTTAAAGTTAGCAAACAATCTTTCTGTTCTTAAAACATCTAGCACACTTATGATCATTTAAATTCTTACTATATACCATAATATTTTCAAAATAAACAACCATAAATTTTCATATGAAGGCATGTAAGACATGATTCAATAACCTCATGAAAATACTAGGTGCACTAGTTAGTCCAAAAGGCATAGCTAACCACTCATAAAAACCATATTTTGCTTTAAAGGTTGTTTTCCATTCATCTCCTTCTCTCATTCTAATTTGATGATATCCACTCTTTAGATCAATTTTAGATAAAATGCAAGAACCATGCAATTCATCTAACATGTCATCTAATTTAGGAATGGGATGTCTATACTTTATAGTGATTTTGTTGACAATGTGACAATCAATGCACATTTGCCAAGTCCTATCCTTTTTAGGCATAAGTGTAACACCCGGATTCAGGTATGTCAGTAAACTCCACCTCCAAAATTACCCCTAGAGTTGATTTTATAACTTGTTGTTTAAAGAAATTGCAAAAGAATTATAGAAAACTACTAAATGAGCAATAATTTTCAAAGGGGGTAAAATAGTCATTTTAGAAGGATTTAAGGGACAAAGTGGGAATGAAAATTGAATGGTACACTTGAGATTATATGGTGGTGCTAAGGGTTTTTGGTAATTGGCTAAGGATAAAATAGTCATTTATGAAAAAGGTTAAGGGCAAATTGGTCCAAAAGGCTTATAAACCCATAACCTATTCATTTTCTTCTTCATTTAGCCGAGAGCCTCCATAAATTGAACTAAATTTTTCCCTTAAGCAAAATTCATCAAAAAACCTAGCTAAACCATCTACTTTCCAAAGCCTCCAGTTATAAAAAGTGTAGATCTATCAATTTTGGTAAGTTCTAAGGTAAAAAATTTAATTTTTAAGAGATGTCAAATTTAGGGTTTTGATGGATGATTATATTTTTGGTTGATTAAGGTTGCTAGGAAAAAGAAAAGAAGGAGAATAAGCTTAAATCACCTAATTAGCAAAAAAAAGGTAAGAATTTCATATTTTACATACTTGAAGTAATTTGAGTTAGGTTATTTAAATAACCTAACTCAAAATAACCTTTACTTATATAAGTGTGTAAGGTATTAGAATTAAGGTGATTTATGCTTAAATGGATAAAGAAATTCATTAGGATTCATGATGTAATTTTTGGTCATAAGGGTATTTTAGACATTTCATATTCTTAGGGTTAGCTTTGTGGATTTTGGTGTGTTGAATATATGAGAAATGATGAATTGATGAAAGAATTTGTATTAAGTTAATTTTTGCTTAATTATGTGCATGATATGTGGAATAGCCCTTATATTAAGTTTATATTATATATTTTGAAATTAATTTGATGCATAAGATATAAATAAATGTTTGAGAAAATAATATGATGTATGATAAGGAGTGAAAAGAATAAGGGAAAATAATGAATGTGCATATTTCATATTATGGTTATATATGCATACATGAGAAATCATAGCATATGCATGATTTCAGAAAAAAAAATAAAGAAAGAGAAAAAACATTTTTTAAGTTATGCATGTTTTCAGAAAATGGAAAACAAGTATTTTTGGTTTATAATGACTTATATGATACAGGAAAGCAAAAAGCATACTTAAAATCCTTACACGTGAGTTATACTGTGTGGACAGCAAAGAAAAATATTGGTTATACTGTGTGGACAATCAGCTGTACTGTGTAGACAACAAAGAAAAAAATAGTAAAATATGCGTGTAAGAGAGAATTATACCTTATATGGTGACTGTAAGTACTGTTATATGTAGTCCAGACCAGTCAATGAAAATATTTGAAAAAAAAAATTAGCAAATATATTATGAAAGTTATTTGCATCAACATCGTGCATGCAAGCCTATGTGGCTGCTAAAAAGTTGAGAAAAATGTATGATCAGAAAATAGAAAAGTCATGACACTCATACATGCATAAATCATAACGAATGAATCATATTTGTATAGTAAGGAAATTAATAAATTGGTGAAAGAAGAGAATTACGATATGTGTTTAATACGTGTTCCGTGTCAATGATTTTACATATGAATAACCCAGACACGCTGAGTATAGAAGAGATTAGTACTGGTATGAAATGCTTCGAGTACTGAGTATGATTTTCTTACTGAGCCATGGTCGCTCACTCCGTTTAATTTAATATTTTACAGGTAAAGAATTACAACAAAGATTCCTGGGGAGTGCTAGTGAGACATGAGGCGGAGGGAGAAAGACACCATAATTTTGTTGATTTATATGTTTTGATGTATATATGAATATATACATACATATATATATATATATACATATATATATATATATATATATATATATATATATATATATATATATATATATATATATATATACATACATACACACTTGATGTAGATATTAGTGGATGTGTATATATTTTGTTTCCTATATGTATATATGTGATTGTGTATAGCTATATATATATATGGCTAGTTATGAAAATTGGTTGTAAAGTTTCTGTAGGTGATAATTTTTATGATAGTTATTATTATGTACTTATTTTATTAATTGTGATTAAGTTGATGAAAATTCAGTCAGTTGGTATGACTGGTTTATGTGAAATACTAATTGGGAGTGTTACAGGGCATAATTAAAAAAATATATATATATATATATATATATATATATATATATATATATATATATATATATATATATATATATATTCCCCGAGCCCTCTAAAATAGGGGAACTCTTGCCGTTTTTCTGTAACACACCTATTGGTTCGGAGAGGTTACATTTTTGGTATCAGAGCGCGATTTTGGGCGCTTAAAGGAAGATATAATAGAATGTATAGTAATATGATATAATATAATACAATATATCTATACTTTTGCATTCTAATATTGCACAGGTGCCCCTCATGTCTCACAGATTAGCTCCCGAGAGTCGACTGTAGTAAGTTGTTTTCTTTGCCTGTATTCAAATAATAGAATATTATGTAATTACACTTATACAGTTATTAGATGAGGAGTACCACAAGACGAGGACGAGGACGGGGTCGGGGTCGGGGTCGTGAAAAGGGTATTCAGAGAGAGACGGGAGAACCGTTTTAACCCTGCCTCGTCAGGTGGTTCAGGATTTGGGCTAGCAGAAATTAGAGATATAGTCCATCAGGTATTGACCGAGAGTCAAGATAGACCCACACTTGAAAATATAGCCAGAGATGCCATTCGAGATGAGATTAGAAGTGAGATTCGTGATGAGGTCATAGAAGAAATCAGAAATAAAATGAGGAATGAGGGAAGAGGAAAAGTTGGAGCTCAAAGGCGGCTTGAGCCTATTTATTCCTTACCTAGTCAACATACCCCTCATGAATTTAAAGGTACTAAAGATCCTTTAGTGGCTGATGAATGGATCAAGCAGGTGGAAAGTACTATGAATTTATTTCCTATGACTGATAGAGAAAAAGTTCGATATGCCAGTTTCTTGATGAGGGGAGAGGCCCACGTATGGTGGGACCTAGTTAAAGAAACAAGAAATGTGGATCTGATGACCTGACGGGACTTTAGAAGGGCATTTGAGGTCCAATACAGAACAACTGATGTGATAACAGTCAAAGTTCAGGAGTTCATTTCTTTAGAGCAGGGAGAGGGTTCAGTAAAGGATTATTCTACCCGTTTTGATGTCTTATCTAGTTTTGCTCTAGGTATGGTGAGTACACCTAGTCTCCGACTAGACAGATTTCTTCAGGGCCTTAGACCGGAGATAGCCTTGCATGTGCTAGCTGGACCACAACCTCCTCAAACTTATGAAGAGGCATTGGAGAGAGCATTGAGGTTAGAGGTATATGTTAATAAGCTACCCAAGAATACACCCTCTATGGCAACACCTCTATCATTGATAGCACCCCAGACAGTGATGCCAAGTCGGTCAGCTTTACCTACTTCATTAACTGTTTCAGCACCTGTAACAACATCAAGGGGTAGTTCAATTGGCTCCAGTTTCATAAATAATAGGGGAAAAAGAAAATTTCAGTAAAAAACAAGTAGAAAAGGCGGAAAGAGTGACAAGAAACCTAGGAAAGAAAATATTCCCTAATGTCAGATTTGTGGGAGACGTCATAGCGGGAAATGTTGGTACCAGCAGAAACAGGTGATTTGTTATAGATGTTGATAGCCAGGGCATATAACAAAGGATTGCCAGAGTACTAAAGTGCCAGTCCAGATACAGCCACAGCAAAGCCTAATTCTGCCAGTACAACCAGGGAGAGGTACTAATGCACGAGTCTATACAGCTACCCATAGTCAGGCAGAGGCTAGCCTATCTGCAGTTACTGGTCAGCTCTTTTTCCACTTTGTTTCCTTATATGCATTAATTGATTCAGGAGCTACACACTCTTTTATTGCCCCAGAGGTGATTGAAAGGGTAGGTTTAGTGTCTGTTAGATCTACCCATTCCATTAGAGTTGAGATGTCAGATGGTGGGAGTGTGATTACTGATAAGATGTTAAAAGACCAGAGGGTAGTGATACATGAGAGAGAGTTAAAGGTAGACTTGATTGTCTTTGATATGCCCAATTTTGATGTTATCTTGGGCATAAATTTCTTAGAAAGATATGGAGTCGAGATTGACTATAGAAAGAAAAAGGTTTGATTCCAACTGGATAATGGGGATTACTTTAATTTCGAAGAGGGCCATCAACCTAGTATGATGATCAGTAATGTAAAGGCACAAAAAATTATTGAAAAATAGGTGTACGGGATATTTAGCTCATGTGGTACATGAGCGTGATATTCAAAGATTAGGTGTTCAGGATGTCCCAATAGTATGAGATTTCCCAGATATTTTTCCTGATGAGCTATTAGGTTTACCTCCAGAGAGAGAGTTGGAGTTTAGTATAAAGTTAGAACTTGGCTCAGCCCCAATTTCAAAAGCCCCTTACTGGATGGCTCCAACTGAATTACAAGAATTAAAGAAACAATTACAAGAACTTTTAGATAAGGGTTTTATTAGACCCAGTCACTCTCCTTGGGGAGCACCCATACTATTTGTTAAAAAAGAAAGATGGGTCACTTTGTATGTGCATAGATTATAGAGAGTTGAATAAATTGACAATAAAGAATAAATACCTATTGCCTCGAATTAATGATTTATTTGATCAATTGAAGGGAGCTTCGGTGTTCTCCAAAATTGACTTGAGGTCGGGTTATCACTAGGTGAGGATTGTAGAGCAAGATATTCCAAAGACAGCTTTTCGGACTCGCTACGGGCACTATGAGTTTATGGTGATGCCCTTTGGATTGACTAATGCCCCAACAATCTTTATGGATTTAATGAATCAAGTATTTCATGATTGCCTTGACAAATTCTTAGTGGTATTTATTGATGATATCTTTATATACTCCAGATCAGAAGAAGAACACGTCGAACACTTGAGATTTGTGCTACAAAGATTGAAAGAAAAGAAATTGTATGCCAAATTCTCTAAGTGTGAATTCTGGTTTGATCGAGTAGTATTTTTGGGACACGTGGTTACTAAGGAAGGTATAGCTATAAACCCTAGTAAAGTGGAAACAATACTTGAATGGGAGAAGCCGAAGACGGTCAAAGAGATCAGAAGCTTTTTAGGGCTAGCCGGCTATTACAGGAGATTTGTACAGGGTTTTGCCTGGTTGGCCAGACCACTTACAACTCTTACTAGACAAGGAACTTCTTTTCTATGGATTGATGACTATGAAAAGAGTTTCTAAGAGCTAAAAAGACGGTTGACTACAACTCCTATTTTAGTATTACTAGAGGAAGGTGTAGACTATGATATTTATTGCGATGTCTCGCATAATGGTTTAGGAGTCGTGCTGATGCAAAAGGGTAAAGTGATAGCGTATGCCTCTCGACAGTTAAAAGATTATGAAACACGCTACCCTACCCATGATTTAGAGTTAGCAGCAGTGGTTTTTGCTTTAAAAATTTGGAGGCATTATTTATATGGAGTTAAATGTAATATCTACACCGACCATAAAAGTCTAAAATATTTTTTCACTCAAAAAGACTTGAATATGCGACAAAGAAGATGGTTGGAGCTAGTCAAAGATTATGAATGTGATATTAAATATCACCCAGGTAAAGCAAATGTGGTAACCGATGCCTTGAGTAGAAAGATTCCCATAGCTCATCTTATCACCCAGATAGAGTTACAGGAAGAGTTTCAAAGAGAACAGATTGAGGTGATAGGGAGTCGGGTAGCCAGATTGGAAATTCAACCTAATCTCCTTAATGAAATAAAAGAGAAGTAAGTAGAAGATTTATGGTGCCAGAAAATAAGTCAACAGATATGTGAAGGGAAAACAACTGAGTTTCAAATAATAGATGACGTGCTCAAGTTCAAAAACAGGGTATGTATTCCCCAAGATCTGGAATTAACAAAGAAAATCTTGAGTGAAGCATACGATACACTTTACACTGCCCACCCTGGGGGAGTAAAGATGTATCAGGATTTAAAGAAAACTTATTGGTGGATAGGTATGAAGAAAGTTATTGGTGACTATATAGCTAAGTGCTTGGTATGTCAATAGATCAAAGCCGAGCATCAGAGACCTTCAGGTTTGCTCCACCCACTTAGTATTCCTAAATGGAAGTGGGAAGATATTTCAATGGATTTCATCATTGGCCTACCTCAAGTACAAAAAAGCTATAATGCACTATGGGTAATTGTAGATAGATTGACTAAATCGACACATTTTATTCCAGTGAAAGATAGTTTTGCTTCAGATCAATTGGCCCAAATTTATGTACGGGAGATTGTGAGATTACATGGTGTACCCAAAACTATTATGTCAGATAGAGACCCCAGATTTGTTTCAGCTTTTTGGGGTAGTTTACAAAGAGCATTGGGTACTAGGCTGGCATTTAGCATAACATATCATCCTCAAATAGATGGCCAGACAGAAAGGGTGAATCAAATACTAGAGGATATATTGAGGGTCTGTTGTTTAGATTATAAAATGACCTGACATGAAATGGTTCCATTGATAGAATTTGCATATAATAATAGTTACCAGTCCACCATTAAAATGGCACCATATGAGGCTCCTTATGGAAGAAAGTGTAGATGACCATTACATTGGGATGACATAGGAGAGCGAGATGATTTGAGTCAAGTTCTTGGGCCTAAGTTAACCCAGAAGATGGTGCAAGATATAAAGACTATTAAGACTAGATTGAAACAAGCTCAGGACAGATAAAAGAGCTATACAGATTTGAAAAGGAAAGAAGTAGAGTTTCAACCGGGTGACAAAGTTTTTGTGAAAGTAGACCCTTACAAGCACATGATGAGATTTGGAAGAAAAGGGAAACTTGCTCCAAGATTTATTGGCCCATTTGAAATTTTAGAAAGAGTGGGCAAGGTGGCTTATAGACTTGTACTTCCACCTAGTATGAATCGAGTTCATAATGTATTTCATATTTCTTTATTGAGAAAGTACATTAGCGATCCTTTACATGTCTTGAAATCAGATGATGTAGAATTAAAAGAAGATTTAGCTTATAAGGAGCAGTCGATGCAGATACTAGACAGAAAAATAAAAGAGCTCCGAAATAAGACAATTCCATTAGTGAAAGTATTATAGAAGAATCATAAGGTGGAAGAAGCCACATGGGAGGTTGAGCAACAAATGAGAGAAAGATTTCCCAACCTATTTGTTTAAATTTTGAGGACGAAATTCTTTTAAGGAGGAAAGAAATGTAACACCCAGATTCAGGTATGTCAGTAAACTCCACTTCCAAAATTAACCCTAGAGTTGATTTTATAACTTGTTGTTTAAAGAAATTGCAAAAGAATTATAGAAAACTACTAAATGAGCAATAATTTTCAAATGGGGTAAAATGGTCATTTTAGAAGGATTTAAGGGACAAAGTGGGAATGAAAATTGAATGGCACACTTGAAGTTATATGGTGGTGCTAAGGGTTTTTGGTAACTAGCTAAGGATAAAATAGTCATTTATGAAAAAGGTTAAGGGCAAATTGCTCCAAAAGGCTTATAAACCCATAACCTATTCATTTTCTTCTTCATTTAGCCGAAAGCCTCCATGAATTGAACTAAATTTTTCCCTTAAGCAAAATTCATCAAAAAACCTAGCAAACCACCTAATTTCCAAAGCCTCCAGTTATAAAAAGTGTAGATCTATCAATTTTGATAAGTTCTAAGGTAAAAAATTTAATTTTTAAGATATGTCAAATTTAGGGTTTTGATAGATGATTATATTTTTGGTTGATTAAGGTTGCTAGGAAAAAGAAAAGATGGAGAATAAGCTTAAATCACTTAATTAGCAAAAAAAAGGTAAGAATTTCATACTTTACATATTTGAAGTAATTTGAGTTAGGTTATTTAAATAACCTAACTCAAAATAACCTTTACTTATATAAGTGTGTAAGGTATTAGAATTAAAGTGATTTATGCTTAAATTGATAAAGAAATTCATTATGATTCATGATGTAATTTTTGGCCATAAGGGTATTTTAGACATTTCATATTCCTAGGGTTAGCTTTGTGGATTTTGGTGTGTTGAATATATGAGAAATGATGGATTGATGAAAGAATTTGCATTAAGTTAATTTTTGCTTAATTATGTGCATGATATGTGGAATAGCCCTTATATTAAGTTTATATTATATATTTTGAAATTAATTTGATGCATAAGATATAAATAAATGTTTGAGAAAATAATATGATGTATGATAAGAAGTGAAAAGAATAAGGGAAAATAATGAATGTGCATATTTCATATTATGGTTATATATGCATACATGAGAAATCATAGCATATGCATGATTTCAGAAAAAAAAATAAAGAAAGAGAAAAAACATTTTTTAAGTTATGCATGTTTTCATAAAATGGAAAACAAGTATTTTTGGTTTATAATGACTTATATGATACAGGAAAGCAAAAAGCATACTTAAAATCCTTACACGTGAGTTGTACTGTGTGGACAGCAAAGAAAAATATTGGTTATACTGTGTGGACAGCAAAGAAAAAAATAGTAAAATATGCGTGTAAAAGAGAATTATACCTTATATGGTGACTGCAAGTACTGTCATATGTAGTCCAGACCAGTCAATGAAAATATTTGAAAAAAAAAAAGAATTAGCAAATATATTATGAAAGTTATTTGCATCAGTATCGTGCATGCAAGCCTATATGGCTGATAAAGAGTTGAGAAAAATATATGATCAGAAAATATAAAAGTCATGACACTCATACATGCATAAATCATAACGAATGAATCATATTTGTATAGTAACGAAATGAATAAATTGGTGAAAGAAGAGAATTATGATATGTGTTTAATGCGTGTTTCGTGTCAATTATTTTATATATGAATAGCCTAGACACGCTGAGTATGGAAGAGATTAGTACTGGTATGAAATGCTTCGAGTACTGAGTATGATTTTCTTACTGAGCCATGGTCGCTCACTTCGTTTAATTTAATATTTTACAAGTAAAGGGTTACAGCAAAGGTTCCCGGGGAGTGCTAGTGAGACATGAGGCGGAGGGAGAAAGACACCATAATTTTGTTGATTTATATGTTTTGATGTATATGTGAATATATATATATATATATATATATATATATATATATATATATATATATATATATATATATATATATATACTTGATGTAGATATTGGTGGATATGTATATATTTTGTTTCTTATATGTATATATGTGATTGTGTATAACTATATCTATATATGTATATATATATATGGCTAGTTATGAAAATTGGTTGTAAAGTTTCTGTAGGTGATAATTTTTATGATAGTTATTATTATGTATTTATTTTATTAATTGTGATTAAGTTGATGAAAATCCAGTCAGTTGGTAGGGCTGGTTTATGTAAAATGCTAATTGGGAGTGTTACAAGGCATAATTAAAATATATATATATATATATATTCCCCGGGCCCTCTAAAATAGGGGAACTCTTACCGTTTTTCTGTAACACACCTATTGGTTAGGAGAGGTTACAATAAGTAATCTGGAAACCACATACAAACTCATGTTTTCTCTCACATATCCCTTTTGCATGAGCTATTGAATCTGTCTTTGAAGTTCCTTTGTTTCCTCAAGGTTACTTTTATATATGAGTTGGTTTGGAATTGTTGCACCATGGATAAAATCAATTTGATGTTCAATTCCCCTTATAGATGGTAAGCCATTAGGAATGTCTTCAAGAAATACATCTTCAAAATCCTACAAAAGAGATTTAACAATATTAGACCAAGAATGGTTAAGCTCATTAGTATTAAAATAAGCATCTTTATACAAAAGGACAAAGATGGGTTATTTTGCTAGAAATGCAACCTTGACATCACTCTTTTTTACATAAATGCTTACTGATTTTCTCTATTTATTTTCAACTCTCTCACCCTTTTCTCTCTTGTTTTCCTTCATTCTTTTTTCCTCATTCTCTTTCTTTAACTCACTCTCTTTTTTTGCTCTCAATTGATCCTCATTAACCTACCTAGGACTCAATGGTACAAGAGTTATTGGTTTCCCCTCCATTATGAACGATAGCAATTTTTGAAACCATTATGCATCATCCTTCTATCATATTCCATAACCTCCCCAATAGTAAGTGACCAGTATGTATAGTAACTATGTCACAAAGTACTCCCCTCCTTAGTCAGACTGCACATACTTGATTTTAACGTTAAACTGTCTTTCAACTAAGGTATGAAAGGCTTTGAAAATGGGAGTAGTGTTAGATTTCAATTTAAAAAGGAAGATCTAGGTAAACTTATTATGATCATCAATAAAATTGACATAATATTTATATCCTTCAAGGGAAAGAATGGGTGAAGACCCTTAGAGATAAGTATGAATTAGCTTAAGAGGTTGGAAGGCTCTGGATATAGATAAAGGAAAGTGATTCTGAGTGAGTTTGCCATATTGACAAGTATTACAAAAAAGCTTAGAAGAGAAAGTCATATGAGAGGGATTTATAAATTTGAGAATAGAGGAAACTATCCTAAAGTAAGGATGTCCAAGTCTAGCATGCCATAATGTATAAGAAGACAATTTATTGCATTAAAAAACAGAGCAGTTAGCAACAATATCAAAATCTTTACAATAAGAAAAATCATTATAAGAAACAACATTAATAAGATTTTTAGTGAAGTAAATTGAAATTTGTCTATGAAAAATTTATTACAACTATTAACAGTAGCAATATTCAACAATGGGCTTATGAGTAAAGGGTGGCTTGTGAAAAACAAAAGCATAAGCAGTTAAGGAAATTGGATGGGCAAGAAAAACAGAGTTAGACTTCTTAGAAACAAACAGTTGGTAAAGGTCATCTCTCAGTCTTCCCTGTAGTAAGATAATTTGACTCAATTTATCTCGAATGACACTCTGATCAGTTGAAAACTCTACTAAAAAAATTGTTATCTTTTGTTATTTTGAACATGCTTAGTGGTTTTCTTATTATGTGAGGAACATAAAGAACATTTTTATGGTATAAGACTTTATTATGATAGAGATTGGGAACAAAGAGCTGACTAGTATAAGAGATGATCAGGTTTTCACCATTACCAAATTAAAGTTGATTCGAACCTTGATAGAGAGAAAGATTGACCAATTGAGTGGAATCATAAGTGATGTGATCTTTGACACCTAAATCCATGAACTAAGAGGCATTTTGAACAATGGTAGGTGTAGCTATGGTAGAAACAAAATGAGCATAAACAGATTCATTAGAAGTAGAAGATTTGGTAAGATTATTTGATAGAGGTAGAGTAGGATAAGGATTGTGTGTGAGATAAGCTTGATGTAATCTTGTAGGATTAAGTGAAGGAGGAGTATGAATAGATGTAGGAAGATTTGGATAAAAAGGTAGTGGTGACACAATATACTATTGAGTAGGAAACTGAGCAAAGGGTTTATAAGGTCTAAGAAAAGATATGGAATAAAGAGTAGGGTAAAAATTTGGTGTATGGTAAGGTTTGGAAGGAATAAGATTATAGTAGGGGAAAGATGGGGTATTATGGAATGTATAATTGTTAATGGAACTACTAATAGGGGAAAGATTGGCGATGATTGGTTGTTATATTTATTGTTATTTACGTAATAAAAATGAAAGGCAAGATGATCAAGTTTGTTGCAAATCTGAAAAACTACTCTACCTTTACCATATCTCGTACCTCTACATTTAAGGAAACCTAAGTTAGGTTGATATTATGTTAAAGGTCTTAAGCCTTAAGTGGAAGTGTAGTTGAGAGATTCAAGAGCAGGGAAGTTACATGGTTGTTATGGTTGAGTAGAATAATAAGGTGATGAGTGAGTAAAGACATGTGATGTAGATGTGTTGGTGATGTATGTTGATAGTTGTGAAGATGGTATAAAATTTATAGGGCGTTCATGTTTAGAAATGTGTATGATGGTAACAGGACCAGTAAATTGATCAGAACGCTTCACTTGATAAGCAAAGTTGGGTCAATGAAACTCTAAGGAGATGCTAGTGTTCAATGTTTGGTGGGTTATTTTTAGTCTTAATTCATGTTTTAATAGATGATAGTAGGTATCTAGTAGAATAGGTTTATCAAATTTGGACTCAAACCTAGAGTTCAACATGACAACTACAAAGTCATAGTTAAAGTCAAGGTCATCTAATATGTGGTTCAATATCTTTTCATCAGTGATGTTGTGGCCTCTTAAAATAAGTATGTCTTCATACTCTTTCATTTTGGAGACATATTCATTAATACTCAGGTTATTCTTCCTAGTGGTTTGAAGGAGATTCTTGACATGTAACAGTTGAAACTTAGACTTAGAGTGAAATTCATTTTCTAAAGTTACTTAGAGGTTATAAACATGATGGCATTTGGAGATTACTCTAAACATACTAGTAGATATGGAGGATAGTAACCAACTAACAAGTTATTTGTCCAATTTTTTCCAAAAAGCATATTCAGGATTTGGTCTTTAAAGAACATTGGGGCCTTTAACAATTTGACTTGAATTTGTATAAAAGGTGGAAGACAAGCTAAGTAACCTAACAAATGACTCTCAAGGTCATGGGCTCTTACAAAAAATAGTACTTGAGATCTCTAAAAGCTATAATTGTATTATCAAGTTTAAGAGTGATGGATTAGAGACTAAAAGAAAAAGTTAATGATCCTAGATTGGTAGTAGTCTAAATACCATTGAAGTATGAGTCAACAATAAGGTTTGGTGAGTTTTCCATGTGTGCAGACAAGAAGAATAGTTTAAACATTTTTTAGGAGTATATTGAGAAAAAGAACTTGAAAGAAAGAGATTTTTCTAGATATGATTTTTTTTTTAAGAGAAAACAAAGAGATTAAACCAAAACAAGGACTTACAAAAGGTAAGTGCAATAACATGACAGTTATAAGCATGCAAATAACCCATGCAAAAGAAAATCAAACATGAAAGTAGAATTGATTAATAAAGACAAAGAAACACAAACTTATGAGCTTTAACATTGAAGAACAAATTCAACTTCAAAGCACATGTTCAACAATAACAAGAAATAAATGCATCATTGTTATAAAGAATTGTTACACCTAAGAGAATGAATAGAAAAACCTTCCTTTTTGTGCCAATAACACTTCACTTCTTGGGTTTCCAACTTATGTAATAGTGAAGTAAGCTATGCAATGATGCTACAATAACTACCATCTATTGATATCTTTACCCAATCATATAATTGAAATGCATACAAGAATTATGCAATTATTATGTTTCGAACACTCATGAGTAGATGCATCTACATATATAATAGCAAGCATATCAAATAATATAATAGATTTGGCAAAAAAGAGCTAAAAGAGAGAGCATATATAGGTTTCAAAATAATAGCAAAAGAGTAACAATTTAACAAGGACTATAGAAACAACAGAAACAAGAAAAATAAGGCCAAATCTTATAGATCTAGTCATATAAAAGCAAAAAACATAAAGATCTACATGGATGTATGTTGATTAAGCCTATATTCACACAAATATTCAATAAATGACAAGTCTCATTGCAAGGGATCACAACACAATAAGATATTGACAAATCACCAGTAACATATAATAGTTATACACAATACATAGTAAATATCTTGACTACGAACAATAGACAACAAGAACAGTAAGAAATAGCAAAGATGTAGTTTATACATACCACACACACCACAAACCTTAGCACAAATTTACGATTAAGCATAGAAATAGAGGAGTTGATGATTCTAGGATGGTTGACAAAGGTCTCAAGCTCTAATACTATGTAGGAAACACAAAAAACAATTGAAAATGCAAAAAAACTAATTTCTAAACATGAGATGAGTATGGAGAAAAGAAAAAGTCTAGAACTGATGAAAATTTCATGTTATTAAAAAAATAAAACAAACCCTTAATTGTTACAAAATTTTCTGGGTTTTTATACACCTCTGACACAATTACAGATAAGTCTTATTTTTACAAAGTGTAGCATCGTCTTGGAGGTTCATGAAAAATTCACACTCGAAAAAGTTGAAAAATTACAGTTTAGTCCTATTTTGTTGAATTTAAGCTTAACAAAAATTTTTTTTGAGCTTTGAGGTTGAATAATAATTTTATAAAACTTCGGAGACTAAACTATAATTTTACACTTGGTTAAATAATAATTAAAATTTATTTTTAATTGGTTGTATATATATTGTTATATGTATGCATGGTGTCCAATACACGGTTAAAGAACCAATATGAATTTTTTTAAAAATTTAATTTTCGTTTGATTATTTTTGGGTTGTAATTCACAAATAAGGCCCGTGCACCCTGCTTTAATCCTTATTCTTCTTTAGTTTAGGTTTTATTTTATTTTTTTTAATTATGTAACTAAGAAATAAAACTATGTAATTATTGAAGACTAGAGGCAAAAAGACAAACGGGAAGAATTGAAAACCAAGATTTATCCCGGTTGACCAGTCAAACCCCTCTTGGCTCAAAAGGTTTGATTTAGTTATAGTTGTGTGCTAGCACATTTATTTTTATGTTGTTATATTATGCAGATGGTTATATTTTGCAAATATCATTTAAGATGCGGCTTTAATCTAATGAGAGAGACTAATTAAAACCCTCAAATTAAATATTAAGTCTAAAATTAAATTGATATCTTCCAATATGATATCCTGATTAAGCCCTTATTTGTTGAAACCTTATTCGCCAAAGCAAAGAGTAAACTTCTACCAGATGGAAAATTAAGAGATATTTATATTAGGTCTGACTTAACTAGTGTACTTTGCTTGTTCACCAAAGTGAAGGTGAAATATATTAGAGGCATGAGTAGGGAATGCATTTGTTAATATAAGGAGATATGTACACTACTGAAACCAAAAGTTACATTTGAGGTTGCATGATTTATTAGGATAAAACCTAGCTTGAGATCATAGGTTTTTGTTGATTAATTTGAAATTTACCTATTCGATGAATTTGAACTTGTACACCAAAACGAAGGGGAAAATTAAGTCAATAAGGTTTCAGTCCACTAGAAAGTTCACTGGAACTTTTTGAGTATAATAGTGAAGGCTATTGGCTTGAGAAAATAGTACAAGCATTTTAATTAATTAAATCCATAATTAAAATGAATATTAATTATGAATAAAATTGCTCATTTGTTTATCTATAAATTGTAGATTAAACAATCACCATGTCAAACCCAACGTATCGATCAATTCTCAAAAAAGAAAATAGGCTTATTGGAAGTAACTTTGTTGATTAGTATACTTTTAATAAGTGTCTTAATGACTATATGGAAGTTTAGTGCCTCATGTTGACTTCCATGTCATATGAGCTTTAAAAACAATATAAGGAAATAGATGTTCCATCTATACTTGCACACCTTCAAGAATTATATGTCACTCGTACGAAGGCTTAATAAAATAAGGTGTCAAGTATGTTGTTTGATTGCAAACTCTCTAAGAGATGACAAGTTAGCTCTCATGTGGTTAAGATGATTGGCTACATTAAGCTGTTGGAAAGCTTGGGCTTCATCATAGATAATGAGCTTGCAATTAACCTAGTACTAAAATCTTTTTCTAAATCATGGGTTAATTTTATCATGAACTTTAACATGAATGAAAAGGAGAAAACTCTTGAAGAGTTGTTATATATGTTCAGACAAGCTAAGCAAAAGGTACAAAAGGTAGCCTCGTCTAATATGCTTATGGTTGAAGCCCATGTAGCTGGATCTAAGGCTAAAGGCAAGGGTACATGTAAAGTCAAGGCTAAGCCTAAGCCCAAAGCGAAGAAGCAACTAGATACTACTCAATTAATAGGTGGTGTAAGGAAAAGAAAAGTTGTCTGCTTCTATTGTGGCTAAGTTGGTCACTGGAGGAGACATTCTAAGGTTATCCTAGAGAATAAGAAGAATAAGGCAACTAAACCTTCTACTTTAAGTATGTTTATCTTTGAGATAAACTACTCTCTTTGTTCATCCTGGGTTGTAGACATAGGACACAGTTCTCATATTTGTTCTGATATGCAGGGACTACGATAGAGTGGATTGCTTGCCAAATGAGAGTTTGACCTATTTGTTGGAAATAGGGCACGTGTTATTGCTTTAGCCGTAAGCGTTTATTATCTTAGGTTACCCATTAGGCTAGTCTTAAAATTAGTTAATTGTTATTATGTTCCTTCTGTTTATAAAAACTTAGTTTCTACATTTGTTTTAGACAAAGATGGATATTCATTTTTTTATTGCTAGTGGTACTATAATTATTAACTTGTATAACAACAAAATTACGTAATGGTTTATAAATTCTAAAACTAGATAATGAGATTTTCAATGTACAAAGTAATAAATGATTAAAATCAAATGAACTGAATACCATATATATATGGTATTGTAGGTTAGGCCATATAAGACTGAAATGTATATCAAGATTTTTTGAACAAAAAGTCTTACAATCATTTGACTTTCAGTCTTATGATGAATGCAAATCATGCTTATTGGGTAAGAAGACTAAAACACCCTTCACTAGACACAGTGAAAAGGTAATTGAACTATTAAGGACCATTCATAGTGACTTGTGTAGGCTGATGATAATGCATAGCGGATATGGGGAAGCCTACTTCGTCATATTTACTGATGACTTTAGTAGATATGACTATGTATTTTTATGAAACACAAGTTTGGATATTTTGATAAATTCAAAGAATTTTAAAATAAGGTAAAAAAGTAACTTAGGAAATAAATTAAGTCCTTCATAGTAATCGTGGAGGTGAATACCTAAGTGCTGAATTTAGAGGATACCTAAAGGAACATGGGATAGCTCTCAACTCACTCTCCTTGGTACATCATAACATAATGGTGTATTTGAATGAAGGAATAAGACCTTGATAGAAATGGTAAGGTCTATGATGAGTTTTATTAATCTATCCATGTCTTTTTGGGGTCATGCTCTAGAAATTACTACCTATACACTAAACTGTGTCCTATCTAAATTTGTGGATAAAACTTTATACGAGTTATGGACTAGATGAAAGCCCAATCTAGATTACTTGAGAATTTGGGGTTATGAAGCTTATGTCAAGAAATTGACTTCAAACAAGTTGAGCACTAAATCTAAAAAGTGTATCTTTATGGGGTACTCGAAGGTAACTAAAAGATATTGCTTCCACCAACTGGAGGAGCAAAAAGTTTGTGTTACTCAGATCAGAGTACTCTTTAAAAAAGAATTCATTCTTAAGAAAACCAATAGAAGGAGGGTGGAACTCAATGAAGTTCCTGTTCCATAGGATATTATAGATATTAGATAGGATGATATGTCATCACAAATGGTTGATCATGATGAGAAAGTTCCTCTATCCCAAGAGGTACAACTTCATAACACATAAAAGCTACATAGGTCTACATAAGTACATCGTGAGCCAGAAAGATTTGGTTTTTTTATAACTCAACATGATGATATAGTGGTTATCACTAATGATGAGCCAAAGACTTGTGATGATGCTGTCTCAATTCCAAATTCTAATAAATGGTTTGATGCCATAAAATCTAAAGTAGACTTCATATATTAGAACTAAGTATGGACTTTGGTGGATGCACTTGAAAGAGTAAAACTCATAGAGTGTAAATGGGTTTTCAAAAAGTAAACTGACTTGAAAGGTAACTTGCATACCTATAAAGCATACTTGGTTGCCAAAGGTTTCATACAAAAACATGGCATTAAATATGATGAAATCTCTTAGATGGATGTCAAAACTACCTTCCTAAATAGTAATCTTGTATAAGACGTTTATATGGCGCAACCCAATGGTTTCATTCATACTGGACAAACAAATAAAGTATACAAGCTATAAAAGTCTATTTATTAGCTTAAATAGGCTTCTAGATACTAGAATATTTGTTTTGATAAAGTTGTACAAGAGTTTCGTTTCATAAAAAACAAAGACAAGTCGTGGTGTATAAAAAGTTAGTGAGAACATAATTGTACTTCTGGTATTGTATATCGATGACATCTTGATTATTGGAAATGATATACCAAACTGGCAATCGGTAAAGGCTTAGTTATCCAAGTGTTTCTCCATGAAAGACTTAGAGGAAATAACTTACATTCTTGGGATTAAAATTTAACAAGATAGAGAGCATAGATTGCTAGGCCTAAGTCAAAACACATACATAGACAAAGTGTTGACGAAATTCTTTATAGAGGAATTCAAGAAAAGATTTTTGCCCATGCCTATGGTGTATATCTTTCAAAAGAAATATGTCAATCTTCATAATCTGAGAGAGATTAGAAGAGTAAAATCTCATATGCCTTAGCTATAAGATCAATCATATACGTCATGCTATGTACAAGAGTTGATGTCTCATATGTCTTAAGTGTTTGCAATAAATATCATCTAATCCAAGTGAAAAACATTGAATAACTGAGGATGCATTCTTGGTTTATGGAGGGGATTTTGAACTCACTATTAGAGGCTATAACGATACCAATTTCAAAACTAATCGAGATGATTTTAAATCCTAGTCAAGATTTATGTTTTATTTGAATGGTGGTGTAGTTAGCTAGAAAAACTCAAAGCAAAGTATAGTGGATGATTCTATGACAGAGTTCAAGTTCATTGCCTTTTCAAAAGCAACAAAAAAGGTTGTATAGATCAAGAGGTTCATTATTGAACTTGGAATGGTTTCAAGTATCATCGAGCCAATTGAGCTTCATTATGACAACAATGAAGCAATTGCTCAGGCAAATGAACCGTAGTATTATCAGAGATCTAAACACATACTCAGATGATATCACTTGATTCGAGAGATTATTCATCGTAATGATATACAGATAGGGAGGATGATACAGATGACCATTTGGCTACCTATTGACAAAGCCTCTATTGCAGTAGAAGCATGATAGGCATATAGTAGGATTGGGCATTAGGTATATGACTGATTGGCTATAGTGTAAGTGAGTGATTGTTAAGGTAGGTGCATTAAAGCCAATTGATTTAGCATTAGTAACAGTAATTTTACATTTCATTAATTAATAAAGGATCTAATTGTGATTCAATTCATATGTGTCCTTTTATATGATTGTGCAAATAACATGCCCTTAGAATTATAAAACTATGAGGAGAGGATTAGAGACTGATCGTGAGAACCCTATGTGCACATCAAGTGATTATTCCAGAAACATCTGTAATCCTAACATTAAAGTCAACAAGGGCACATGTAATAATGATAGAATTATCATAATGTTGAGTGATCCTATTGAAAGGTGACAATAGTTCTCACATGTCGAAGTTGTTTATAGACAACTTGGTGTAATACATGAGTACACATTGTAGACGTGTTCATCAGACTAAACCCACCAAAAGATATTCGTATGGATGGTTGTTCTAGTGTATATGGAACAAATCCTCTAAACATTACGAGTAAATGTTATCCGATGACTAGAGGTTACCAAACTATCTTATGTAAGGATCAGTATGGTTTAACCCTATCTAACATACTATCATAATTGGGGTATCATAAAGGTAGTGAATGACCATATCATGAAATACATGAAGGTTATGGTTGATCAATAAAAGATTCTTCACTCATGAGCACAACAAAAGGTATCTCACATGAGAATACTAAATAACATTCATGAGTGCTTGAATTTATAGCCATAGTGGGATAAGGTTGTAGCCTAATTCACGTAAGTCATTGATGTGTATTAGTTTATACCGATGAGCTACTAAGATAGACACATTTCTATGTCTCAACCTTAAGAGATATTGGTTGACAAAAGGATTGAATTGCATGTAACTGTGATATTGTAAAAGCTTAAAAGATATATGTTGACACTTCATCATCCAAGTGGCTATGATGCTTTGTTAGATGCTAGTCTTGGTCTATGTCTAAATTTGACCTAAATTTAGATACTACTAGTTTGATAGAGAGCTTATTGTTCACACATATATATGGGTTGATATGAACTAAGAGACGAGGATTGTTTTATGACAATCTTGGTGTTTAAGGAGAGAAGGAACTCTGTGGGAAATTAATATAGATGGCATAACTGGACAAGTCTTGTCCAATCGTGCAATGCATGTTTCATGCCAGGTGCTACACTTTAGTGTCCCTCTCTGTATGCTTTAAGGTATGCCAAGTGGCACACAAATGAATCACTTGTGCACATATGTTGATGATATCCAGTGTGAGTTACTCTTGTTGGACTTGGACACCTATATATAATTATAAAACAAAGCTTGAGTTAGTTGAACACAATAATCTAAGATACAAAATTCACATACAAAATCAGAAACACTAGCCATTGGGTTTTTCTGAATTTTTCTCTCTTATGAACACATTCCCCATCCAGCACATGAATACCCTAACAGCCTTTTTCTTGGACAGCCTCCCATGTTTGTGCTTTGTGTGGATACCAGGGTACTGTCTCATGAGGGTTAGATAACATTTGTTTCTTTGTCACATGAAACCTTGAAAGAGCCACCAATACAGGTATAAACTCTGAAAACACCTTATGTGTGTTTTTATATGTTCATGTTAAATATGCATTAAAACATGTATCTTGGTTAGGGTTTTAGGACTTTTTAAAATTTTTAATTCTACTATGCTATTGATTTTTGGCACCCTAAAACCTTACAAGAATTACAAAAGAACACAATAAGTGAAACACACTTGAGAAGTAAGTGATATCTTTGTCTTATACATACAACAATAAACAATAATATAGGTCTATATATTTTTTATTTTATCTAATTGTGGTATTCTAGATATTACACAAGCATCCTAAATACCTATTCCAATATCTTGACACCTTGTGCCTTAAACTTAAATATCTATATCATCTCTGATGACTAATATCCAATGATATATGTCAATATCTTAGATGTCTGGTAAAAATATGTAACATTCTTAATGTCATCTATACCCTATATACATGTTGATTAAACTTCGGGCTAGGGTCACATAAACAGTTACACAGGCTAGCCTCGATGTTTTCACAGCCACACTGCATATAGCTTATGGTATAATCACGTTGTATATAGCTCAGTGATAAATCACATTTCACATAGCTTGATGATAAGTTACACTGAACTAAGCTTGGTGGGATAACCACACTTGTACACAATGTGGTGGGTGAGTAAGATAATACATCATTTCAATTTTGACTCTGAATTGCTCTAGTCTAGGTCTTTGCCATTGTCTACATAATTGGGCTCACCCATAACAATTTCTATCTCATATTGTTGTTGTTAGAGCCTTATCCTTGTTTTACCTTATGTTCATTACTTATAGGGGTAAAATAGTCATTACCCTAGTTATATATAAACATCACTAACTTTATACTTCTTTTTTAAAAAATCCCTAATTATACATGAGGGTTTGTCTTCCATACGCAGAGGTGCATGAATCCTACCTACACAGTCACATAATTAGCTAACACAGGCATGCAATCTAGGGGGCATATACAGTCGTGTGTCCCATACCACATGGGTGTGTATATATTCCTAAATTAATACACGTATGACTCAAACCTAACACAAGAACTATTTTCCTAATTATACATTATCATGTACCCTACCATATATAGGCATGTAGTGTCTTTTTCTAGAATTTTGATTTGCTTGCAATTACACATTCTGATTACCAAATTCTATTTCCAGACCTCATAAAACAAACTACTTAATCAACTAATAAGACCATAAACTTCTTATTGCATTGTCAAGGCAATAATCATAATAACAAATAAGTTCATCCTATTAACAAAAATGCAAGCCATCACTATCCATGCCTTTAGGAAATAATGATCTATTGTATAATTTCATATACACACAACCTATATCATGTAATTCTCATTATCGATATAGGTACTTATATATTCAGTGAACATTTTTATACCTTAAAGAATCATCACTTCCAAATACTAATACTATAACGACATACATATCATGTTTGAATCACCCACCTTATACTAACAAATTACATAATCAAGTTATAAGTTAACTAACAAATCAACTATTATATGAACAAATCAATAGCATCCCTCTAAACCGAACAACAATTTAAGATTGATACAACTCTATAAGATTATCTAAGATTAATATGGGAGAAGAAACACTATACTTACCTCTCTTTCGATGATGTAATTAGTCTTCATATGGCAAGAATCCTCCCAATGATCTCTCGCACTTCCTTGGCTCAAAGGCTCCAAAATTCTTTCAACTCATTCTACTCTCTCTATAATTTTAGTGAAAATTGTAGCAAAAATGAGCCAAAATATGTTTGGAGTCTTTTTATTTTAGTTGTAATGCATGATACATAGCTATGTGCCTCACCATATACAACCCATTAATGGAAATTTCCAAAATCACTGTGAAACGAATCCTTATCTAATATTCAAACATTTTAACATATATGGGTTTTACAAGGGCATGTATGTCATCTATACTTCACCAAATTTCATCATGCGTTACTCAAAAAAGGATTATATTTGCCCTTGCTAACACATATACCAGCATGTGGCCTTCCCACACGGTCGTGCAACCTTAAAATCACATGCATATAATTAATCAAGCATAATCAATCTCAGATAAGAGTTAAAAAATGAAAATAACATTGGATGTACCTACGGGTATTACATAATTTGTTTATTCAACTTTGATGATGTGAATCCATACTTAATTATCTGAAACTCGAGATCTACTAAGTCTTTCAAGTTTGCCTTATACTCTTATCCCTCATATCAAGCCTTTATCAATTCCTTGACATGATATGGGTGAAAGTTTACTTAATCAGGAATTGAATAACTCACTTGTTGATCAGACTAAGTCAATACAAGGATTTGACACCTTAGCCATGTGAATACCTTAATTGTGCAATATACTCCTTACACCATTATTGGAGTGTGGTCTAATTCGAGCATACTAACTCACCACACCTTACTATGGGTGATCAAGTTCTACTATAAACCAATTGTCCTACTACGGGCGATGTAAGGAATATCTCATAGGTGCCCCCTCATAACAACCCTTAAATTGGTACCACTAACTTTGGTACTATCATCTACGTATGCATACTAACTCAAGCTATCTGTCTATGAGCTCGTAATGCTTTCATCTTTGCTTGACCTATATCTTATATTCTTAAGGTAGTGTCATATGCAATAGGTCTAAATTATTCCCCTAGAGTTTTTAAGAATTAATACTTAACTTTTATTTTATAAACACAACTATTCATATATGATGAATGGTCATTCACTTCTAATATGTGATGAACGCGCATCTATGATCTAATGAATAAGCGTTCATCACCCTTCGATGTATGACATTCCTTTTTCATCATAGTCATTCTTAAACCCTAAGGGTACTTTTATCTTTCTACTCCATGCATGGCCATTCATTAGGATTATAGTTATTTTTTATGTATTTTCCAACATTAATGAAAGATGAGCAACACACATGCACGCTCATCTAACATTGCTAAAAAAATTTACAAGCCATGAATGAGTGTTGTTATTGCACAAATAGGCATTCATGGTGTATAAAATTCTTATTCTAGGTATGGGCAACCGTTCATACTTAATGAATGTTCATCTATTACTTTATAACCCTAAAAACATACCCTTTTTCTCATTCTAAATGTAACACACTCATTATTCCTCAAACATCATATAATGTAAATGTAGATATAACATCAAATTAAACTAAAACATATCAAAATCATTCTCAATACAATAATAACACTTTAGAACTTTGAAATAAACATGTGTTCATCCCTTATTGAATGATCATTCAAGCTAAAACCCTAGAATAAACATGCATCATGTGAGAACAAAAAGATTTCTTCTTACTAAAGGGTAAACGAGCATCTATGCATGCATGAACAACCATTCATTGACATTTGAAAGTACCATACCCTACCAGTTTCTATGAATTCTAACCAATCCACAACAATTCTAACATACTCAAAATATGTTATTCATTATAGTATAGTCCTAACACATTTCTCAAGTCTCATAGCCCCTAAAACATGCTAACAAATTCATATCATTGTATTATCTCCTCAAACATTATCTCATACAAGTACATGATTATGTATCTCTAATTAACATGAAATTCGTAATACCCGTACATAAGCCATAAGGGTACTAATATCTTTTTTAGAAGTTTCAATTTTGAACTAGGTTGAAATCAAATATATTATTTTTATTGGACTAAAACTAAATATGAAAGTTTTGTTTAGGCTTAATGGCTAGTCAATATAAATTAATCACATGTAATGGAATTTTATTTGGTTCAAAGGTATTACAAACTTCATTAGTTAGGATTCTTAAGCATACTAAAAGTTGGTGGCCTATATAAGATACCTTCCACCTAAACTTTAACATTTTTTGGCCATTTTACTAAAGAAAAGAAACATAAAATATTGAAAGAGAAAAGAAAAAAAACAACAATCCAAAGATGGTAGTGCCAACAAGCCAAAGCAAAAAATGAAGAAGAAGAAGAAAAGAGAAAAATATGATGCTCAGATTTTCAGCATGCGTCTATAGGAGATTTTTATGTTCTTTTTAATTCCACTATTGGATCGCTTTAATTTTTGTATTATCGATAGAAGACTCATTTTGTTTATTTTGAATGGTAGAGATCGTGTTTTGTTTCTCCAGTAACCTATTATCTGTGTTGAAACATGGCTAAAAATTCAGGTAAGTAAAATAGACTTCTTCCCTCAAGTTATTGCATCTTGATTGAGTTTGTTAAGATACTTGGTATAAGATCATTGTTAGTTTGTTATCCTTGAATCTTTTTTGAATACTCTGACTTAATAGTACCCTAACCTTAAATCAATCTTTGAAAATACACATACGTATTGACCGATCCTTTTTCTTAGTTGATCAAATAAATCATCAATCCATAATAATAGATATTTGTTCTTGATGGTGACCTTGTTCAACTCCCTATAGTCGATACATATACGCATCGACCCATCCTTCTTTTTCATAAAGAGGATCAGTGTCCCCTACAGTGAATTACTCAATCGTCTAAATCTACTATCTAGTAATTCCTACAACTGTTTCTTCAACTCTTGAAGCTTAGTTGGCATTATCCTATATGAGGCCTTAGAAATGGGTGTTATCCTTAGGGCCAAATCTATACTAAACTCTATCTTTCTTTTTGGTGCCAATTTAAGCAACTCATTTGGGAACATATAAAAAAACTCACATACCACCGATGTGGATTGCAAACTCTGGGTGGTCTCTTCTGACTTGTTTACCACATGAGCTAGGTACCTTAATCATCATGCTCAATACTTAACCTTCACCAAATGAGAATTCTTCACCGTTTTCTAATTGGAACTAGACTTTATTCTTCTTGCAGTTTATCTCAGCTTTATATTGACTCAAGAAATCCATGCCTAATATTATATCAAAGTCCGACATGTCAAAAACTATCAAGTCTACTATCATCTCTTGACCTTTCAAGAACATAGTCTTACCCAAAAAAATCTGGTTAGTTTGAATTTTACCTTCATCTGACATCTCTATACTAATGTTAAACACTGTGGTAGGTTCTAGCCCTTACTTTTCTATAATCCTTTGAGTAATAAACCTATAGGTAGTACCAGAATCTATCAGTGTATACAAAAGGCAAGAATGAAAAATTAATTGGCTAGTCACAGCAAATGGGTTGGCCGCAACATGAGTCTAGTTCGCTGCATAGACCCTAACCTATCATTTTTTACCAATTTTCTACCTTATCGGGGCTAGAGTTGCTGTAGTACACTCCTAGGTGAAATATCCTAGTTGTCTACATCCAATACAAATCTTTTGAACAACTACACACTTACTGATGTGTCTACGACTATATCTCAAGCATGTAGGGATCTTCTCTCCTCTTGATGGCTTCTCTTACCTGGATCACTCTTTACACCTCAACCTTTTACTCTTCCAACCTCTCTCAGAACCTTGAAACTAGAAGCTCGTCTTACCCTAATTATCTTTGTTATCACTTAGTGTCATGACTATCATTACTTTTCCCACATAGCTACCCCTAAGGTTATATGAGTCATGACTCTAAATTGCTAGAATAAATTTGTATCTTTTTCTCTCTCTAGTCATTTTTAATCTTATGGCCTCTGATCACTGAGCTCTGCCTATTACCTTAGTATAAGATTTGGGAGGGTTATCTCCCCGTTAACATATGCTTGGTGATGTTAGCTCTATACCTATTAATAAAGATCTCTATCTTTCCCTTCTTAGTGCTAGTTGCACTTAGGACGTATTGAGCTAAAGAGTTCAACTTGGTAAAGAACTCTTTAACTATCATATCTTTTTCTCTTAATCTGAGGACCTTTTGTGCCCTGACATATTGCACATCAAACCCAAAAACTCATTTTTAAAGGCTATTTGAAGTCACTTTTGCATCGACCTTCATTAAGTAACTGGCATATCAGAGCTTTTCTCGATCCAACATGTCAAACAGCTTCATGGGTTTTTTTATGGTCTCTAGCTAATCCTTAAATAATATAACATCTTTGTTTGTCCCATGAAACTTTAGGGGCTGGTGCTTACTGCTAGATTGTAAGTAGGATAAATCTGGCCCTTGTGTCCTCCTATTACCCCTTATCTCGATAAACCCTCAACCATAGTCTTCTAGCAGGGCAACATGTCATATGTAAGGGGTGTTGCTCAACCAATAGTGGTGTCAACATATGGTGACTCATACTCTTAGAGGTCTCATGATTAGCTCAAAAGATCTTTTACACAATCCTCTTAATATGCTCATCATCCACTTAGGGTGTTGTAACTCCATCGGGTATAAGTCCTTAAGCTATATCTTGGTCCTTTTCTTAAGTTGGAATCTCATCAACCTCATCATTTCCTATCAATTTCCTAGATCTTTTATCCTAAAATCAACCACACAGTCTCAATTGTAAATAGTACTATTTAAATAAAGGTCAAAACTCTACTTACAATAGTTGGTTGTTAAGAACGGGTTAGTGTCACATAAGAGGCTTTAGATGATTATTGCATGCGTGAAATGACTCTTGGGGTTCCTAAAATCATGTTTTGATACATAAATGTATCATCCTTCTTTCGACATTTACCCATATCAAGAAATCACCTTAAGAGATGTGACTTAACATACTTTCAGAATATGTTATCACAGTTATTAAATGCAATACATTGAAAACAGACCCATAATCCTAAAAAGTGTATTATAAAATTCAATAAAATGATTAAAACACTATCTATATAACATATATAAAACCATCTAAATGCAAATATAAGTCTGTACAAACCAATGCCTTTATATACAACTTTCCTTTCTCAGCAAATATAACAAAGAGCTGAAACCAAACAATTTAATCACCTATAGCTTGTTCCTAACATGAATGAATGATACAACTTCAAATAACCCAAATACATAATACATATATGAAGGGTTTTCATGACACCGATAATTGACAACACAACGAAGTTAAAAATTAAAAAATCATAGAACCCTAACTAGGATACTTGTTTTAGACATATAACCATGAACATACAAAACACACATACAGAGCTTTAATTTTTATAACTGCATTAATGGCTTCTCCAATACTTCATGTGGCTTGAGAACAGATGTTATCTAGGCCTAAAGAGATAGTGCCTTAGTATCCATGGGAGCATGAACACGTAAAAGACAATTTAGGGAGAAGGCTACAAGGGCTTCATTGTTGGATTTTATGTTCACAAGAAAAAGAGAGAAAACATAAAACTTACGACTAAGGTTTTCTGTTATGTATATGTTATATTTTTCGTTGAATTTTAATGCATTTTTAAATATGTGTAGGTGTCTGAGTAGAACAAGGATTTTATCTATACTCGACACCCTAAACACACATACATGACATGCCAATTGATATGTTTCAAACCATGCACGGGTGGCACATAAATTTATGCCACCTGACATGATTTTATGCCTTACACGACTAGACAATATTTTGTCAACCATGCCATACATTATTTATATTACAGGTGGCAGGTGACACCATGCATACCAAGTTTAACTTTTTCAAAGTGTGGTCAACTGGCTCTCTATCTCCCTAAACACCAAGATTATTATGAAATAATCCATATCTCTAGGTTCGAATCAACCTTTATATATGTGTGACCCATAAACTCTCTATTAAATTGGGAGTATATAAATTCAAATTGAATTCAGACATAGACCAAAATTGGCCTCTAGTAAAATATCATGGCCATCCAGGCAATAGAGTGTCAGTGGACATCTCTTAAATTGTTACAACATCACAGTTATGTGCAATTTAATCCTTTCGTCAACCAATATCTCTTGAGACTGAAACATATAAATGTATCTATCTTTGTGGCTCCTTGATATGAACTAGCAGATATTAATGACTAACATGGATTAGACAACAACCTCATTCAAGTTGTCATAGATGTTATTTAGTATTCTTACATGAGATATATTTTCTTATGCTTAGGAGTAACAAATCCTTATTGATTAGTCATAACTTCCATGTATCTCACAACATGGTCAATTACTACCTTTATAGTTACCCATATTATGGTGGCATGCTAGATGACATCAAACCATATGATCCTTACACAAGACGGTCTAGCGATATTAAGTCAAAGGATTATATGCACCTATGGTGTTCAGATGATTTATTCCAAAGACACTAAAGCAACCATCCATATAGATATCCTCTAGTTGGGTCAGTCTAATGAACACATTTATAATGTACACCTATGTGTTGTACCAAGTTGTATGTAACAATTTTGACATGTGAAAATTGTCACCACTTTTACTATGATCGCTCAACACTATGATAATCTCATCATCATTACACGTGCCCTTGTTCATTGTAATGTTAGGATTACTGACATTTTTAGAATGTCCATTTAAAATATATATAGGGTTCTCATGATCAATTATCTAATCCCCTCGTTACAGTTCTACCATTCTAAGGGTATATTATTTATATGATCATATAAATCGATAACATATAAATTGAATAATAATAAGTCCTTTATTAATTGTTAATAAAAAATTACATTCATGAATGCAATTTTGATTGGCTTTAGGGTACCTAGCCTAACAATATTTGTCTGCAATAGACTAATACGAAGCCAACAACAACTTTTTGGTTGAGAAGAAGTGGGTAGGCTTTGACAAAAGCATTTTCCTGAAGCAGTATCTTCTTAATTTCTTTTACATCAAAGTTATGTAATTAAAGATCCTTGTATGTTGTATATATGTTAATTTTAAAGGCATGACAATTATATATATCACGGTGTGTGTATACATATTCTTAATATGAAGACTGCATTTACTAAGTCCTATATGCCTATAAATCATGGGAACTAGGTGATGATATAAGAAATATAATGGGAATGATGATAAACGATTTGGAGGAGGTTATAGGAATCGAAAAATGATGATTTAAAATTGTGTAATAGAAGATTCAAAAAAGTTGAACCTCTGAAACTTTGAAGAGTACTAAAAGTTAGTGTTCGATCATAGCAACAAACGATAGGAGAATTTGTGTAAAAGAGGTGCATGGATGTACCTTCACTAGGTTGACACCTAATGCTGCCAAGAGCCAGACTGGTAGCCTAGGCATGCTTAGAACTCATCAAAGTGCTAGACGTGTACATATAGGAGTATTATCACCGACGAGTAGTACACATGACAAGCGTGCACCATACACATTGGATGAGCATTATAAACATAAGGCATGTGAAAGCTTTAAACCGATATGTCTCATATGCCTCAAAAGGGTGAAATTTTTGTCGTTTTAAATAAAGGCAAAATCTTTGTCATTCTTAAATGAAAATAAGAGCACTACATGCCAGACATGAATTTGCTTTAGGTTGGGATGCCATGTGTGCACCCACACTTGTTGTGGTGCACTTGTACTAATTAAAACACTACATGCCAAACATGCATTTGTTTTTTGTTCAAATGCCATCTGAGCACCCACACATATTAGGTGCATCTACACCATTTGAAATACACTTTAGCAACCCATAATACATCTATGCCAAACATTTCACATTTGAGTTGAATCTCGAAAAGGTAATGTTAGCTATATTCATAGACATTAGGACATATTTGGTATCCATAAGGGTTTATAACAGACTAAGCTAAAAAACGTAAACCTAATTATGAGTGTTGGTAATTATAAGTTGCATTAAAGATTAGTTGATGAGATGTCCTGGTCTCGAGAATGCTCGAATAGATTGATGAGATGTCTCAGTTTCGAATAAAGGCAAATTGGAATTATGAGTGTTGGTAATTATAAGTCATATTAGAGGCCAGTTGATGAGATGTCCTTGTCTCGAGAATACCCGAACTGATTGATAAGATATCTTGGTTTTGAATAAAGGCAAATTAGAATTATGAGTGTTGGTAATTATAAATAGCATTGGAGGCCAGTTGATGAGATGTCTTAATCTTGAGAATGTCATAGCCGATTGATGAGATGTCTTAGTTTTGAATAAGGGAAAATTGGAATTAATTTGAGACATGATGATGATGGAAACAAACTTGAGACTGGTTTTCAAATTTGATGAATATGGACTTAAGAGGTATCTAAGGCAGATGCCCTATCTCATATGAAAACATAAGAGGCACCTGAGATGGGTGTTTAATGAGATGCGTCAAGGACAAGTGAGACGGTGAGACTCCATTGAAGATATCCGTAAGGAACAAAGTATTATTGTGAATACCTACTAAGTATTATAACTCATGTGTTTATTGGGTTTTATAGGTAGGAGAACCAATGGGGCAGACAGGGAAATGCATGGATCAGCACATTAAGTTGTGCATTTGGCTATAGTTGTTTTTATTTCATTTTATTATTACAACTATTGCTTTATGGGCTTCAAGCATATTGGGATTATTAGTATTACTTGTAATTACTGAATTTAATTTTGGGACACTTTTTGGCACATTTATTCATTTTCAATAAATGTCTGGTGTATTCTTCATGAACACTAAATTGTATCTTTTTATTATAATTTTATTTTAAATATGCACAAGTAATACATCACCTTGGGATAATTACTACGAAGGATAGACTCTTGAAGTGGGGTGTTACAATTTGGTATTAGAGTATGTTTTAGGAACTCAAAAAGGTGTTGAAAACAATTTTTATAAAATGTACATAAACTAGTAGCAGAAACAGTGTTGATTGCTCTCGCGCCCTAGCCACTACAAGTAGAGTGGAATCCTTCTCCTTTTATTGTGCATAAATCTCAAGTTTGACTTGTTCACATTCAGAGTTAATTTTCTAATTTATTGCACTGGCTTTTGGTGAAGAAATTCATGACGAAACAACCCTAAAAAACATTGTATGTCTGTGTGAAACCATGGTGTATATATGTGTTGCATATGATGATTTATTGCTTGCATTCTTAGAGATTTTGGCCGACTATGTTGGTTGTTTTCACTAGCTAGGTTTGCGAATTTTAGAACAAATTCAAGGAAGAAATTAAGGCCAAAATTTTGATATCTGGCTAACACAAGTGTACACAAAATCGTGGGATGATTTTGTCATGGTTGAAAGGCTAATATGTGGGTTATATTATATACAAATTTTGTTTATCAATGGGATTTTTGGAGTTGCGTCATGAGTGGGAGCATGTATATTAATTTTTATTTATTTTTTCCATGGCTGCATGTGTAAAGGTAGAGGTGAATCTACCATGCAAAGAAATTATGTGTAATAAGGGAGTCTATTTGTCATGAGTGCATGGATTTTGTGTACAAAATTGGTGGCTTGCATGTGCTATTCTTTTTATTTATGTTTATAGGATGTATATAATGGTGAAATCGATGAACCCTATTAGTATTTGTTTATTAATTCAAGCATGTATATAATGGTGAAATCGATAAACCCTATTAGTATTTGTTTATTAATTTAAGCATATGTAGGTGCCCATAATTGAACTATTGAATTATTTAATTAGAAAACATGGCATGACACAAGTTTTAAGCAGAATTTATTAATGGCTAGCGTGTGCATTATCTTATTGATTTTCATGGTTGCTTGTATGGACTTTTATCATGCAAATTTATGTTTGTTAAATGGATTTTAGAGCTGCCACATGACAATAAGGCACGGGCTGATTATATTTCATGAACTTGGAAGATTTTAACATTAGTATATTTATGAGAAACTCCAAATAGAAAAGATGGTTATGTCGTGGAAACCATAGAAACTTTATGTTGCATGAGGTGAAGTTTTAGGAGGATTTACAAGTGTAATCCATGAAATATATAAGTGGCAAGTGCTCGACTCTTGGAGGGAAAAAGAATTTCAAAGAGCGTGGGCCAAGTTTAGGCCATGAAGTTTCTTTTCTTGGGGCCACTATCATGTACTTGGAGGGTACTCATGGGATGATTTTAGATGTTTCAAATATGAGGCATTCATTTTAAAGTTTAGGGTGAGTAAGTGTTTGGTACAGGATGAGCATCCGTTCATGTTAGCAATGAGCGATCAAAGGGAAATGCACTTGACATTATTAGAATTTTGCAAAAATTACCTTTTTACCCCAAGTTAAGTAAATGATGGGGATTTAAATTAGAATAGCCTAGAAAAGTATGTGAAAGAAAGAAAAAGAGTTAGCTAGCCAATTAAAGGTGCCCCACTATGTGGAAGACGACACTAAACCCTATTCGAGTTAGATTTGGGTTGAAAATAGAAAAATCTAGAAAAGAAATAGTATACAGTTAGATAGACATCGAGTGTGATTGCTTATGCCTTTCACCAACGAAAAAATTATAAGGACAAGTACCTGACCTATGGTAGTATTTGCTCTTAAGATTTGACACCATTATTTGTATGGGGTAAAGAATAATGTATAAATTGATCACAAAAGTTTGAAATACTTCTTCACTCCGAGGGAATTAAATATGTGACAATGCCAGTGGTTAGAGTTAGTTAAGGATTATGACGTGGATATCATATACCATTTGGGTGAGGATAATGTGGTAGTCGATGCTTTGAGCAGGAAAGCAACGTTTGTCTTAGATGGTTGCATTCCTTGAGTTGTAGTAGGATATTCTTTATGAACAATTTGACATGGTCACCAGATTATTAGCCGGATTAGACATTAGATCGACTTTATTAGATGAGATCAAAGTTAGGTAGGTTATCGATGAATGGTGTATATAGATGATATAAAAAATTACAAAGGGACTTGAACTAGATTTTTGAGTGGTGAATTAGAGTTTGAAGTTGGTGATCATATATTTTTTAAGATTGCTCTGTACTGACATGTAATGAGATTCAATAGCAAGAGGGAAGTTGACATAGCGATATATTAGGTTGTATGAAATTATAGAGAGGATTGACATGGTGGCTTATAGACTTGTGTTGTCAATAAACATAGGACGTATTCATAATGTGTATCATTTGTCTAGGTTACGCAAGTGTCTGGGTGATCAATCTCAAGTCGTTAGGCTTGATGATATGAAGTTGAAGGACAATTTAGTGTATAAGGAATGCCCAATACGAATTGTGGATTAGTAGATTAAAATACTCAAGCACCAACGAATTCCTTTGGACAAGGTCCAATGGCAAAATCACCAAATGGATAAGGCTATTTGGGAGATAGAGGAAGATATGAGATGAAGATTTCTCTAATTGTTCGAGTGAATTTCAAAGTTGAAATTCTTTTAAAAAGAGAGAAACGTAATAGCTCTAGGTAAGTTCAAAGGGCACTTTGGTCATTTCCCTATCATTTGGTATTACCATTATTGCTTAAATTGTTAGAAAATTCCCTGCCATGTGGTTATGGAAATTAAGATCATTATCTCATAATTTTTATCCTTAAATAACCAAGATTATGATCCCATAAATTTTGCCCATAGTAATTATATTATTCTCAAGTTTGCACCAGGATAAGAAGGAAAGGGATAGAATTGCCTTGTTTAGCTTCATCTTCAATGAACTTCTTTTCTTTTAAAGACAAAAAAAAGAAAGATATATTTTGAAAATGAGGGACTAATTTTTTTTTTTGGGGGGGGGGGGGGGGGGGGGGGGGCATATACACATAATATGCATACAAAGAAAAGGAGAAAGAACATAATCCCTTGTGTACTGACAAGGGAAGAAAATCATCGACGAGATCTTTGCCATAAGAAGACCGTTGTGATAGTTGTAAGGGAGGTAGACCATCAATCTTTAATTTTCTTACATCCAGGTTATGTAATTAAAGATCTTTGTACATATAATGATTACATGTACTAAGGTTTTTGTGTCTTTAAATAATGGGAACCAGGTAATGATTAGGAATGATGATAGATGATTTGGAAGAGGTTGTGGGGTAGGAAAATGATGATTTAAACTTTGGAGAGCACTAGAAGTCAACGTTCGATTACAATGACAAAAGGCAAGTACATTTGCGTAGAATAGGTGCACGATTGTACCTCAGCTAGGTCACTGCTAACAGCTAGATTGGTAGCCTAGGCATGCTTGGAATTCATCAAAGCATTGGACTTGTACATGTAGGGGTACTGTTGTCGGCGAGCAACGCATATAACAGCTACATAGCACACATACCAGACGTGCACCATGCACGTCAGACGAGCATTATGAACACCAAACATATGGAAGCTCTGGGTCGGTATGTTGTTGTATGCCTGGAAAGAGTGAAATTTCTATCATTTTAAATTAAGCCAAAATTTCTATCGTCTTTGAATGAAAATAAAAGCATTGCCTGACAAACATGCATTCGCTTTAGGTTGGGATGCCATGTGGGCACCCACACATATGGTGTGCCTAAACCAATTAAAACAATGCGTGCCAAACATGCATTTGCTTTGGGTTGGGATGCCATGTGAGCACCCATACATATTATGGTATGCTTACACCGTTTAAAATACACTATAACAGCCCATAATGCATCCATGCCAAGCATTTCACTTTCGATTCAAATCTTGGAAAGGTAATGTTAGCATTATTCACAAACATAGGGATGGATTTTGTGTCCATAAGGGTTTGTAATGGACTAAGCTTGAAACCATAGCCCTAATTATGAATATTGGTAATTATAAGTCGTATTAGAGGCCAGTTTATGAGACGTCCTAATCTTGAGAATGCTTGAATGAATGGATGAGATGTCTCGGTTTCTAATAAAGGCAAATTGGATTTATGAGTGTTGGTAATTATAAGTAGCTTTGGAGGCTAGTTGATGAGGCGTCATAGTCTTGAGAATGCTTGAACTAATGGATGAGATGTCTTGGTTCCAAATAAAGGCAAATTGGAATTATGAGTATTGGTAATTATATGTCGTATTAGAGGCTAGTTAATAAGACATCCTAGTCTTGAGAATGTTTGAGCTGATTAATAAGACATCTATGTTCCGAATAAGGGGAAATTGGAATTAATTCGATACATGATGATGATGTAAGGACACTTGACATTGGTGTTCGAATTTGATGACTATGGACGTAAGAGGTATCTGAGGTGGGTGCCCCATCTAATATAAAGGTGTAAGAGAAACCTGATGCGGGTGCCTAGTCAGGTGCATTAAGGATGTGTGAGACTGTGAGACTTTGTTAAGGATATACGTAAGGGACATAGTATTACTGTAAATACCTACTAAGTATTATAACTCACGTGCTTATTGGGTTTTGCTGGTAGGAGAAACAGCGGGGAGGCGGGGAGGCGTGTAGATCAAACACACTGAGCAACGCATTTTACTATAGTTGTTTTTATTTCATTTTATTATTACAACCATTACTTTGTAGGCTTCATGCACATTGGGATTATTAGTATTATTTGTAATATTGAATTTATTTTTGGGACACTATTTGGCATGCTTATTTGTTTTTAATAAATGTCTAGTGCATTCTTTATGAATATTAAATCGTATCTTTTTATTATTATTTTATTTTAAATATTCAAAAGTAATACGTCACCTTGGGATAATTACCGCTAGGGGTAGGCTCCCGAAATAGGGTGTTATAATATGAGAGTTCTCAACCTATATCGCTAATTTTTTTTTTTTTAAAAAGGCCAAGAGACTATTTCCTATCCAAGGTCTTCTAAAATTACATATCCCTACCCTTTATATTTCAAAAATCCAAATTCTCACTAGTCATCTAATTTTGTTAGTAAATTTCATTAAGTGAAAGGACAATAAGGTTATTTTATATAAAATTTTCTATAATATTTCTCCTTCTCAAAATTATGTGTGCTTGAGAGTGAATTGTAATTTTTGATAACATCAGAGGTGTTAATGAATTTTAGGGGTTTTCCCAAATTTAAAAAACTTTCATAAGTGTTTTTGAAAATTTTAAAATTTCAGTATATCTCTTCATAATTTAAAAAATGACAATTACACACTCAAGAAATTGAACAAAGCACAATATTTTAAATTCGTTAGAGTTTTAATATTTTTTAGAGTTTACCTAATAAATTTTTAAACAAGCAAAAGGATATTTGGTGATTTGACATTTAATATTAAGTGTTAATGATAGTTTTATAATTTTAATAAAAGTGAATGACAAATATTTTCAGGAAAACAAGCAAAATTCACTAATAAAAAGTGGATTATTGATGAAAATTTGATAGAAATTTGAAACTTGAAAGATAGAAATTTATCATTTCATTAAACCTTGGGTTGGAAATAATCTTTTAACCATTTTTAAATCATACTGGCATTTTGAGGATATGCTGAATGGAAGGAGGAAGATGATTAAAGCAATTTTTTTTTTCGTGGGGAATGAAAGAAAAATCCATGTAAATTATTGTTAATTATTTTTAGACATCTTGAAAGTGTTTTTTCTTTTTTTCTTCTTTCTAAAATTAGATGGATTCACTTTTGTTTCATTCCTCGACCATTTCCTTGTATCAATGAATTATTAATTTGAATATTAAATGTATCACCATATTAATTTCCTCTTTTAATAATTGTGTAATAATTCTAAAGATAGAGTATGTGGTATTCGTTGTACTTTAATTATAGACTTACAGCAGATTGGAGCAGAGAGACTAGTGATTGTTGGAGACTGGTGATTGTTGTAAAATACATTTAACCCGTATCAAAACTACAACTAAAATTCGGGAAACAAAATGGGTATACGTAAGGTCACATTTACTATCCAACCATAACACTAACAAAATCAACAGCACAGCTGATTTGATTAACTGTAATGTATATATCCACTTCAAACAAGGATATCAAACTGGCAAACTTTATTATACCGCCGTATCAACTTTTTAATATCCAATGGCCTCTTCACCATCTTTATTGGCTCGACTCCGAATCTTAGCAACTACTTTTGCTTTATTTTCTTGCTTATTGCCTGTGCAGGCTGTCGGAGGTTTGTCGCATTTCTAAATCTAATATATATATACACACACAAACATATATTTTGTAATATTAAATATTATTTTTTGACAGAGGTGGGATTATTTTCAAATTTGGATGAACTAAATACCTTCGATACCAAGGCATTGAATCTTAAGAGATCCGAGTTTGCAAGTGATTTTGCATTTGGCGTTGCAACATCTGCTCCACAGGTAGATTTATTTCTGCAAATTGATTTGTATATGGCTTAGATAAATATTAATTATTTTGTTTATATATGTGTAGATAGAAGGATCAACAAAATCCGGAGGTAAAGGACAAAGTGTTTGGGATTACTTCGTAGAGAAAAACCCAGGTTAATACTTATTTAAACCTTCCTCTATATAATTGATGTTGATTAATTAATTGGATTCTCATTAATTATTATTGTATTTTTGTTCAGAAAAAATTGATGATCGTGGTACGTTGGATGCCATTGATTCATATAGACGGTACAAGGCATGTATAAATAAACAGTCATTCATATTCAGATTCAGAGTAATAAACACATTAATACTGTATAATGGATGATAATTTTAATTTGATTGTAGGAAGATGTGAAGATGTTGAAGGAGCTTGGTGTAAATTATTATAGATTTTCCATTTCTTGGCCCAGGATTCTACCCAGTAATTATTTTAATTTTCATCCTACTTTTCTGTTTTGAACGTAAATAGTACGTGCAAAAATATTCTAATAAATATTTATTGTATAGATGGATCGTTGAGTGGCGGAGTAAATCAAGAGGGTATTGATCACTACAATAGTCTAATCAATGAATTAATTACAAATGGTAAGAGGACTTGTGAAGCACCGATATTTTTTCTTGTTTGTTTTTGTATGTCTATGTTTATTGACAAAATTAAGAAATGAAATTTTTAATTAAAAAAATTATAGGCATCACACCTTTTGTGACTTTGTTTCACTTCGATTTACCACAAAGCCTACAAGAGAAATATGGTGGCCCCTTAAGTCGTTCGTTTATGTAAGTAACTTCATTAAATTTAATTATTCAAGGTAATTTATAGAAAGCTTAATATAATTTTTTCTTTTTTTCTTTTTCTCTTTCAGTGATGATTTCAGTGACTATTCTGATGTATGCTTCAAGGCATTTGGAGATAGAATTAAAAATTGGATTACAATAAACGAGCCGCTGATTATAGCAAGATTCGGTCATGACATTGGGTTTGCTCCTCCATGCAGATGTTCCGATAGAAAACTGTGTTCTCAAGGTAATTCAACCACAGAACCTTATATTGTAAGCCACAACCTTCTACTCGCCCATGCAACAGCCGTCAAATTATACAGAAACAAGTACCAACCAACACAATTAGGACAAATTGGAATCAGCCTTGTGGCACAATATTATGAACCTTATTCTAGTTCAGTAGACGATACTGCCGCAGCAAAAAGAGCGATGGACTTTGAGTTAGGATGGTTAGTAAATTTATCCTTGTGGTTAATTTCCTTTTTTTTTTTTTTTAAAACTTTTCCTCTTAATATATCAAATTCTCATGTAGGTATATGGAACCTCTAGTATTTGGAGAGTATCCTAAAATTATGGAAAAAATAGTGAATCAAAGGCTACCCAGTTTCAGCATTGAAGAGAAAATACTGATGAAGAGATCTTTTGATTTCATTGGTATCAATTATTATACTTCAAGGTATGCCAAGAACATCCCCATCGATTTCCAAGCTCCACCAATCAGCTCTATTGACGATAGATTCGTAACTGAATTAGGTTAATACTGGACTATCAAGTTTCTCACTTATCATACAAAAATGTACACCCTTTTAATTATCGATTAATTCGTTGTATTCTATGATTGTTGCAGTGGCAAATAATGTATCTCTTATTGGACCAAAGGTGGGTAGGTGGGTGGGTGGGTGTGTGTACATGTCTTATGACTCGTTTAATTTTTTTCTCTTTTTTCTAATTACTTGTTAACATCTATAGGCTGAAGGAAGCACATACATTTACGTTTATCCAGTTGGGCTAGAGAAAATATTAGTATGGATGCATAAAGTTTACAGAAGGCCAGTAATATACATTACTGAGAATGGTAATTGGGGCTACACACAAGTCATTTCGTGGCGTTAGATTCATTGTAACAAATTAAAAAACCTGTGTGTGTTCCTTTTTTGTATAGGGATTCCTGAGAAACGAAACGATAGCCTTCCACTCAATGTTTCATTGGAAGATTCATTTCGGATTAGTTTTGTTCGTCAACATTTGCATTGGACCAAAAAAGCAATTCAGTAAGTTATTATTATTATAATTATTATTATGAAAACAATCTTATGTTTGATATTAATGAACGATGCAGGTTAGGAGTAAACGTGAAAGGGTACTTTTATTGGAATGCATTTGATGATTTTGAATGGAGGGAGGGTTTCAATCCCAGGTTTGGACTTTATTATGTGGATTACATAAGAAATCTCACTCGTCTCCCCAAACTCTCTGCCACTTGGTTCCGAGGTTTTCTCCAAGGAAATTAAAGAGACGGTACCAACGTCACCATCAAAACTGCCAATCTAATTACTTTCTATTCTTATTTTGGCATTTCCTGCGTTAGGGATGTGCATCAATTGTATTACAGATATACACGTTGTCCAACAGTATACTTTTAATTTATTTTAATACAATAATTTTTTGTGTGGAAACTTATAAACAATATTGAAGATTATAATAATAGAAAATATTTTAAAGAAATATTTAGAAGATTGTATAGTATAATACAATATTTTTAATTATAATCCACGGTAAAAATAAAAAAATAAAAATGTATAAACTATATTGAAAAACATAATAACATCTTTACTTTTAAATCTTTTAAATTACTTTCAATAAAAAAAAAAATTATATACAAAGAAACTATAATAATTTATCTAAAGTTTAAAAAATCATAAATATATGTATCATAATTTTTCGTTCCGTTTATCTTCTTGTTATCAAATAAACAAAAAATATGTTCTTTCTTAATTAACTATAACATATTAATCAAAATTGAATGCAAAAAATATGTTGATGCTTCTCATCACATACATTAATGAGCACTTTACTTGCTCATTCACAATTTAGGAATACAATTAATTATGCAAATAACAAAAGTATTAATAATTTTTAGTGTGTGAAGCTCGAGATAATATTAACACTTAAGATAATCAAAATTCAAGAAACTATATAGATATATAAAGAAATAAAAGTTAAAAATGTGATTAGTGACACAAACTTTGATGATAATATTGTAGTTTATTTTTATATGTCTAAAATATAAACTAAACTAAATCAAATTATCATTTTTTTAGTTTGGTTTAGTTTGGTTTGATTTGATTTGAAATCTTACCCAACCATGTTTTTTTAATTTAATTTAAAAAATTTCTTAAATAAACTTGCCAAATGACTTATTCCCACCCAAAGATTACTGCTTTCTGAATTTTCTACCTTTTAACTTTGAAAAACACTTTTACATATTCATGAATTATTAAGTCTGTTAGTTTTAAGGGTAAAATTATTATTTAACCTATAATATTAAAAATAAACTAAACTTTTATCTCATTTTGCCCCTTAAACCCAAAAAAATAACAATTTGCCCCTTATCCTTATGTCGAGTTTTGAAAAGCAGCATTTTCCCCCTAGGGTTTTTTTCATTCTCCAATGACATCTCTTTTCTTTTCCATTGGTGGTCACTCTCTCACAATCTCTCCCTCTGATCGGTTGTCCAAAAGATAGGAAAAACAACATTGTTTTACTAGAGGAAGAGAAAGGAGATGCCATCGGAGAATAAAAAAACCCTAGAAGAGAAAATGCTACTTTTCAAAACTTGGCTTAAAGGGAAAAATTGTTATTTTTTATGATTTAGGGGGAAAAAAAGATAAAATTTTAAAACCAATGGATTTAGTTAACTTTAACAACTCATGGGTCAGTAAAAAAGTTTTTCAAAGTTAATGGGTGAAAAGTTGGAAAAGCAATGATTTTTGGGTGGGAATAAGTCTTTTGGCCAATAAAACTAAACAAACCGTGCACATCCCACTTTATGTCAATATCTTACACCACGTTTTATTGATTTCATAACTATTTTAATAAATTTTAATTAAATTATTATAATTATATGTCAACCAAAAGTCAATAAATTGCCAAAGCTGAAAAGACTACTTCCTACCCAAGGTTTGCTAAAATGACACATTTCTACCCGTTAAGTTTGAAAATACCAAATATTCACTCATAAAGTGTTTCCGTTAAAGAAATCATTTAGAGATAAGGACACGATAATCATTTTACGTAGTGTTCATAAATTCTGTTTTATAAATATTTATTATTAAAAAATATAATTTTATAAATTGTGTGGGACCATAAATAAATGTTTTCTTTAAAAACAATATGTAAGACTCTTTTTCAGATATATACCTCTACTTAGAATATGACCCAAATAAATGTGCAAAATGTTATAATTTAATGTATAATCATAAATACTCAAATGTGCAAAAATGTGAAATTTGCATAAATACCACATTTATTAAAAACTCAAATGTAAGAAATGTCTAAAATCTAAATTTGAGTAGTTAATGTGCATAAACAAATATCAAACTGTAACTGAAATGATCAAAATACTTAAATGAAAAGAAAGTATGAAACTGACAAATTATGCCCCTCGCCTTTGCTTAACTATTCACTAAATCATTGGCTTACCCATATGCCCCACTACTGACCTCTACTTGTAAAACAATAAAAAGGAATGTGTGAGTGAAAACACTTGTACGTTGATGGCCTCTTGACACTTGGAATACTCATAAAATTGATAAACGTGATATTCCATTTGTGAATCTAAATATGTACACAACTCGACACTCTTGTGCCTTGACATAGGCTATCCATAAAAGTTATTAAGGCTTAAGTTGAAATCAACATATCAGATATCCTAGTGAAAGCATAAGACACCTTGTGTGTCATATATGTCGTGTTTTACACATATGTCATATGGCCTATTAGGCTAGCTAACTAGGATACTCTGGTCACATTGAGAAAAATCTTGTAGTAGTTTCTTCCCTTATCACATAAGCTAATTAGAATTGTTGTCTAAACCATTTTTGAATGACCTTTACTATAGGTATATATGTGATACATCCCACTGACCATATGAGGAAATATTTGAAAAGTCATTATCCTTTACCATGCACACCTGAACTGAATTGAACTGAGTGGCTATGCACCTTAGTGGTAAGTGCATAATGTATCTCATGGGCATCCAACCCTATCGTTTTCACGTATCTTGTCATTTCTACACATAACTAGTGGCAAACTAGATGTGAACCACTTTTTTTATTTTTTGACTCAGATCTAGCTTAATCAAGGTGTTGTGTCATCTTTCTCATAGTCAAACACTATTTCTAATTCTATCTAGCTTGTCTTTTTTACTAAAGTCTCATATTTTTTCTTTTTTCTTCTTCCCTTTCATTGCATTTGAACCAGGGGTAAAATAGTCTTTTAACTAACTATACATGTGTATGCCTAAGGTGCACCCCCGTGTGTCTTTTTTTAAGCATGATGTCCTCTTTTGGAAAGTCACACATGGGCGTATGTCCCATATCACATGAACATGTATGCCTTTCCTCATAATGAGAATTAAAAAATTTTATATTTTGTTTGAAAGACACACCAGCGTGTATGAGGCCATACATGACCATGTGTTGCGATCTAGATTGTGAAAACCTATAAATTCTATGAATTCTGACTAGACTCCAATAGTCTAAACACATACAACAATTCACAAACATGTTTCTATACATTCTAAATCAAATGTTCAAAACTATAAACATACTAACTTGATCAACTAATCAAATCATTGGCAATCATCATCAACAAATAAGGGTCATTCAACTCAACATGTTTATAATAATTCATACTTTATTCAGTATGATTTATACACATATCGCACTGTTTAACATCAAACTAACTCTCTTAAGGCAGTTCATTATGAAAGAAAAATGTTTAAAGGTACTTAAGACATTGTATGTCAATCTTTACATTCGTCAAAACCTGATTTTTAATCCAAGTAATTTGTTCATTACATTAGAGCATCAATTTTTTTCATTAATAACACACATACATACATCATGTTCATTGGACTATAAAAGGACCCTTATTCTTTTCAAGATTGCCACCATGTGATCACAACAACAATCAATACTTCAACTATTTCAAGAAGGGCAAAAAACCACCACTATGTCTTTTAGCAAACAAGTAAGCTATTTGTGTGATTGTGGTGTTTCTAACGATTGGCATCTTTTTTCAGGGGACTACAAGTCTCTCTTTTCACTACTCTCTCATTTAGTTGTGGCTATGGGTGTGAAAATATATCAAAAACTTAGGTTAATGCTTTTTAATTTTTGCCTCCTGGATGTGACACACGGGCAAGTGTTATGTTGCACAACTAAGGCAACACCCCGATCTTGTCATGGTTCTTATCTTATCTAAAAATTCAAACTAGTTGATGATGCATAGTCATGTGTGTCTTTTCACACGGGCATGCATCCCTCTAGAAATGTTAATTAACTCATTTAAAAAGCAAGGGAAAAGAGTAAAATGCCTTTGGACTTACCTGTGAGTGTTACACAAGATAGAAGTATGATAATCATTAAGTAGATGAATTTTATATGATTTGAAATGAAAATGTTGGTGAATTTATAATTATGATTAAAGTACTTCATTTATACATTGACATATGATAAATAGAACACATAAAATGAGAAATCAGAACATTATTCTAAAATGTAACAGTTAAATGTATTCAATGCAACATATTATTCAATATTAAACTGACAATTTTTATTTGTTTAGACAGTATGGGCAAATGTAAAGTTAACATATGAAGAGTGAGATTATCGTTTGTAGTGTTAGATTCGAATCAAGTTTATTCGAGTTCGAGCCTAAGAGTTCAATATTTTCAAGTTTGAGCTTTAACGGTGTTCAACTCGTAAAGTTTGCGAGTTTGAAAAAGTCGATACAAATCAATTAAAATAATATTATTTTGACTAATATACATTAAAATTGTGTTGTTTTAGCATCAAATCAAGTTCAACTCCTTTCAAACGAGCCAAGCTCAAACATCTTTGAAATGAGCTTGGCAAATTTGAGCTTGACTCCACTAAAACGAGCTCGAACTCAAGATCGATTTGACTCAATTCGAATCCAATCTAGTCATTTGAAACCTAACAAAAAATATCTTTGAATAAAATAATAAACATTTTAGAATTCTCCTTTGGATTGTATATTTTATTGCATTTTTTATTTTTTAATATTAAATATTAAAGTATTACTATTTCTTCACATTTCTTAATAGATTGTCTGATCAATAAGAGGTTTTCAGATAAATTTAATGAAATATAGAAAGAATAAATAGAGGATACTCCATTATTGTGGACCTTGTGTGTGTATATTTATTGCAAGATGGAGGTAATGATGTAAATATGCATAATGATATTTGTGTCATAAGCTTGTTAATTATGTTGGTAAATTGTTGTAAATTGTTAAATTAACATTAATCATATTATTAAATTTCATTATTTAATATAAAGGACAATTTTGTACGGGATATTAAAATTTTTGCCACAACGAAAGCTTACCTATACAAATATACCATAGGTTTAATGGACTAAACATTTATACTAAAAAGTTTGCCGATTTCCTAAACTAACCTTGTTTTCAACATTATAAACACAAGTCGGGGTTTGCATACCAAAAATCACATATCATTGATAAATCTTATAGTATAATCATCTAAATTCAGGCCAATGTTGATCCATACCCCTTATGTTATATATTTTCTTGTTTAACAATAGAAAATCAAATAATATGTGCTAGATTAATGTTGAGATTTCATGTGAAAAAAAAAGTTGGTATTGTTTAATGTTGTGATTTCATATTGGTATATTGTTTGACGTTGATATAATGTAGTTAGAGTATTGATATTTAAACTGGGAATGAGTTGATGAAGATCTAGTTATATTATGGATAAAAAAAATTATAAAGAATTGGTTTGTGAGATCGCTAACTCTTGGCTAGATCGCCAACCATTGACGATCTCGCCAAGGGTTGGTATCCTACCAGCCTGTTCTTCTAGAACAGTGAATTAGTTATTAGGGTATTTGCTTTCAAGTTTACTTGAAGCCAAAGATGGAAAATGTTGCATTTATTATTCACTATGGAAGGCAATGAATTCCGAGTGATGACAATATAGTGAGATATGTCAACGAGAATAAGACACCGATATGCATTGACACAAGTGCTAATTTTAAAGGATTTGTGGTGAAAATATGTTATTGTTTAAGAATCGATCAAAGTCAGTCAAAAATCCATATATTTATCCCTGGTGATGTATTGATAGGTCCAATTAAAATTGTAGACAATAATGATCTTAAGTATGTGATGGTTGTTCCAAGAAGTTTACGAGGAACAACAAAACTCTATGTTACTGAAAGTCTAATTGAAGGAAGAGAGAATCAACAAGCCATAGAGATTATGAGGAAGAAAGGAAGGATAATCTGATATATGATTGGGGCACAACCATAAAGTTTCCAAAAGTATGGTGGGAATCATGGTGATGATTATAATGATGATGATGTGGATGAGGATTATGAAGCTAAGGGCAATGAGGATTATGATGGATTTCTGAGGTTTAATGATGACATGTATTATAGACCAAGCTAGGAAGTTAGAAGAAGTCAAAGTAATGCTTGTAATGACAGAGCTGAATGTAGCACGAGACGTTATGTCTTTATAAATACTAGAGCATATAAAAGTCACTTTCATAATCCAAATCCTTTTCAGTGGGTTTCTGAACTTAATGTGTGTAACACCCACAACCACACCCTAAAAAGAGAGAGTATAAAGAGGGAAGGTCTTTACATGAAGAATTACTTGTACTTTAGAGGAGAAGTAAGTTAGCCTCTCTTTTTTAGCTAACCAAGCATATTTTAAATGAAGTCAAAGTCTGTAGTTAGAGATTATGATATACTTATCAAATTCTTGTGATAGTATGATGATTTTTGCCATGCTTGGATATGATATATGATGATGAATTACTTATTTTGCCAATAGTATGCTATTGAGTGATGAATAAAGGTTCAATGATGATTTGTGATGTTAGGTGTCTTGTATGCATGTTTAATTGTTAGAATATGTTTAAGATTCCTAAATATGTTTACTAAGTTGTGATATGTGACTGTATCGTCAAAAGATAGTTGGAAAATCAGAAAATCCATGCATTTTTACGATATTCAGATGTGACACACAACCATGTATAGCCTTATACATGTTCATGTGTTCTTAGTTTAAATTAGGAAATCTCATATTTTTTGCGCTCTCATTCTGAGAAAAGTCGTACACAATTGTGTAGTATAAGACACATATGTTATGATAGATCTTTTAGAGCCAATTGATTTGATATTTGTATTTGTAATTTATCTCATTTATTAATAAAATTGTTTATAATTATTCAATTCATATGTTTGTTTATTATATGATTGCATGAATAATATGCTCTTAGAATGATAAAATTGTGATGAGGGGATTGAACGATTGATCGTGAAAACCCTATGCACACATTAGATGATCATTCTAGAAATGTCTATAATTTTGGTATTACAATGACCAAGGGCACATGTAATGGTGATGAGATTATCATAGTGTTAAACGACCTCACCAAAAAGTGGCGATAGTTCTCACATGTCGAAGTTGTTTGCTAATAGTTTGGTGCAACACATAGGTGCACATTATAGATGTATTCATCATACTAACCCCACTAAAGGATATCCATATGAATGATTACTCCAATGTCTATGGAACAAATCCCTTGAACACTACAGGTGCATGTGATCCTTTGACTTGAGATTACTAGACCATCTCGTATAAAAATTGATATGGTTTGACACTATCTAACATATTATTGGGGTATCATAAAGGTAATGAATGACTATATTGTGAGATACATGAAGGCTATGGTTGATTAATAATGGATTCGTCACTAATGAGCATAAGAGAAAGTATCTCATATATGGATGTTGAAAGACATTAATGACTGCTTGAATTAATGGCCACAGTAGGATAAAGTTGTAGCCTAATCCATGTACTGATTAATGTGTATCAACTCATATCATGGAACTACAAAGATAAACATACTCTATGTCTCAGCCTCAAGAGATATGGTTGACTAAATGATTAAATTACACATAATTGTGATATTGTAAATGTTTATAGAGATATTCGCTAACACTATATCATTCGAGTGGCTATAATGCTTTTCTAGAGGCCAATCTTGGTTTGTGTCTAAATTCAATCTGAATTCAGACACTACCAATTTGATAGAGAGCTTATGAGTCATATGTATTAAGAGGTTGATACGAACCAAGAACTAAAGATCATTTGACGATAATCTTCAGATCATGGAAAAAATAAACATATGATGTGTTTTGGCTAAAATCATTTGGTGTGTATGGTGTCACATGGTATCCTACAAATGCACTACTTGGTTTCGACTGGACCCATTTAAGAGTCTAACCGAGTAAGGCCAAATGATAGATACTAGTCAACTGGCTAAGTTAACTCATGGGTAAGGTGTTTTAGTTAAACAAGGATTCTTTAAAGTCCTCGTTTGTTAGAAAGTTTAGGTTAAGTTGGAATCCTAATTTAATTAGAATTCCTATACGTTAAAACTTCCAATAAATTCAAAGTCCTTATTTGATAGAAAGTTTAGATTAAGTTGGAATCCTGATTTAATTAGCATTGTTATGCATTAAAACTTTCAATAAATTAAAGTCCTAATTTAATAGGAACTTTTGAACACCTTATCACCTAAGTAGTTAGAGTCCTAACTAACTTAAGATTCATGCACACCTTATAAATAAAGGTGTTTAGTTTGAGTCAAATTTTTTAACACAACAATCCTAAACACACATCTCTATGCCTAGAATCTTATTGACGTAAGCTTTCTTATCATGATCTAATTTCCAAGATCTATACAACAGAAGCCCTAGTAGCCTTCTTTTTGGATTGCCTCCTATTTGTGCTTCACGTGGATACCAAGACATTGCCTCAAGAGGGTTGGATAATGATCTTTAATAGCCACGTGAAATCTCAGAAGAGCTAACAACGCAAATATAATTTCTAAACACTCAATGTGTGTTTAACATATTCTTGAATTTATGCTTTAAAATGGATATCCTGGATAGGTTTTAGGATCTTTGATATATATTTTTAAATATTTAATTCTACTACGCTGTAGGTTAAAGGTTCCCTAAAACCTTACAACACTCATTTGTGTGACTTTCCAAAAATAGACATTGTGCTTAAAAATAGGCACATGGGGGTACACCACAACTGTGTAGTTAGTAAAAAGACTATTTTACCCCTAGTTCAAATCAATTAAGGGGAAGTTGAAGAAACAAGAATGAATAAGAGACTTCAATAAGAAAAATAAGCTAGATAGAATCAGAAGAGTTCCTAAGTATATGGAAAACAGTACGAGACATCGATTGAGTCAGATCTAAGTTGAAAATAAAAAAATTTAAGGAAAGCGGTTCACATCTAGATAGCCACCAGCGGTGTACATAAATAGTAAGATATGTGAAAGCAATAAGGTTAGATACCCATAAGATGGATTATGCACTCGGCACCAAGGCACATAGTCATTTAGTTTATTCAAGTGTGTATGGTAAGAATGGTAGCTTTTCAAATATTTTCTCATGTGGTCAATAAGATACACCACATATGTACCCATGATATAGGGTCATTCTAGGATGGTTTAGAGAACAATTCCAATTAACTTATATGGTAAGGGAAAAGATTACTATCAGATTTTTTTTCCATGCAACCAGATGTCCCTGTTAGCTAGCCCAATAAGTCGTATGACTTATTCACAAGGCACAACAAATAGCAATATTCAAGGTGTCTTATGCTTTTACTAAGACATTAGATATGTCGATTTCAACTTAGACCTTAGTTATCTTAGTAAATGGCCTATGTTAGGGCACAAGAGTGCTAAATTGTGATCACATCCAGATTCACAAATAAAACTCCAGATTTATGAGTTTTATGAGTATTAGGGTGTTAAGAGCTCACCAACTTACTGAGTGATTTCACTCACGCGTTCTTTTTTATTGTTTTGTAGGTAGAGGTAAGTAGCAGGGCATACGGGAGATCCAACGGTTCAGCGAGTAGTTGCACGGAGGTGAAGGCATAATTATCATTTTGAGATTATTTGTCTGTTCATGTATTTTGAACATTTTAGTTATGTTTTTCAAATTTATATATGCACAATAACATCTAGTTAAGTTATCAAACTTTTCATCTATTGATAGATTTTCAATAAATGATGTATTTCAACAATTATTCACATTGCAGCTTTTTACATGCTTAAAATATTAATGATCATGCATTAAATGATGATAAGGTAAGTTAAGTAGTCCAATTGTGCACATCTCTTTAGGTCATATTCTAGGTGGGGGTATGTTTCTAAAAAGGAGTGTTACACCATGGATGTTAAGAATGTAGGTATTAGTAATCGGAAAATACATAAAGACAACAATTTAAAAGTGATGGGTTTATATAATTTAAAGGTGAAATTGAAAGCATTATTTTGAACTAATGCATTAGAGACAAGTATTTAATAGAAAGTCATTCAGTCTAATAGAGTATGATATAGGCTGAAGTGTGTACATCCACAATATAAATAGCATGCATAAGCAACAAGGGAGAAGGATAAAGACTTTTGGATGTTACAGTGTAGGGATAGGGCACACACGTGTCTACGAGATCAAATTTTCATACCATAGATAGGCTAGTACAGAGTTATTTGAGATATTTTGAAATCAATGTTTATGGTTGATCGTATTTATCGACCAAAGGAAATCATTTTCGACATGGCAAATAAGTATAAGGTTGACATGTCATACACATAGGCATAGTGTGCCAAAACATATGCACTAAATGCTCTACGAGGATCTTTATAGGAGTCTTTCATGCTTTTACCTAAGTATTAGCATAATCTAGAGATCAAGTACCTAGGAATTGTGACACGTATTGATATCGATGTTAAAAAAAGGTTCCAATTTTTTTTCATGGCTTTGGGTTGTTCTATCAAAGGGTTTCAACAACTTTGTTGCCTAGTCATTTGCATTGATGTTTCACATTTAAAGGTCTTAGGTCTCTTTTTATTGTTGTTGCAAAAGATAACAATAATCAAAATTATCCACTAACCTTTGGTATTGGCCACAAAGAGGGAATGAATATGTAGACCATTTTTTTAACGTACCTACGTATGTGCATTGATGATGTTCTAGACTTGGCAATTATTTTTTATTTCTATCATGGAATCATTGTGTTAGTAGTGAACGTAATGCCTTAAGCTTGACATGGTTTTTGTAATTACCCTATCAAAGGTAACATGCACACGTAATTCAAAAAAACCAAATAAATTGAAAGATTATTTTGGCAAGCTACTAAGACATATTTCATAAGTGACTTTCAAGTAGCCATGACTAGAATTTTTTGGGTAAATCTAGTTGCGGCTGCCTATTTGACTGATATTAGGTATGAAAGATAAGTGCTTGCCAATTTTGGAGGATGATGGTATAATATCATAATAACTACAATTGTTGAGTTCTTTAATGATTTGACATGAATTGCTCGGGTTTTGCCTATCACTATCTTGGTTGAGCTTTTTAGGAACACAATGTGACATTTGTCTTACAATAGATGAAATATGACAGGTATATTTGACTAAAATTGGTTATTATTATTATTATTGCTTTTATTGGGTTTTATTAGTTGTTTTAACAAGTGAGAGATCTCAACTGTTAACACTATAGGTGAAGGACAAGATTGTTGGAAATGTGCGCAAATGTGCTAATATGGTGGTCAAACCGATTAACATCTATCAATATGAATTATATGATTCACAAAAGCAGGTGTTCATCATTAATATTCTCTATCAGATGTACCAATGTGGGAAATTTCAACTCTCTCAAATTTCATGTACTCACGTTATGGTTGTTGCAAGATATAATAATCTTTCAAACTGCAGAGGATGGGCAAGTGTATTACTTAATGACATATTTATGATAGAGAGGATGTTAATCTAGTTGGGGATCAGTCAACTTGGACACCATCTAATATGTTGTCAATCAATCTATCTGTGATGGAATAACGATGTATCTAGTCGTCCGTCTAGCCATGTTAGGAGGCTATCACAAAGAGAGGACGTCTAACCACAACATTGTAGTTTATGCCACTAACCTGGACATAATTGACAAAATTGTCTGAGTCCTGCTCCAATGCCCCGTGTTCCATCATCCCACATATCAGGTAGTGGCAAAGGACAAAGTCATCGCATCCACGGTCCACACCAACCTGTGAAATAATTGATCTTGATTTAGTTTTTGTATTGACTGGATCTTTAATATGAACTTCATATAATTTTTTTGCTTAGTTGTTCATGTTATTATTGAAAATAGTTGATTCATGTTTAATTGTATGAATGTCATTATCGTTTATTTTCATGTTATTGTTGAAACGCTTAATTATTTAATTTTTTTTTTTAAGTTTTCCCTGACACGAAATTAGAATCTCTCAAGGGAAAAGTTAACATTTTAACATGTTATATGTAAATAAATGTCATTATAGTTTATTTTTAGGTTCTCATTATATTTTTAACAACATTTCAGGATGGTATCTCTTGTACTTTTACGAAAATTTTGATATGGTGTCCTCTGTATTATTCATATATCCCTTTTATTTGACATAAGAAAAAAAAAACAATGTAAAAGATAAAAAAAATTACATACCAATATAAAAACTTTCAACCATCCATAATAAAATTCTCTAAAAATTTTTACTCCAAATTCTTTGTAAAGATTTTGGATTAACATAAGAATTATAACATTTTCTTTGTGTGTGTGTGTACATATATACACTCACTCTCTCTCTCTCTCTCTCTCTATAAAATTGACAATTAATTGTGACTTCACAATTTTTTATTTTATAATGTAATTACACTAAGATTTTCTTAAGTTCTTACAACTCTAGATTAATTGTAACCTCTGTTTTTAAAATAAGAGTAAATCACGCTTTCCTACCCAAGGTTTGATCCAAAAATACTTTTTCACCTCTAGTTTGCATAAATAATGTTTTTCTACCCAAACTCAAAATATGTTGAAAAAAGCTAATAGCATAAATGTGAAATAACAATTTTACAGGCTATTAATTTAAAAATATAAAATAATAATTTTTATTAAACTCAAACGTTTTAAATATAACAAATTCATCCTTAAAAACCATAATGACATTTAATTCAATTTTTTGGAGTGAAATTATCATTTTTAAAACTATTAAGAAGCAAATTTATGATTCAAAATTTTCTAAAAGACATCCAAACTTTTTTTAATTTCAAACAAACCCTAAAATTTTTATAAAGATCCTTAATAGTTTTAAAAATTATAATTTACCTTTGATATGTGATTATACGATAAAAACATTTTTATCTATAAGAAGAAAGGAAGAAAAGATGAGAATGAAAGAAAAAGAAATTAAGTTATTTCTTATATAATTTAGATACTTAAAAGATTATTTGTAATTTTTATTAATTTAGGGTAATATGATAATTTTAAAAAATGAAATAGTAGGAATAAAATAATAATTTTACTCTTTAATATTATTGTTTTATTAATTGAGTTTAATTTTAGATAAAAAATAATTACTTATTCTTGATTTTTAGTTAAAAAATATTATCTATGTTAATTACAGGTATAAAACTATTTTAAGGCTACACCTTGTGTGGGAAAATTAATTCACTCCTTAAAATAAATATCCATTTGAATGTGCAAATAAAGAAAGCACTTGCATTTATAACTCTCACCGTAAAAAAATTTTTATAAAAAGTTATTTTACGTAGACATAAAAAATTTTAATTTTGAATTTTCTTTAATCTTTTATGTTAGAATTTTATAATTATATATATACACTATTTTATGAAAAACTGTTATAAAATTGATTTCATTTCATCCTGGATAATTTAATATTAATTTTTTCTGTAAAGTTTGCTTAAACAATAAATGTTAACAAAAGGACTCAAAATCCGGCTAAGCAAATTACAAATTAGTTTTAGTTTAAAATATATTCTGAAAATATGTTGAAACTTATAAAATAATTTCCATATCAATAATACTAAAATTATAAAATGATATTTTTAACAAGAAATTAAAAAAAGAAAAGAAAATTACTTAAACACAAACCAAAAGAAACCAGTGGTAAAAAAGCTAGAGATATTTAAATCCATTTAATTGAATTAATTTAATAATATTTTAAACTAAATGAAATTTTTAATTTAAAAAATTCATAAATCAAAATCAAACTAATTTAACGAATTAATTGATTTTAAATTAAACAAAAATTATGAATTAATCAAACCAAATTTTTTATTAATCAATTTTGAATAAAATTTTTAAAGCTATTTTATTTTATTATTTTAATTTTTAAAAATAAATTTAATATTTTATTTAATTTTTTTAAAATTAATTAAGTTTAATCATCCAATTTTAAAAAATTGACAAATTAATAATCTACCCCAAAAAAAATTAATTTTTCCATACTGTAGCCCAATAATTTTGAACGCCTATCAGATTTCCGTTTGTCCTATTTCTATTCGTCAGTAATTATTACTCCTCGTCTTAACCTCACAGGTCGCGGCGGTGTGACTCTTAAAATAAGACATTCTTCCTTTCTCCCATCTGATTCTCACCAAACCTCACTTTTCTTACTGTCACCAAAGCTCAGCAGATCCTCTTCGGTTTCCCGGCACAACGACGTTTTAGGTACGTCTAGTCCTTCCCCGATTCAATCGTCTTGTCATTACAATTGATCTATTCAATTTTGTATCCCAACACTTTGAGCACTCACACTCATTTCTTCTAATCGTTGCTTATTTAGATTCCTAAAATTAAGCCCTAATTTAATTCCGTTACTCGTTGTTTGGATTCAATGTATACTTTGTTCATCTGTTTATTTTTGTTTATAGAATCTCCTTGTTTTTAGGATGTAACATTCGAATTCAAGTGTGTCAATAAATTCTACTTCCAAAATTACCCATAGAGTTGATTTTATAACTTATTGTTTAAAGAAATTGTAAAAGAATTATAGAAAACTACTAAATGAGCAATAATTTTCAAAGGAGGTAAAATGGTCATTTTAGAAAGATTTAAGGGACAAAGTGGAAATTAAAATTGAATGACACACTTGAAATTATATGGTGGTACTAAGGGTTTTTGGTAATTGACTAAGAATAAAATAGTCATTTATGAAAAAAATTAAGGGCAAAATGGTCCAAAAGACTTATAAACTTATGCCTATTCATTTTCTTCTTCATTTTAGCCGAGAGCCTTCCATTTTTGCTAAAGTTTTCCCTTAATCAAAATTCATCCAAAAACCTAGTTAAATCACCTAATTTTCAGAGACTTCAGTTATAAAAAAGTGTAGATCTGTCAATTCTGATCAGTTCTAAGGTAAAAAATTTAATTTTTAAGATATGCCAAATTTAGGATTTTGATGGATGATTATATTTTTGGTTGATTAAGGTTGCTAGAAAGAAGAAAAGAATGAAGAAAAGAATGAGGATAAACTTAAATCACCAAATTAGCAAAGAAAATGTAAGAATTTCATACTTTACATACTTGAAGTAAATGTGAGTTAGGTTATTTAAATAACCTTTACTTATATAACCGTATAAGGAATTAGAATTAAGGTGATTTATGCTTAAAAGGATAAAAAAATTCATTAGAATTCAAGGTGTAATTTTTGGTCATAAGGGTATTTTAAACATTTCATATTCCTAAGGTTAGCTTTGTGGATTTTGTGTGTTGAATATATGAGAAATAATGAATTGATGAAAGAATTTGCATTAAGTTAATTTTTGCTTAATTATGTGCATGATATGTGGAATAGCCCTTATATTAAGTTTATATTATATATTTTGAAATTAATTTGATGCATGAGATATAAATAAATGCTTGAGAAAATAATATGATGTTTGATAAGAAGTGAAAAAAATAAGGAATAACAATGAATGGACATATTTCATATTATGGTTATACATGCATACATGATGAATCATAGCATATGCATGATTTCAGAAAAAAAAAATAAAGAAAAAGGAAAAGCATTTTCTAAGTTATGCATGTTTTCAGAAAATGGAAAATAAATGTGTTTTGGTTTTATAATGACTCATATGATACAGGAAAACAAAAAACATACTTAAAATCCTTACACGTGAGCTGTACTATGTGGACAACAAAGAAAAAATATCAGTTGTACTGTGTGGACAGCAAAGAAATATAATCAGCTGTACTGTGTGGACAGCAAAGAAAAATATTAGCTGTATTATGTGGACAGTAAAGAAAAAATAAAATAAAATATACGTGTAAGAGAGAATTGTACTTTGTATGGTGATTGCAAGTACTGTCATATGTAGTCTAGACCGGTCAATGAGAAAGAGAGAGAAAAAAAATTAGTAAATATTTTATGAAAGTCATTTGCATTAGAATTATGCATACAAGCCTGTGTGGCTGATAAAAAGTTGAGAAAGATGTATGATTAGAAAATAAAAAAGTCATGACACTCATATATGCATAAATCATAACGAGTGAATCATATCTGTATAGTAAGAAAATGAATAAATGGGTGAAAGAAAAGAATTATGATATATGTTTAATGCGTGTTCTGTGTCAATTATTTTGTTGTAAATAACTCACACACGCTGAGTATGGAAGAGATTAGTACTGGTATGAAATACTTTGAGTATTGAGTATGATTTTCTTACTGAGCCATAATCGCTCACTCCGTTTAATTTAATATTTTACAGGTAAAGAGATGCAGCAAAGGTTCTTGGGGAGCACTAGTGAGACATAAGACTAAGGGAGGAAGACACCATAATTTTGTTGATTTAAATGTTATGATGTATATGTAATATATATATATATATATATATATATATATATATATATGACTAGTTTTGAAAATTGGTTATAAAGTTTCTGTGGGTGATAATTTTTATGATGGTTATTATTATGTACTTATTTTATTTATTAGGATTAGGTGATGAAAATCTAGTCGATTGGTGGGATTGGTTTATGAGAATTATTAATTGGGAGTGTTACATGACATAATTAAAAAAAGAGAAAATATTCCCTGGGCCCTCTTAAATAGAGGAATTCTTGCCGTTTTTCTGTAACACACTTATTGGTTAGGAGATGTTACATAGGATTGTTTATCTCCATTTGAATTTGGCACCTGATTAGACTGATGGTTTAGTAATTAGGATGATATGTATTGTCTGCTTAGCGTCGTTTTGATTTGACATTTTTTGGCACTTGAATGGGCAGTTTGAAAATATAAAAGGGGATAAGTATTGTGATTTGTTTGAGTAAATGATTTGTTTATCTTTGGATTCCTTATGTGTAGGGTTGCCTTCCTTTTGTATTTGCAACGTTTAAAGAAATATATATCTGAAGAAGTGTTGTGTATGGCTTCCTTCCGAGCATTCTTGAACAGTCCAGATGGTCTCAGAACAACTCACTTTTGGGGACCTGTTGCTAACAGGGGTTTCGTTCTTGCAGTATGTTTCTCAACCATTAGTTTTAGAGCGTTCCATGTATAAAATATGGTTTTTGAATAGGCCATGTTTTGAGAAACTGTTAATGATTTATGACAATCTTATTTATAACTGGGATTAACAGGGATTGGTTGACATGAACAGACCTCCAGAAATGATTTCTGGCAACATGACTTAAGGTATTATAGTTCTCTCTTTTAAATGATTTTGCTGTTTTTTTCATAAGTTATCTAGTGTGTGTCTGTGATCTAATCTTTCCATCTGCATTGGTGTTGCAGCAATGTGTGTCTATTCAGCATTGTTCATGAGATTTGCATGGATAGTACAGCCACACAATTATCTACTTTTGGTATACCATGCTTCAAACGAAACTGTCCAGCTCTATCAGCTCTCCCGTTGGGCAAGGGCTCAAGGGTAAGTGACTATACCCAGAGTTATTTTGGACCATTTAGGTGCTAACCGAATTTTTTTGGTCACTATTTGCTACATTCTCCTATATTTTGTGTTTCTCTTCTTTGCTTGATATATTTAGGATTCAGACATTACTCTACTCTAGAATTGGACGAAATTTCTTTAAACAATTCATCATCATCATTGGTGTTATGCTTTAGTTTGTTATTCCCCTCTGACATTTTGCATTGGTAAATAGAAGCTCCAAAGCATACATTTCATTCTCATTTATTTGTTTCAGATACTTATCTTCAGAGGAGGAAGACTCAACTCAGTAATTTGATACAAGTTTCCTTTTCCTTAAATTTTTGTGTGAATTTTGTTGAGATTTGGGCAGAAGTTACTACCAAGGTTTGATATTTGACAAGATCAAACCATTGGTATTTAATTCTGCTGCTAGTTGAAGCCTAACTTGGTAGATGGCTTTCGTACATCAAGATTACAGGCTCTGCAATCTGAATGTTTTTATCAGAGCTTAAAAAAAATATGACATACTACTCGATTGATGTGAAATTGATGGCTTTAAGACGAAATTAAATGGTAAATGGGTTAAATACCAGACTCCGTTTTGGAAATAAAGAGACCCAGATTTAAAAAGTGATTGTAATGGGTAATGGCTTGATCTTTGTTGTGCATATGATGACTATTTATTGATTAAATGAATTTTTTATTAGCCTTCTTCGATTTGGATGTTTGTATTTTTAAAGAACGTGTAGTTATATTGAGAGTTCTTATGCGGGGTTTGGTTCGAGGTTATCAAAAAATTCTGATAAACAATATTTTATTATCAACATTATTTTGTTTAGTTTTTTAGATGATAAAAGATTTTGGTAATCTAAATTAATAATTTTTACCCTTATTTATTATTTTTTAAGAAAAAAATATTTTTATTTTTAATTAATATTACTAGTAAATAAAAAATAAGTAAAATAATTTATGGTCATATTTTATTTTTTTATAATAAAAGATTATCTTAATCACTCATAAGAAAAAAAAAAAAAAGTAGTGATGGCTGAAAAAAAATGTGTAGGCATTAGATAATCACACCTTTAGCCAATGGAATATTACAACTGGAAAGATCAAAATCTAACAACTTAACCCGTTTTCTTCTATAAATTCTCTTAATGTAATTTTCTATAATTAATGAAAAACCAAAATCAAAATTTAATAATGCAACTCCTTTTTTCTTTGGAAGTTAGGTTTTAATTGCGACAGGAAATATTAAAGGTAATATTGTTTGTATGCATATTGAAATATGAAACTTTGGACATGTATATTCTAAATATGTTAATAAATTTGAAATTAAAATTGAATTAATTTTTATTAAAAAATTTTGCGATTTATTTTTTGTAAATGTAGAAGTTACTAAAAATTGTAGAACAGAGATTGCCCAGTAAAATGTCTACATTTTGAAACAAAGAAATTTGTTGAATGTTTTGAAACAAAGAAATTTGTTGAACATTTTGAAGAAAATTACGATTGTATTCATTTGTATTTGAAATTTCGTAGTTTTCTTACTAAAATAGAAATGATTAAAAGTAATGTACTAGGGGTTATCTAGTAATGAGTTTGATAATATGACTTTTTTGAACGTTTTGAAAAGGAATATAAATTCATTTGTAATTGAAAAGTTTTCTGGAGAATATCTTCTATGTCTTTTTGGTTATATAAAAATTTCATTATTTTCTTATTAGTCTAGAAATTATTAAAAATGGTGTAATATGGGTTGTCCAGTGAGTGGTTTGAATTTTGGATAGTGTCGGTACCCTAAAGAGGAAATTAAACTCCATTTTATTTGAATTTTTTTATATTTTCTATTTGAATGTGTTCAAATTTCATGAATTTATGAGTGAATCATTATTAAAAATCATAAAGCAATAAGGGCTTGTATATGCACAGTTAACTTCAATTGAAGTTCTTATGATTTAGTCTCAATATTATAATTTGAAATATTATAGACAATCAATGGTTACTTCTTAAATTAAGCTTTTTTTTTTTTTTTTATGATTTTGTCAACTTTTGAGATAAGTAAAAACTTACATTTGAATACGTTTGTATTATAAACTATGTTATGAAAAATCATTACATAAAAATTGATTAACTATGTTATGACATTTACTATATGAAGATATTTTAGAATTATTTAAGGTTTTAAAAGTCTTTTTTCCATGAAATCGATTTATTTTGATTAAACTTATTTTTGTAAAACTAAATTTTCAAAAAAAAAAAAATGTTTAAACATATGGGTTTATTAAGAGTGATGTGAAAAAGATAAGTAACATTTCAATTTGAATATGTTCCAAATTTGAAGTGTTACTGAAGGGATCTCATAAACCTCAAAAAGAAAAGCAACAATGGAATAGAGGGAAAAATTAAAATTTTTGAGATCCCTATTAACCTAGGCTTAAAGACAAGAATCAAAACTGACAAATCAATCAAGGTGAGTGTTCATATTGTTGTTAAAGGATCCACGATTTTGATCTTCAAGTTGGATCCTTCCAAAAATTCCCACAACATTATGAAGCTTTTATTTGTCCACACAATGACACCAAGAAGCCACGAATGAAGGTGAAGCTCCTGAAGACACACACGAATACTAGATTGTGGGAAGGTGAATGATTGTTTATGTAAGGAAGAGAATAAGATAAAAACAAAAACAAAAAAAACTCTTCTCAAAAGCTAACCCATGGCTAGGTTCGAAAAAATGGGAGACCATCTTTAATTTATATAAAACACTTAACCTTAGGTCATCACAATTTGGTCCCCCAAGGTTTAATTTTTTTCACTTAGATACAACAACGAGTGTTAACTATATTCTAAAAAGATTGAACCCATATTACATATTAATAGAGATCAAAATTATCACATTCAAGAAAACTCAATGTGATTCACTTTATATTAATAAACCCAAATGTTTTAAATCTTGGTAATAAATCATTAATTATGTTTGACGCGTAAGTTTTCTGTCATATTGTTAGTCAATAGAACTATGATTAATCAACAATAAATCAACCCACTCTCAAGGCCAACCAAATAATAGAGAATCAAAGAATAACTAATTTTTACTTGTCCATGGTATAGTTTTGATGCAATCAAATTCTTTTATCAATCGATATCTCATCAAGGTCAAGTCAAAAAAGCAATGTATACTTTAGATCATCTTGAAATTTATATTATTTGATTTTTGAGGCAACGACTAGATAGAATTTGACATAAAAAACAACCTTATACCATTGTGACTATAGGTTCTAGTAGTAGTAGACATTAATCAAATAATGCTTTGAGATATTTTCTCTTATGCATAAGATTGATGAATCTCAGTCGATTCATCATAACTTTGATACACTTCTTGACATAGTTAAATTATCATATAGATGATCTTAATAAAAAGATTACATTAAACTAGTGCCAAACTAGGTCAATTGGTGCGCAAAGGACTATAGTGATATCAAGTCATAACATCACATATACTATCATTCATTAGGGGAATTGTTTCATAGATAATAATGTTATCATTTATTTGGAATCCTCTGATGGGTCAATCCAATGTTGTTATAAAATTTGTAATTATTAATTTCATTATGCATGTTTGTTTTATGCGCCATGATTTTCGAATAACTACTTATGTACCTTTCAATCATCAAATACATATCCTTCACCCACTCATTACTTCATAGGGAGGGTCAAACAACCCTTAAATAACTTTTCTTGAAAAACAAGACAATATCATGACAACATCTCTTGATGCCACGATGTCGAACTTTTGCCCAAATGATATCGTGATAACATTTTTTTAATCTCGCAACACTAAGTTTCTATCCATTTGATATCTTGACACGTTTTCTTGAAGCTGCAACATCGACCTCTTGTTGATGCCATTTTGCAATAATAAAATTTTCGTGTCATGAAACAACTCAAAAATTTGAATTATGAGCCTAGGTTTCCTAATTTCAATTCTTAATGAAACCTATACTTAGGGGTTGATACAACCTCCCGCCTAACTCCCTAAATATACCAATTCACTTAGTAACACAAATTAGAGCTCCTTTTTATATCACTCGATAAACATTCATAACACCAATTCATTAATCACATGCAATTGAAACCGTTTCGTCAATAATCATAACTCCAATTCATCAATTTTGAAGTTGATTGGAACCTTAGAAAATTTGGGTTCTTGATTGTAACCTTAATTTTCCTAGAGAATGCAAGAAAGGAGGATAATCTATTGAACCTTGCCTTTAATTATAACATTTTGGTGGATATTTTGGGAGAGTTTTTTAATATTTTAGATGGATTACGAGGAGGAATAGTGATATTGGTTTTTTTGTTATATGGATGGTGAAAAACCTGGGGAATAATAACCTAATGGAATTTTGGGCTAAGGCATGTTTATATACATTACCCCTAAATTGCATTTTAACCCCTCTTTAATAATACTTATTTAATTACTTAATCTACATAACCCAATCTTTTTTCCTTAAGTTTACATAGCTTTAATTTTCTAATCAGAATTAATAAAAAGTCTAATTTACCCTTCAAAATTTATTGGAAAGACTTAAACACATAATTAAATATGAAAAGACAATTACCCTTCTAAGATGTACTTGTAAGATTTGCATCCTTAGTTCTTCTCAAGTCTTCATAATGTTTTTTACAACTATCTAGTGACACTACATATGCATAGGTGTATAAGACATCAACTTCAGTGCATAACATGGTGTAGATGATTATGCATACAAAATTCTATTAATCTTGCCCTTTTGTTCTTGTGTTCGAGGATACATTTGTTTGGAGAGCTCTACACTCTATGGCATTAGAAGAAATCCTCTCTTGGAATCTTCCATGCTAAATTTCTTTACCATTCTGTCCATATATGCACTTTGACTTAGGCCAAACAACTAACACGATCTCTCATGATAAATCTTAATACTGAAGATGTAGTGATGTGAACTTCAATGATGATGCGCGCAACCTCATCAAAAATTGATCTTTGTCCAAGATTGAAATAGGTTTCACTTTGATCCGATATGAATGAAATTCTACGAACCTTGGTATAGATTAGTGATTAGAACACCGCAAGGGATAAACCTTAATAAGTTCTTGATAGTTTTAAATCAAGAAGTTGAAATCTTGAAACAAGGTTAAACTCATGATACTGTTCATTCCTCCAAAAGAAATTGTTTTTTTTTTTTAAATGGTGTCTATAAACCTTAAAGGCCTAACTTGACCTTAACCCAATGGACTACCCAATTTACCTAAGCTTATTAACTAATTAAATGCCCAATAACCCAAGTTAAAAACCAACATGATATTTGAGCTTTAAAAATAACTAATTTAAGTAGCCTCTTATATAACAAATAACTTAAATAAAGCTTGGGCTTTAATAAAACAAGTCTTAGCCCATTACAAAAAAAATATATATATTAATAACATAATCCTTGGCCTAACCAAGGTATGCATGGATGTCTTCCCTTGAATGCTTCCGTGATGGCCCAATGTGACATGCTATTCTTGGGTTAGGCTTTTATCCCCTACTCCTTCTTAATTGAGAACTGGGTTAAGGCTTGTTGTAACTTTTTGGCTCGACTCCTCATAATTGGTCCTACTAGTATTTAAAGTGGATCAACCCTATGGTTTGGTGCTCTGATGATGTCTTTATCACTCTCCTCTCTTGAGAAGGATTTGCCCTTAAATTTGCATCATTAAACAAAGATAAGTTAGAAACATTAAAAGTAGCACTTACATTGTACTCACCTGGAAGATCTAATCTGTAGGCATTATCTCTAATTCGCTTGAGGACTTGAAATAGACTATTTCTTGTTGGGTGGAGTTTTGACTTCTATTGCTGAAGAAATCTTTCTTTTCGCTTATGTACCCATACCTAATCGCCTAGTTGAAATACCACTTTCTTGCTTCTTTTATTAGCTTGCTTAGCAAACTGCTCAGTCCATTTTTTAATGTTTTGTTTAACCTTCTTAAGAATTTACTTCACAAGATCCGCTTTTCTTTTCCCATTTAATCTAATTCTCTCATCAACAGGCAATGGCAAAAGATCCAAAGGAGTTAGTGGATTAAAACTATAAACAATCTCAAATGGGGAGTTACTTTTAATGGAATGCATTGCCCTATTATATGCAAATTCTACATGTGGTAAACATTCCTCCCAAGTTTTAAGTTCTTTTCATTTACAACACACAATAATTGAGTTAATGTCTTATTTACTACTTCAGGTTACCCGTCGGTTTGTCAGTGACATGTAGTGGAAACTAAGAGCTTCGTACCTAATTTTCCCCGTAATACCTTTTAAAAGTAACTGACAAACTTAGTATCTCGATTGAACACGATACTCCTTAAAACTCTATGTAAGCGTACTATGTCTTTGAAAAATAAATTAGCAATATTAGTAGCATCATCAGTTTTATGGCATGAAATAAAGTGTGACATTTTGGAAAATCTATCAACGACTACAAAAATTGCATCCCTACCTTTCCCTGTCTTAGGCAACCCTAACACAAAGTCCATAGAAATATCAACCTAAGGTTTGCTAGGTACTGGTAAGGGTATATATAATCCATGGGGTAAAACTTTTGACTTAGCTTGTTTACACCTAGCACATCTATTACAAATACGCTCAACATCTTTTTTCATATGCAGCCAAAAGAAATGCTCTTGTAAGATGCCTAAGGTATTAGCTAAACTGAAATGACCCATTAGTCCACCCTTATATACTTCCTTAATAAGCAATTCATGCAAGGAACTTATAGGGCACACACAATTTATTCTCCTCAAACAAATATCCATCATGCCTATAAAACTTACCAAATGCAGCTTTCTCATAAGCATCATAAATACTAGAAAAGTCTACATCAGTCACATAGAAATCCTTGATATACTCAAGCCCAAGCAACTTAATATCTAAAGTTGAGATTAGAGTATACCTGCATGATAATGCATCTGCCATAATATTTTTTTACCTTGTAATTAATAACATAAGGAAAAGTTTTTATGAATTCAACCTACCTAGATGTTTTTTGTTCAACTTACCTTATCCCTTTAAATGTTTTAAGGATTCATGATCTATCCAAATGACGAATTCGTGCAGCCAAAGGTAATATTGCCACATCTCTAATGCCCGTACCAAAACATATAACATCTTGTCATAAGTAAGGTACTTTTAGGTGGCCTCATTGAGTTTCTCGTTGAAAAATGCTATTGACCTATTTTCCTGCATCAAAAAAGCTCTAATACCTATACTTGAAGCATCACACTTAACTTAAAATAGTTTAGAAAAATCAAGCAAAGCAAGTAAAGGTGCAATACTTAACTTATCTTTAATCAAAGCAAATGCACGTTCTTGTTCCTCACCCCACTTAAACCTTGCATTCTTTTTAATTATTTCAGTTAATGGTGCAACTAGTACACTAAAGTCTTGCACAAATCTCTTATAGAAACTAGTTAGACCATGAAAACTCCTAACTTCAATAATAAAAGTAGGCGTCGGTCACTCTCAAATAGCTTTGACCTTTTCCTCATCTGCCTTAATCCCTCTAGATGAAACCACAAATCCTAGGAACACAACACTTCTTAAGATTACCAAACAATCTTTCTTTCCTAAGCACAAGCAAAACATCACACTTGTGTCCTTTATGCTCATCTAGACTACGACTATAAATGAGTATATCATCAAAATAGACAACTCAAACTTGCCTATAAATGCACGCAAGACATGGTTCATTAACTCATAAACAGACAAGATGCGTTAGTAAGCCCAAATGGCATTACCAACCACTCATACAAGCCGTGTTCGATTTTAAAGATAGTTTTTCATTCATCACCTTCTTTCATCCTAATTTGATGATACGTACTGTTTAAATCAATTTTTGAAAAGATACATGATCCATGCAATTCATCAAGTATATCATCTAGCCTAGGTATGGGATAGCGATACTTTACAATTATTTTGTTGACGACTCGATAGTCAACACACATCCTTCATGACCCATTTTTCTTAGGCACTAGAATTACCAGTATGGCATATGGACTCATGTTCTCCCTCACATATCTCTTCTTCAACAGCTCATCCATTTGCCTCTGAAGCTCTTTCATCTCTTTATGATTACTTTTATAGGCTGATCGATTAGGTATCATTGCTCTAGATATGAAATCAATCTGGTGCTCAATCCTAGGAATTGTTGGCAATCTATCTGGAATCTCCTCGGGAAATACGTCTTCAAACTCTTGTAAAAGAGAAATAAACACATTACAAAGAGAATAGTCAATTTTAGTCAAAAACAAAAATTGTTCCTTGTAAACCAATAATAATAAATATTGTTTAGTTACAAAAGCTACTCTCACATCACTCATTTCCATAAAAACTCTTTTTTCCCACTCATTTTTTCTCTCCCTTTTTTTTTCTCAAGGTCGAATTTCTCACTCTCTTCTTTTTGACCCCACTCTTTCTTTTCTCATCCTTACTTAAATTTTCTCTTTTCTTCTCACTCTCACTTTCTTTCTTTTCATCAAGCACATTCCTCCTCCTCACTTGATCATCGTAAACTTGTTTTGGTGACAAAGGTACAAGGCTTATTAACTTATTGTTCATCATGAAGGAATAACTATTTTTAAACCCATCATGTGTCATTTTTCTATCATATTGTCACGACTTACCTAACAAAATGTGACCAACATGCATGGGTACTACATCACACAAAACCCCATCTTGATACCTACCCATAGACAAAGCCACCACCACTTGTTTATTTACCTTAATCTCTCCATAGTTATTCAACCATTGAAGTTTATAAGGTCTAGGGTGTTTAAGTGTAGGTAAACTAAGTTTTTCTACAAGCTTGGTACTAGCTATATTTATGCAACTACCCCCATCTATGATCAAAGTGCATACCTTACCCTTCACATGACACCTAGTATGAAAGATATTCTCTCTTTGCTCATTATTTTCTTTCTTATACTATAAATTTAAAGCTTTCCTAGATACTAGTGCCTCACCTTCTACTACATACTCTAACTCTTCATTACTAGCATCCTTTAATGGTGGCACAAACTCTTCACTCGACTCTTCTTCTGTCTCATACTTACCATCCTTCCTCAACAGTATAGTTCTTTTGTTAGGACATTAAAAGACTATGTGACCCCTACCCAAACATTTAAAACATTTGATTTCACTATTTCTCTTCGATGGTTCAGGTTTGGTACAAGGTTTTTCTAGACTGCGTTTTTCTCCCCTAAGTTTAGAGTGTTCGATCTCTGGCTTATAAGGTGGTTTGTCATCTCTCTTTGACACACTTGGTTTCCAAGGGCTAGAATAAGATCCCACATCTCTTTTACCTTTTTTGTTGTAACTGTCACTCTACCTCTATCATCATATCTACCAAATCCTCTAATTCTACATAATGTTGGAGCTCTACTACATTTTCTATATCCTTGTTCAACCTATTTAAGAACCTAGCCATAGTGGTCTTTCTATCCTTTTTTATATTAGCCCTAATAATGGCTATCTCTATCTTTTTGTGATAGTTCTCTACACTTTTTGTCCTTTATCTAAGCCCCTGTAATTTTTGAAGTAAATCCTTATGGTAATGGCTTGGAACAAACCGTTGTCTTATCACACTCTTCATATCTTCCTAAGTATCTATAAGTCTACCCAAATTCCTATACCTATTCTATGGTAATTGATCCCACTAAATACTTGCATAATCAATGAATTCTATAGCTGTTAATTTCACCTTTTTCTCCTTTGTATACCTACAAATATTGAAAACCTAATCTACTTTATGTTCCCAATATAAATAGGCCTCTAGGTCATTTCTACTTTGAAAAGGTGAAATTTTCATCTTAAGACTACTGAGGCTATTATCACCTTGTCTATCTCTTCTATACAAACTATTTTTATGTCATCTTTATCCCTCTTTGCTCTCTAAAGTAATTTGCCTATCACTACCCGCATCATCCTCGCTATTAGAATCGATCCTATTTTCATGTCGCTTTAAAGGTGTTTTTCTTCTTCCCTTACTCTTACTAAATCCCTGTTTATCACTTTATTACTTCTCTAACCTATCCAACCTATCATTAACACTCTCATCACATTAAAGAGGCATTTGAATCAAAGGAAAAGACACCAAGAATGACAATTAACACAAAAGACACAAGAAATAATAATCAAGATCACAAAGGAAATTGAAAAACAAGACAAGAGTCATAAACCCAAAATTCGACACTACAAGATTCACCAAGATTTGGTGAAATTTGAGCAAACTCTTCTTTAGGTTATTGAATTAGATGTAAAAAGGAAGGAAACACAAGAATTTCACACGAAAACAAAGAAAAGACTAAAAAAAGTAGCCAAAAAATTCCCGGCAACACCAAGAAACACAAGAACAAGAAATTTTTTTGAAAAGAATGACAAAAACCTAAATCGACGTGGCTTTGATACCAAATTTGATGCGAACTTCAATGACAACACGCGAAACCTAATCAAGAATTGATCTTTATCTAGAATTAAAACAGGTTCCACCTTGACCCTGATACGAATAAAATTCGTACGAACCTTAGTATAAATTAGTGATTAGAGCGCCACATGGGATGAACTTTGATAAGTTTTTAATACTTTTGAATCAAAAAGTTGAAATCTTGAAACAAGGTTGAACTTATGGTATTGTTCATACATTGTTGTTCATTCCTCCAAAAGAATTTATTTTTTTAAATGGTGTCTACAAACCCTAAAGACTTGACTTGACCTTAACCCAATGGACTACCCAATTTACCTAAGCCCATTAACTAATTAAATGCCTAATAACCTGAGTTAAAAACCAATATAACATTTGGTCTTTAAAAATAACTAATTTAAGTAGTCCATTATATAACACATAACTTAAATAAAAACTTAGGCTTTAATAAAACAAGTCTTAGCCAATTACAAAAAGAAAATATTAATAACATAATCCTAGGCCTTACCAAGGCATGCTTGAATGCCTTCCCTTGAATGCTTTTTTAATGACCCAATATGACATGTTACTCTTGGGTTTGGCTTTTATCTCTTATGGCTAATTCCTTTACTCCTTGAACTGAGAACTTGATCAAATTAATTAGTCCCTTGGCGCCTTCCTTGACCCAATCAACCTTCATGATACTTGACTTGGACCAAAGCTCTTCCATAAGTCCATTTAAGGCTTGTTGTAACTTTTTGGCTCAACTCTTCATAATTAGTCTTACTGGTATTTGAAGTGGATCAACCCCGTGGCTCAATGCTCTGATTGGTGCTCTGATGATATCTCTATCATGTAGGTTGCTTCTTCTAAGTTTTTTATGGAAAAACAATTGGATAACTAAGTGTTAAATGTCTACAATTTTAGTATGTTATCTGTGATAAATAGTATGTCATCTGACATATAATACTAAATATGTCATTACGCTCCCACTAACATTCTTATATATATAATGCTCATCTTCATTTTCATGGAATCAAATTTTCTTATGGCATTGTCAAAATGAATGTTATATCTCCTTGAAGCTTGATTAAGTCCACATATGGATCCTTGTAACTTGCATACCTTACCAACTTGTTGTTTTAAAACAAAACTATCAGGTTGTGTCATTTACACATCCTCTATGAGGGTTCTATTTAGAAAAGTGGTCTTGACATCGATCTACCAAATCTCATAGTCAAAGCATGCCTTAATCACATGCATAAGTAAAATGACTTCAACATTGTAATCGATAAAAAGGTTTCTTCTTAGTCAATGTCATGATTCTATTTGAAACCTTTAATGACAAGTCATGCCTTATAGGTATACACATTACCATTTATATCAGAATTTAACTTGATTCAAGTTGAATTTAAGCTAAAGTTTTAGTTTAACAATTTATGTAACACCCGGATTCAGGTATGTCAGTAAACACTACTTCCAAGATTAACCCTAGAGTTGATTTTATAACTTGTTGTTTAAAGAAATTGTAAAAAAATTATAGAAAACTACTAAATGAGCAATAATTTTCAAAGGGGGTAAAATGGTCATTTTAGAAGGATTTAAGAGACAAAGTGGGAATGTAAATTGAATGGCACACTTGAAATTATATAATGGTTCTAAGGGTTTTTGGTAATTGGTTAAGGATAAAATAGTCATTTTTGGAAAAGGTTAAGGGTAAATTAGTCCAAAAAGCTTATAAAACCAACCAGCTATTCATTTTCTTCTTCCTTAGTCGAGAATCTTCATAATTTTAACTAAAATTTTTTCTTCAAGCAAAATTCATCAAAAAACCTAGCTAAACCACCTAATTTCCAGAGCCTCCAATTATAAAAAGTGTAGATCTATCAATTTTGATAAGTTTTAAGGTAAAAAGTTTAATTTTTAAGAGATGTCAAGTTTAGATTTTTGATGGATGATTATGTTTTTGGTTGATTAAGGTTGCTAGGAACAACAAAAGAAGGAGGATAGGCTTAAATCACCTAATTAGCAAAGAAAAGGTAAAAATTTCAGACTTCACATACTTGAAGTAATTTGAGTTAGGTTATTTAAATAACCTTTACTTGTATAAGTATGTAAGGTATTAGAATTAAGGTGATTTATGCTTAAAAAGATAAAGAAATTCATTAGGATTCATGATATAATTTTTGGCCATAAGGGTATTTTAGACATTTCATATTCCTAGAGTTAGCTTTGTGGATTTTGTGTGTTGAATATATGAGAAATGATGAATTGATGAAAGAATTTGCATTAAGGGTAAGCATGTAATTTTATTCATAAGGTTAATTTTTGCTTAACTATGTGCATGATATGTGAAATAACCCTTCTATCCATAGGGGCAAAAATCTCATTTTATATGATGTAGGTTAATTTTGCTTAATTATGTGCATGATATATGTAAAAAACCATTATAATAAATATGTATATTCATATGGAATGCATGAGATATATGTAAATGCATGAGAAAAGAATCTGATGTTCGATGGGGCTTGAAAAGAATAAGGAAAAACAATGAATGGGCATATTTCATGTTATGGTTATACATGTATACATGAGGAATCATAACATATGTATGATTTCAGAAGAATAAAGATGGAGGAAAAATATTTTCTAAGTTATGTATGTTTTTAGAAAATGGAAAACAAATATTTTTGGTTTTATAATGACTCATATGATACAGGAAAGCAGAAAACATGTTTAAAATCCTTACACGCGAGCTGTACTATATGGATAGCAAAGAAAAAAATGTTAGTTGTACTGTGTGGACAACAAAGAAAGATATTAGCTGTACTGTGTGGACAACAAAGAAAGATATTAGCTGTACTGTGTGGACAACAAAGAAAAAAATGTCGACTGTATTGTGTGGGCAGCAAAGAAAAAAAATAGAGAAATATGCGTGTAAGAGAGGATTGTTCCTTGTATGGTGACTACGAGTACTGTCTTATGTAGTCTAGACCAGTCAATGAAAATATTTGACCAAAAAAAAAAAGAAAAAGAATTAGCAAATATTTTATGAAAGTTATTTGCATTAGAATCATGTATGTAAGTCTATGTGGCTGATAAAGAGTTGAGAAAGATATACGATCAGAAAATAGAAAAGTCATGACACTTATACATGCATAAATCATAACAAGTGAATCATATTTGTATAGTAAGGAAATGAATAAATAGGTGAAAGAAAAAAATTATGATATGTGTTTGATGCGTGTTTCGTGTCAATTTTTTGTATGTGAATAGCCCAGACACGCTGAGTATGGAAGAGATTAGTACTGGTATGAAATGCTTTGAGTATTGAGTATGCTTTTCTTACTGAGCCATGGTCGCTCACTTCGTTTAATTTAATATTTTACAGGTAAAGAGTTGCAGCAAAGGTTCTTGAGGAGCACTAGTGAGACATGAGGCTAAAGGAGAAAGGTACCATATTTTTGTTGATCTATATGTCTTGATGTATATGTGAATATATGCATAAATATGTACTTGATATAAATATTGGTAGATATGTGATTGTGTATATATATATATATATCTATATATGTGTATATCTATGGCTAGTCATGAAAATTGGCTATAAAGTTTCTGTGGGTGGTAATTTTTATGATGGTTATTATTATGTACTTATTTTTTTAATTGTGATTAAGCTGATGAAAATCCAATCGGTTGGTAGGACTAGTTTGTATGAATTGCTAATTAGGAGTGTTACAAGGCATAGTTAAAAAAAAAAATTCCTTGGGCCCTCAAAAAGAGGGGAACTTTTGTCGTTTTTCTGTAATACATCTATTAGTTAGGAGAGTTTACAGTTTAGCTAAAAAATCCTTTTCTAGTGACATTATTTATCCCATCAATGATATTATTTATCTTTTCATTAACACTATTTATCTTGCCAAGAATACTATTTATCTCATAGGTGACCTTCTAATGAATACTATTTAGCTTAAATTTCCAATAATGGATTCAAGACAAATTTGAGCTAGCCTATGTTTAGGGTATTAGGAGTGCTACCCTAGAGCCAGTCTTTTTGACAATACAAGCTCATGATAAGGTCATATATATAATTTTTTGTGACTTTCTTTGTCTATAAGAACATGTATTTATGTCAAGATAAATGCCCTTAGAATGGTTTAACCATGACAAATGAATCAGTACATGTCAATTGATCATAAGAATCCTATGTTCACATTAGGTGGTTATTTTGGAAACGTTTGTAGTCCTAATATTACCATAACCAAAGGCATATATAATATAATTAGGATTATCATAGTATTGAACGACTATATCAAAAGGTCATAACAAATCTCACATGTCAAAATTGTTTGTAGATAACTTGATTTAGCATATAGGTGCATGATAAGGATGTGTTCACTGAATTGACTAGTCAACAATATTTTATATGTTTGTTGAATAGTCCTCTAAACAAATGGTGTATAATCCTTTGACTTGAGGTCACCTAACCATCTTGTACAATGATTGATATGGTTTGATACCAACCCAATATAGTCCCTATAAAGAGTTGCCAAAAAGGTTGGTGATTGGTCATATCAAGATATGTATAAAGGCTATGACGGATTAATAAAAAATTCGTCACTTTTGAATACATAAGCAAATATCTCTAATAGGCCAAACTGATGGATGTCAACAACTAGTAAAATCTATGATCACAATAAGATTAAGTCATTGCTTAAAACATTGATACAAATATCATTCTACACATATTGAGAGAACATTAAGGTAAACACACAATTTATGTCTCAACCTTGAAGAGATATTATATGACGAAATGATCGAATTGTATGATAATTGTATTATTGACAGGTTAGCGAGTCAATCAATAACACTTTATTAATCGAGTGGTCATGATATCTTACTAGAAACCAATCTTGGTATGTGTGTGAATGGTTGTCGAGTTAAGAGCTTAACATGAATTCGTCCAGTATCGACCTTACGAAGAGTCTATATATAGGTCATAGATAATACGAATTAATCAAACTCTAGAAGCATAGGATTATTCAAGATGAACCTGATCTAGCTTTCAAATGAATGATTGCAAGTCTCGAGATGTCTTTAGACTCAAAGTGCAAGACATTGCATTTATAGACCAAAGTGTAATAATTTGAGGTGTTTGAATGTGATAGAGATAGTGAAAGTTAGGATTTATCCAATTGGATAATGATAAAGTCATGTATGGATAATTTAGATTGCAAATGGTCATGCATGATCTATGTACAGGTGTGCATTATCTGCCTTAAAATCTAAATAATCACAGATTACATAGATAGGATAAACATCTAGTGTATGACTATGCACCCCATGAATGGCCGTGCACGGTCTCTATATAAGAAGATGTAATTCCACAATTTCTTAGTTTTTTAAGCATACAGAGTGCACGTTTGTGCCTCTTAAACACCTATTTGTTCATAGACATCCTAGCAATACATTTGTGCACGTTCAAGCTTCCTGGAGCTCATGTTTCGTGTGGATACCAAGGTGTGACCCTACACTTAGGTTTGAAATGATTGCAAACAAGATTCAAGGTTGTTAAAAAGAAGGAACCACTAACATTAGTATGCATCTTGATACTTTCTTTTGGTTGCATATGCATGATAAATGTCTATGGATGGATCCGAATGTGTGTTTATGGCGTTTGATGTTTAAAATACTACTTCTGTTGCATTTCGAGAGTCATAAACTCTAGTATGGTATCAAAGCCACATATGAGTGATTAGAATACAAATTTTTAATATGTAATGCTACGAATTCAACTAAATATATTTTTGCTTCTTATTTTGAGTTTGAATTCATATAATCTTGTAACGATTGATGAGCATATTGTCATAAGGTCATTTGATATTACATCAACGTAAATTAAGTCGTTAAAATTCTTTAATATAACATCATAATAATGCTTTTAATTTTGTTTCTATTATAAACAATTTCTTTTAGTATAACATTATCATCATTTCATCGAAACTCAGTAGACAAATTCAATCCTATATTCGTCTAACAAATGAAAATATATAATCATAATCTTTTACTTACTTGCCTCACTAATAATTTTGATGCTGAAACACTTCCCTTTTCGCTTTTGTTCGCTGAAAAACTATTCTAGTCACCGAAAAATGCATTATAAGTGTTTTTGTAAAGTTTGTAATATGTAAAATGTCGAAATAGACATCCGTTTTAGTGAACAATTGTTTATCACTTAATTGATTAATGACGTGACATGTTATTTGATTCATTTACTTGGCATGTTGTGAACAGTGTTCACCTTCACACACGACCATTCAACAATTTATATTCATAATCTTTTAACTTAACTATAATTTAACTTAAATACACACATCAATAACTCAAACTTAGCGCATAAATAACCTTACTATACACCCATGGCTATTATATCCACATTTTGTTTAACCTTATTGAAAGGTGAAAAACTTTTAAAGTCGTAGTTAATCTCTAAAAATTAAGACAGTTGTTGTATAGTTAGAGTTCACTTTAGTCAAATATATGAGAATAACATTGAAGAAATAAATAATTACACAATCGACAACTAAATGTATCACCTATACACATATCAACTCTAAAAGCAAATATAAGATGTTCTAGTTATTAAATTTACACCAAAACATATAAATTACATAGCAATTGGTGCAACCTTTCGAGTAGCAAGGTAAACCACTTTTCATTTTACTATTCTTAATTATTTACATTGTATTATTATATTTGACAATTTAACGGACTCTTTTTCATGTTTTTTCGCATCAACGAGGGTCATCCACTAAAAAAATCTAGATCTTTTATCCCTTTGACACTCTCCACGAGATGCTTCCTTCTCACTTTTCCATCGTAAACTTTTTCCACGGATTTCGCAGTATTGACAAGGGAATTAAGATTTAAGCATGAAATGATATATTTTTGACCTTTTTAATAGGGATATTATCAATTAAAATATGAAGTTACAAATTAAAAGAAATTAAAATGAAATAGTCATTTCCAGTTTTGATTATATATTTATGTATCCTCTTAATATATTAAAATTAAGTCTTAACCTTCATAAAAAATAAAACCTAACTTTCTTAATTAAAGGGTTTGTAACTTGTGTTTTCCAAATCGTGTAAACGATAAGTTCTGATTTAAGCATGAAAATTACACTTTTAAGCTTACTAATAAAACGGTTTAACTCTCGTTTGAAGTTGAAGCTGCAAGGATTTTGCTGGATAACAAACAGTAATGAAGACTTTCTGTCTTATGCAGTAACAAAATGATGCCATTGCATTATCACAAATTAACTCCCTTCTTACAACATTTTTAATCTCTAATAATAACTTATGTAGAGGTGATGAGCAACAAGCCTATGTTGAAAAATAATATTATATTTCTCAACATGGAAATAGTACCCCCTGGTGTTAATTTGAGCAGATTAATCACAATTTAGACAAGTTGGTAGAGAGTGCACGAGTGACCAATTCCCTCCTCAAGATCTTTCCAGCAGGAGATTTTGGTATTGAATCAATAAAAGCAACACGTCTTATCTTCTTGTATGGTGCTACCTGCAATAAGGAATACTTCAACTTAAAATGCCGGACCCAGCATTTGACAAAGTGGTTCTTGAAATATTACTAAATTGCAAATGGTTAGTGTTAAACAGAATCAGAACACTTCACAAAGGAGATTCTTCTTCATGGAATAAGTGTTAATCAGACAATGGATTTTCAGATCATCAACTTTATTAAGGCTTATTCGTAAAAGTGGGGTGGTTTCTCTTTTTCCCCATTTTCCAGAAACAGTCAATCAAGGACATCCTTTTTGTTGGAAGATAAGTTCTTTGAAAAAATATTGGCTGCTGAATCATCTGGTAACATTTGCATACTCCAGATGGAAAATTAGTGCTTTATACTGATTTTATATATATATATATACACACACACATATGTATATGTCTAAATTCATGTTCAAGAATTCTGGTGTTTGCACCAAAAAACAAAGCAATGGACATTTTTTTGAAAAATCTAATTTGGTATATACAATTGAAAGATATAAATATATTACCATATAACAAGATGCAAGGATGTCATAACATAAAACACATCAAACAGTAAAATTACATTTTGTGAAACATGAGGCCAACAATTGAGGAAGTACTGTGTGCCAATGATTGATGAAGTGTAATATTAGAAAGACGTCATTTCATCCTTTTGGCCCAAAATATTCTTTGTACTTTATATTTTTAGTTTTCAGAATCATACCTGTTTTGCAATGAAATCCATTACTTGAGCTGCAGTGATATTGCTTCCAGGTCTTCTTACCACAAAAGCCATGGGAATCTGCCCTGCTTCTTCATCAGAGTACCTGCTTGAAAATAAACAAAACGGTTGAGTGATGGGCTACCTGCCAAAAGAATCATGACCGATAATTGTATTTACAAAAGCAGGCCACTAGACTTTAAGATGCATCAGAGAAAAAAATAATGTTTTGTTAGCCCCTGTAGCTCCTGGTTATATCTATAACGAATTTACCAATTGATGTACATTATCTCTCCAATTTTTTCAGATTTTCTGATACATCAAGGAACAAAGAAGCCAGTCACAACCGTGCTCCAACTATGATTCACATGTCTAAATCACATGTTATTCAAGTTTTAATGCAAGAAAAAGAAACAACATGTGCTGAATAAATGGTGCCGGAGAAATTTTGATTTTAGTGTGTAGGTCCTAGGTAACCACCATTGCTTTGTGCGCACGAGCACACACACATATATGTAACATAAAAATTCTCTTAAAAACGATTTACTTAATTAGAGAACAAAAAAAAGCTTACACACCACTAGAACGTCCACATGCATTCAATATGAGAAAAAAAATTACAAAATTACATACGGAATCACGGCCGCATCAGCAATCTCATGATTGGAATGAAGCAAATGTTCTAACTCAGCTGGGGGAACCTGAAATAATATTTGAGATAAATGTGATAACATTATTCACACACAGTAATATGCTTCAGAGTTATTAGCTAACCTGATATGCCTTATATTTGATCAATTCCTTTAATCTATCAACAATAAATAAGAAGCCATGGGAGTCGAAATAACAAAGATCCCCAGTTTTTAACCAACCATCGGGACTAAAGGTTTCAGCTGTTGCCTTGTCATCTCCTACATAACCTGCACTAGTAACTACCAGAGATTACAGCACAATTAACAAAATTATTAAACGGTTTGCTTTCAATGCAGAAATATATAAAATCTGAAAAGAAAGTGCTGAAGCGAATTAAAAATTCTGAATTTTCGGAATCACTGGAATGCAATTAATTAAATAAATACATAAAAGGAAGCATTTTCACTCAACAGTTTGCCTACTTTCTCAGATTATTACCTTTCATAATTGTTATACCTCGCAACCATAGCTCCCCTTTCTCATCCGGAGGCAGAGCTTCTCCAGTTGCAGGATCAACAATCTTCGCTTCCAAAAATTCGTATAAACGACCAACAGAACCATACCTGTTTGCCTCATCAGGTCCCCTCATGCCGGCCCCCACGCCTCCACTCTCGGTCATACCATATCCCTATTTAGTCAAGGAACAATAATTAAGCACTCGCTATGAAACACAAGTAATTCTGCAGTTAATACCATGCTAACTAATTTTATCAAGATTTAGCTGTTGTAATTTCTCCCTTACCTGTATAAGCTCCACATCTGGAAATTTCTCCTTGAACTTGAGGGTGACCTCCTTCCCAAGGGGAGCACCGCCACTGTGGAGCAACTGAAGCGAGCTAAGATCATAGGACTTAGTCAACTCCGATTTTGTCAATGTCACAATTAATGGTGGCGAAACCGCCATGTGACTGACTCTATATTTCTCAATAGCCTTTAGCATCTTCTCAAAATCAAATCTCTCCATCAGAACCAAAGTGTAAGTAACAGTGAACGTCATCATTAACCCAAGAAAACCGTAGACGTGAAATAGAGGGACTGTTGATAACGTGACCTCACGTGACGATTGAGCTTCAGTTGAGCCAGTTTGGGATTCCGAATGGTAGAATGAGGCGGCCAAAGCGATTAAGTTTCGATGAGTCAACAACACGCCTTTCACTTTCCCGGATGTTCCGGAAGAATAAAGAATGGCGGCCGAGTCAGCCTGATTAACAATCGGAACCGTGAAATCAATGAGGTCGTTTTGGGTTTGAGTGGACATGGAGATGAAATCAGGGGAGTCGATGAGAACTGTACGGAGGTTGGAGGGGAGTTTGCGTGAGGTGTGTGAGGTGGTGAAGGCGATCGAAGGGTTGGTGAGGTGGAGTTGATGAGAGATCTCGGAAGCTGAGGCGAGCGGATTGGCGGGCGAAATAATGACGCCGAGGGAGAGTAGAGAGAAGTAGAGTGCGGGAACGTGAAAAGAGGAAGGTAAAAGAATAAAAGCGACGTCGCCTTTGGAGAGAGAAAAGCGTGTTCGCAGATTGAAGGCGAGAGATTGAAGCTGGTTGAGGAATTGGCCATAGGTGAGGCGTTCACCGGTGAAAGCGTTGATGAGAAAGGCCACGTCAGCAGCGGCAGTTTGAGGGAGAGAAAGAAGAAATTGAGTGATGGAAAGAGATTGAGACAGAGGAAGAGGAACTTTTGGTCTAAGAGTATGATAAGTTTTAGTTTGTGGACAATAACCGTTTTCAGGATTGATAAGAAGGTTAGAGTTGGCGTTGGTTGGCGCCATGAATGAAGATGAAGATGAATGAAGATGAATGTAAGAATGTGAAAGAAGTGTTCGAAATAAATAGAAAGGAAAACGTTTTTTGGCATTGCATTCAATGAACGAGGGCCCTGTATGATTGACCATTAAATAAATGTAATGGCAGTTCGGTTAGGTGTTTTTGAATATTATCTTTATAATTTTTTTTTTAGTTTATTAATAATAAAAATTACGATAATTTTATATTATTAATAATAATATAATAAATAATATAGATGATAATTTATTTTTAATTAATATAATAAATAATATAAAAATATTTAAAAATAATTATATCTAAATCATATTTAAGTAAAATAATTTATTAATATTTTTTATTATCTTTAATTAAATATAATAATTATTTATTTTTATTAAATATAATAATTATTTATATCAAATAACTTTTTAAGTAATTTATCTTTAAGATAATCTCTCTATTATAGTAATACTCCAAACTAAAAGCTCTTTTAATATGAATGCCAAGTTATTGATAGGAGAAATGGGAGAGAGAACAAACCATTATGGGATAAATGCGAAAGGACAATTTTCCACCCAACTTTTGGTGAAAAGACAGATATATAATTCAGTAATTTAAAAGCCTAAATGTTTATCCAAAGTTTAGTTTATTATCATATACTCAAGAATTTTCTGTTAAAATTAAATATAAAATTATTATTTTATTAATAATATCAAAATAATTAAAATTATATTTTATTTCATCCTTGATTTGAAAAACTAATAATTTTTCTTTGGGATTAAAGTTTAAAAAAATTATTTCCTCCCCTAGGTTTTGATATCCCGAAATTTGACCACTTCCTCCGACAAGCGACGATCCTCCTCTTCCAATGATGTTTCTCTTTCGATGGCACTCTCTCTCAATGACGTTTCTCTCCTAAAAGATAAAACCTTCATTTGAATGATGAAAGCGTCATCGTCATCCAAATGAAGTATCATCTGGGTGATGCTTCTTTGTCTTTCAGATAAGACAATGTTTTGTCTTGTTTGGAAAAAGAAGGATGATGTTTCATCGTCTAGATCTAGATGAAAGACAATGATGAAGATGTGGTCAAGTCTAGGTTGGAAATTGGTAGTCGCTAGTGGTCTGACAAATAAAAAAGAAACTTAGGGATTTAGAGGAGAAAAATTATTTTTCAAAATTAAGGTCTGAAGTGAAATGTAATTTTTTAAATAAGGAGAATGAGATAGAATTATATTTTTTAATATTGTTATTAAAATAATAGTTTTATCTTTATATTTAATGATAATTTTAATAAAAACTTAAAAATAAATAATTATTTTAAATTTTAAATTACCATAAATATACTTTTAAAATTAGAGTAACGTTTGGGTGAAAAATAACCTTTTTAGTGAAGATATAAAATTCACCTCCTTAAACATACCTAAACCTAATTTAATGCATAAAAAATAAATTCTCCAAATAAAGTAATTACCTCAAATTTATGAGAGAGGAAGAATCTTACACCAACTAACATTTATTATACCAACTTTAAAAGAAACGTTAATCATTATTAGAATATTCTGACCCTGGTTTTCGAAATTATTTTTTTACCTAATTAATTAAATTATCCACTTTATGAAAAAGTGATACTAAATCACCCAGTACCCCTAGGGTTATACTCCTACAACATCAGTACCCTTATATAAAGTGATTTTTCATTGATTCTCTCTTGATTTCCAAAAAAATTCATTTGAAACTCGTAGTCATTTTTATTTGCTCTTGTCGTGATCTTTGAAATCTTAGGGACATTTGGTTGAGAAGACTAAAAAATACTTTAGTAATCTATTTTTTATTATTTATATTATTTTATTTGATTTATAAATAATAAAAAAATTTGACAATTTTTTATTACTAATAGTGATATGATAAGTAACATAAGAAATAATATGATTATCACTTTCACTTAAGGTATTAAAAGATTATCAAAATAATTTTTATTTTATTACAATTATATCTTTATTTATTAATTTTTTAGGACAAAAATAAATTTATTTTTAATTAATATAATAAATAGCATAAAAAATTTTAGAATAATTATACCCAATAGTATTTAAGTAAAATAATATACAAGTATTTTTCTATTATTTCTAACCAAACATAATAATTATTTATACTTACTCAATTTGATCAAATATAGTAATAATTTATACCTAATAATCCTCAAGGTGATCTATCTTTATGGTAATCTTTCAATTTTAATAATAAAACATTCTTCAAATCAAATACCCCCTTAAAGTGATTTTGACTTTAAAAAAATTAAAAATAAATTTACTTTCATTATACAAATTTTTGCACATGAAAATGACCATTTAGCCCTATTAAGGAGAACAATTAGGAAAACCTTACAAAAGAGTTTTGTTTCCATCTAAACAGAGAAGATGTGAAGTTTCAGTTTTGTATTGATAACAAGTATGAGATTCAATCATCACATTGATCTGCATACGTTTTCCTATTAGTAACATAAAGAATACATGAGATGTATTTTTTCTAATGAAGATCAAGATTGACATGTTGAAGATAGAAATTAATTGTGTGAATTATTCCCATATGTATTTATGCCTATTATCCCATGATTTCTTCCCATTGTGACATTATGGATTAGAAAATAATGAATTTTCAATAAAATATGTTATTGTGTTTTGTACCTATATATGGATATAAATTAATTTATAATTAATATATAGAAACATTAAAAAACAATTATTTATTCAAAATCAAAGTTGGTATCAAAGCTTGGTGATACCTTGGAGCCATTAGAGAGCATCTACCAAGAATTAACATTTGAGTTTCAATATGAAGACATTAAAATTGGTAGTCACAATTACAAATAACAAATGGATGATTTTAAATATGGTTGCACCTATTTTTAGTAGTACGTGGATAATTGATTTTGGTACTATAGATCATATTATATTTGATTTTAGACCTATCTCACATCTTAAATTATCTTCTTAGAAAATTGTTTTGACAGCCAATGGTAATGCAACCCTAGTTATTGGAAAATGATCCTTAACCCTCTTTGATACTCTAAATTTAGAATCCATTTTAATTGTGTCATAGTTAGATTATAATCTTGTGTCACTTTCCCATATAATAGACATTTTTCTTGTGTTGTTATTTTTTGGCCTAATTTTTGTATGATTAAGGACATCCAGGCAAGACAAAGGATTGGTTATGGTGTTAAACAAGGAAAGTTGTACTACTTGGATTTGAAGTCAAAAGATTCAAACAAACATTAACAAGCTTTAACGGTAGCTCATATTTAAAGAGAGAAAATGAAGTCCGAGATATGATTGTTGCATCGAACATACTTCATTTGAATATTTAAATAAATTATTTCTAAGTATATTTTCCAAATATGATGTTTCTTTTTTTCAATTTGATATATGTGTACTTGCAAAAAGTCATCATACTTCTTTTCTTTTAAATTTAAATAAAAGTTCTTACCCATTTATGGTTATTTATTTTGATGTTTGGGTCCCTTGAAAGTTCCAACCTTAGGAGGATCCAAATGGTTTGTTACTTTTATTGATGGGTGTACTACGATGACACGACTATGTTTAATGAAAACAAAAGAAGAAATGAATTTGTTGATTCAAAAGTTTCATAAGATGGTTATGAATTAGTACGATACAAAGATACATGTTATCCATAATGATAATGATGGAGAATATCAAATTTCTAATGTTCAACAATGCCTTGAAACAAATGGGATAATTCATCAAACCATTTGTTCTAATACACCACAACAAAATAAAGTGGTTGAATGGAAAAATTGACATTTGTTGGAAGTTGTTTGAGTATCATTGATTGAAGCTCATATGCTTATATCATATTAGGGAGAAGCGTTTACTTCTACAACATACTTAATTAATCATGTACCTACCAAATTTTCGTATACCATTCCAAACCTTCAGTGATACATTGGTTACCTCTTACGTTCCAAATTTGCCTCCTATTGTTTTCAGTTGTGTTGTGCTTGTTCACCTTCACAAGCATAAATGAAATAAGTTAGTTCTTAGAGCATTACAATGTGTTTTTCTTAAGCATGCTATGCAACAAAAGGGTTATTGGTGTTATCATACTCCAACTCACCGAATTTTATTACATGAATGTAACATTTCATGTGTAACATCTCTAATTCAATAGTCTGACGTATTATCAAGATATTATCTACTTTGAATAATAGTTTTATTTTTTTGGCTTTTCAACTATAACACACATGTTTAGATACATACGTCTATAGGAAATATGACGCAAAGAGACGTGCACAATTATATTCCTTAATTTGCAACTACTGAATTTAATGCATGCTAATAAACTTGATGTTCCATTTGTGAATCTAGATGTGGTCACAACTTGACACCCTCATGCCCTAACATAGGTCGTTAATAAAGTTTACTAAGGTCTAAGCTAAAATTGACATATTTGATGCCTTTGTGAAAATGTAAGACACCTTGTGTGTCACTATCTATCATATCTTGCGCATATGCCATATGATCTATTAGGCTTGCTAATTGCGAAACTATTGTCTAAACCATCTTAGGATGACCTTTACCATAGGTACATTTGTGATGCATCCCGCTAATCATGTAATGAAATATTTGAAAGCCATAATCCTTTATCATACAAACTTGAGCTAAACTGAATTGAGTGGTTATGCATCTTGGTGCTGAGTGCATGATACATCATTTAGGTATCTAGTTTTACCTTGTAGATAGTTGGGGGTTATCTAGTTATGTACCACTTTTTTCAACTTTTTTTTTTTTAATTTTTGATCGGGATTTGACTAAGTTGTGGTCTTGTGTTGTCTTCCATATAATCAGACACTTAATATGTCTTGAACTACCTTGTCCTTCTTAGAAAAGTCTTTTATCCTTTCTTCCTTTTGTCTTTCCTTTCCTTGCTCTTGGATTAAAGATAAATTGGTCTTTTACTACCTACATAGGTGTGTGTATAATGTGCACCCTTGTGTTCGTTTATTTGAGCACGACATCCACTTTTGAAAATTCACACACAGATATGTGGCCCACACTACATGGTCATGTGTGCTCTTCCTTAGAACACACATGTGAAACTTGGAATTTCCTATTTAATAAAAGGGATACAAGGATGTGTGGGTTATCTTACATGACCGTTTATCATTATTTGTACTTTTTCTCCTATGGGTTTCTACATTTTCTAACAATTATTTTGACCATTCAAACATAAACATGGGTTCAAATATATGTCTCTATGCACCCTAAATCAAATTATCGTATTTACACACATACAAATATGCTTGATCACTCAATTTCCTAACAACCATCCTTAATCAAACAATGATTCATTCAAATCAACATGTCTAACAATCTCATATAATAATTGGCAGAATTTACACATACCTATGCACACATGCCAGCATAATCAACATCATCATAATCTCTTTCAACTCATTAATATAGAAAAAGAAGCATTTAAGCATATTGAAGGCATCACACATGAATAATCTCACCATAAACTTGGTTTTTCACCTAGTTAGTCTGATCATGGCTATGATATGTTAATTTCCATTAATATCAAACATGCAACTTTTTTACTTGATCAAAAAAGGCTATTAGAAATCTCAAAATCCTCATAACAAAACTATTTCATGCCTTCAACAGACTTTAAACATAACAATAGTTACTACTTACTTAACTTTCGGTGATCAAGCAAACTTTTGGCATGACTGATAGTTTTTTGGTGATCCAAGCTCCTTTTTAGTGACCAAGAATCTCTCTTTTCTCTATTCTCTCTCTAAGTGCAGATATGGGTGATTGAAAAAGTGACAACAATTAGGTTAAACACTATTTTTATTTTGCCTCGTAGACATGTCACATAGGCGTGTATCAACAGTACATAAGTATGTGTCATATTGCCTAACTATGAAAATCATCTGATTTTACCGCGATTCTGATCTTATCTAAAAATTCAAATGCTACTAATGATGCATGACCAAGTATGCCTCTATAGACATACAAGTATCTCTCTGAAAAACATTTATTAACTCAAATAAAACAAGGAAAAATATTAGAATGCTTTTACTTGTGGGTGTCACAATCCTCCCACCTTATTTGAATTTTGTCCTCAAAATTTGCTCAAATAATTGTGAAAATTGTTACCTCATATCTTACTCAACCTCTCATGTGGGCTCTTCAAATTTGTGATTCCTCTATAGAACCTTGACTAAAGATATCTATCTATGTCTGAGCTTCTTGACTCACTTAGCACATGGGTCATGTTATTGGTGCTTTTTCTATGCCAAATTATCCTCAAGCTTGACATCCTCAACTCTTAGCACATAGGTTGGGTCACTAGTATACTTGCATAACAATAACACATAGAATACATTATGAATGCGATCCATACTCATTGGTAACATAAGACGATAGACAACTTTACTTACACCCTCTAACACCTTGAATGGTCCTATAAATCTTAGCGCTAACCAATCGTTCTTGCCAAATCTCATAACCAGCTTGTAAAGGGTTATTCTAACAAACACTTTATCACCCATATTAAACTCAAAATCACGCCTCGTTTGGTTTAAATAGCTCTTCTGACAGTCTTGAGCTTGTCGTATCCTCTCCCTTATTAATCTGACATCCTTAATTATCTTTTTGGGTGATCTTCGATCCCAATGCTTGAGTCAAGGCATCTCTCTCTCCTATCTTATTCCAATGTAATAGTGATATACATTTTTTACCATATGAAGCCATCTTGATAATTGGTTAGTAATTGTTATTGTATGCATACTCCATTAATCATAATATGTCTACCCAACTCACTCTTTTATCTAGACAACAAAACTTTAAGATATCATCGATCACCTGGTTGACTTTGTCAATCTGACCATCTATTTAGGGATGATAAGTTATATTGAATACTAGCGTTGTACCTAAGGACCTCTGTATACCGTACTAAAAAGTTAAGACAAAGTTGGTTTTTTGATCTAATACTGTTGTCCTAGGTATCCCATTAAGTTTGATTATCTCATTAACCTATATTTGGCCCAGCTGATTTATACTTATGATGTCTTTAATTGCAATAAAGTGCATTGGCTTGGTTAATAGGTCAACAGGTCAATTATGACCCACAAAGCGTTGTACCCTCTCTGACCCTTGGTAAACCAACCACGAAGTCCATAAGATATGCTCTAATTTCCACTCTAGAATACTAAGAGCATGTAAAAGTCTTGATGATCTCTGATATTTAGCCTTAACTTGCTAACACACTAGGTATTTAGCCATAAAATCTGTTATATCCTTTTTCATACCTGACCATCAGAATGATCTCTTTAAATTCTACTATATCTTTACACTAATAAGATGGGTAATGTAAAGGAAACTATACACTTTAGTAAGAATTTTGTCCTTTAAACTCTTATCTTTAGGAATATATACTTGACCTTGAAAGTGTCCCTATGCCTATTCTGTCTTGTTAGGGCAATATCTTAGTGATTAGAAGTTGCTTTAGCATTAGTGAGGCATGAACTGTTAGGGTTGATACTCTAGAGCCAATTGATTTGACATTTGTAATTGTAATTTATCTCATTAACTAATAAAAAGATTTATAGTTATTCAGTTCATATGTTTTTCTATTATATGATTATCTAAATAACATACCCTTGGATGGTAGAATTGTGACCAGGGGATCAAACGACTAACTGTGGGAACCCTAGACAAACATTAGATGGTAATTCTAGAAATGTCCATAATCCTAATATTACAATGATCAATAGCGTATGTAATGGTGATGAGGTTATCATAATATTAAGCAACCCCACCAAAAGGTAGCGACAGTTCTCATGTGTTAAAACTTTTTATTGATGGCTTAGTGTAAAACATAGGTGTACATTGTAGACATATTCATCAGACTGACCTTACCAGAGGATATTCATATGGATAGTTGCTCTACTATTTACAAAACAAATACTCTAAACATTATATGTGCGTATGATTCTTTGACTTTAGATTGCCAAACTGTCTTGTGTAAGGATCGATCTAGATTGACACTATTTAATGTATCATCATAATAGGGGTATCATAAAGATAGTGAATGACCATATCATGAGATACATGAAGGCTATGGTTGATTAATAAAATATTACTCAATCTTAAGCATAGGAGAAGATATCTTATATGCAAATACTAAAAGACATTCATGACTTCTTGAATTAATAGCCACAATAGGATGATGATGTCGCGTAATCCATGTAAGTCATTAATTAGTATCATTTCATATCGAGGAACTACTAAGATATCGGTTGACAAAAGAATTGAATTATATATAACTATGAAGTTATAAAAGTTTATAGAGATATTAGTTGACACTATTGTTCGAGTGGCCATGACGCTTTGCGAGAGGTCATTCTTGGTCAATGTTTCAATTCGATATGAATTTAAACACTATCAGTTTGATAGAAAACCTATAGGTCACATGTATTAAAAGGATGACACGAACAAAGAGGCAAAGATCATTTGATGACAATCTTGAGATTATGGAAAAAGAGAAACATATAGATGTGTTTTGACTGGAATCATTTGGTGTGCATAATGCCACGTGGCATTATGCAAATGCATTGCATGTTTTAGCTAGACCTATTTAAGAGTCAAACCGAGCAAAGCCAAATGATGGATGTGAGTTAATTGGCTAAGTTAACTCCTAGGTAAGGTGTTTTAGTTAAACAAGGATTCTTTAAAGTTTTTGTTTGATAAAAGATTTAGGTTGATTTGAAATCCTAATTTAATTAGGATTCCTATACATTAAAACTTTCAATAAATTAAAAGTCTTAATTTAATAAGAACTCTTAGACATCTTATCATTTAAATAGTTAGAATCCTAACTAATTTAGGATTCATGCACACCTTCTAAATAAAGGTGTTTAGTTTGAGTCAAATTTTTTAAACACAACAATCCTAAATGCACATCTTTACCCCTAAAATCTTGTTGATGCAAGCTTCCATTGCCATGATCTAATTTCCAAGATTTAGTTAACAAAACCCTTAATAGCTTTTTGTTTGGATCACCTCCCATTCGTGCTCCACATAAATACCAAGGCACCACTTCAAAAAGGTTGGATACCGATCTTTACATAGTCATGTGAAGTCTTGGAGGGGCCAATAACGTAAGCTTAATTTCTAAACACCCTATATATTTTTAACAAGTTCATGAATCTGCATAGTAAAATGAGTATCTTAGATAGGTTTTAGGATTTTGATATTTTTAATAAATTTTTAATTTCGTTGCCCTACCAATTAACAATGCCTTAAACCTTAAAGTGGTATTAGAGTACTATTTATGCATACTTTCATGAAAATATACCTGTATGTTTTGGTTATTTTTATACGTCATTGCATGTAATTGAAAAATAATGAAAACTCTAAAATTGGTAAAATTGATTTGTAATCATATTATTGCACGATTTGTTGAGTTCAAGAATGTGTTAAATTTATTGAGTGATTATTCCTAAAATGTTTTTGAGTTTAATTGTTGATGCATGATTAAATTCAAGGTTGATAACCAATTTGTCATACGAGCGTGGTTTACACACAGATATTGCTCACATGATGATTAACTTGCCTTTATGGGACAACTCCTAGATTTCCTATCATTGGAAAGCCCAAAAATCACGTTTGCAAATATCACCCTACATGATTGGAATGAAAACTGAACAAGGTGTTGCCATACACATTTGTGATGTGCTTGGACAAAATCTATTATATGGGTCGATAATGGTGGCGACCTAAGCTCTAGCCATTTCAATGTGGTAAGGTAGTCTTTGCCTTGTCCCATTCCTAAGGTATGGGTTGGTGCATCATCGGACAACATCCGTCTAGGCAGTTTTATTTAGATTATGCATTACTGTTGGTGCACTTATTACAGCTTGAACTTATGCTTGGTTAGACAGTTTTTCTCTCTAATCCGTGATTGATTTTGGTGCAATCTGTATACAGTAGCCCTCTATCATGACCTCAACGTGCCTCCTGAGATGTCTAGATGCGCTTCGAGATTGAGAATTAGATTTTGATTCAAGTTTCGTTGAATTGGAACAAAAATCAAAATTTCGTTGAGTCTTGGGGTTGAATAACTATTTGGTAAAGTTTTAGGGATAAAAATGTAATTTAACACTTGGCTAATTAATAACTAAAATTTAATTTTAATTGGATGTGTATGTATGGATGTAGGTATGTGTGGTGCCCTGTACATAACCAATGAACTGTTGTAAATGTTTTTATTTTACTTATTTTCTTGGGGTTGTAATTCTCAAAAAAGATCTACACGTCTTTACTTAATTCCCCTTCTTCTCTAGTTTAGATTGTTATTTTATTTTTTAGAATAATGTAACTAGGAAATAAAAACATGTAATTATTGAAGACTAAAGGCTAAAAGGACACGCGATAAGATGAAGACCATAAGAGAAAATATTCACCTAAGTTGACCAATCAGATCTCTCTTGGCTCAAGAGGTTTGACATTAGTTATGGTTGTGTATTGACACGTTTTAATTTTACATTGTTGGATAGATGTGAATGGTTATATTTTTCCAAATATCACCTAACATACGACATAAAATCTGATGAGACCGATTAACTAAAAATCCTCAATTTAAATATTAAGTCTATGATTAAATTGATGTCTTCCAATATGATACCTTAATTAAGCCCTTGTTCGAGAGAATCTTATTCGTTGAAGTGAAAGGAACACTTCTACTCGGTGGAAAATTAGGAGATGTTTATATTAGGTCTGACTTAACTAGTGTACTTTTCTTGTTCACCAAAGTGAAGGTGAAGTATATTATAGACATGAGTAAGGAATGCATTTGTCGATGCAAGGTGATATGTAGTATCCACCCTACTGATACCAACAATCACATTTGAGGCTGCATGATTTGTTAAGCCAAAACCTAACTTGAACTTGTTAAGCCAACAATCATGGGCTTTTGGTGATTAATTTTAAATTTATCTATTCAATTATTTGAACTTGTTCGCCAAAGCATAGGGGAGAATTAATGCGATGGGGTCTCGATCCACTAGAAAGTTTGTTGGAACTTTTCGAGTACAATAGTGAAGGCTATTGGTTTGAGAAAAATAGTAAGAACATTTTAATTAATTAAATCCATAATTAAAAGGAATATTAATTATGAATACAATTACTAATTATCTTTATCTGTAAATTGTAAATCAAATTATCAATATGTCAAACCCAATATATCAATCAATTTAAAAAAAAAAAATAGGCTCATTGGAAACAATTTCATTGATTGACACAAAAATCTTCAGATTATTCTACATCATGAAAAAAGGTTATACATCCTTGAGGGGTTATTGCCTCATGAGCTTGGCCCTCATACCACCCAGGAAGAAAAAGATACTTTTAATAAGTATCTTAATGACTCTATGGAAGTTCAATGCCTCATGTTAACTTCCATGTCACTTGAGCTTCAACAAGAACATGAGGAAATGAATGCTCCATCCATAGTTGCACACCTTTAAGAGTTATATGTAACTCGTGTGAGGGCTCAATGATATAAGATGTCAAGTGCATTAACTCTCTAAGGGAGGATAAGTTAGCTCTTATATGGTCAAGATGATTAGCTATATTGAGCAGTTGGCAAACTTGGGCTTTATCATGGACAATGAGTTTGTCATAGACCTAGTATTGAAATCCCCCCCAAAATCATGGGCTAATTTCATTATGAACTTTAACCAAAATAAAAAAGAGAAAACCCTTGAGGAATTGCTATATATGTTAAGATAGACTAAAAAAGAGGTACGAAAGGTAGTTTTAACTAATGTGCTTGTGGTTGAAGCTTATGTACTTAGATCAAAGGCTAAGGGCAAAGCCAAGACTAAGTCTAACCTTAAAGCAAAGAAGCAACCAGATACTACTACTCAGCCAATAGGTGGTGTAAGGAAAGGAAAGGTTGTTTGCTTCTATTGTAGCAAAGCTAGTCATTAGAAGAGGAATTGCAAGACCTTCTTAGAAAACAAGAAGAAGAAGACAGTTAAAACCTCTATTTTAAGTATGTTTTTGATTGACAAAAACTATTCTCCTTGTTCATCCTGGGTTGTAGACATAGGATGTGGTACTTATTTGTTTTGATATGCAAGAATTATGACATAGTAGATTGCTTGCCAAAAGAAAGGTTGATTTAAAAGATGGAAATGGAGCATAGGTTACTGTATTAGCTGTAAGAATTTATTATCTTAAGTTGCCCACTAGGCTTGTTTTAGAATTAAATAAATATTATTATGTTTTGTTTGTATTTAGAAATTTAATTTTTGTGTTTGTTTTAGACAAGGAAGGATCTTCATTTTTTATTGTTAGTGATACTATAACCATTAGCTTTAATAATAATCTTTATGGAATGGCTGATTTACAAAATGATTTGTATATTCTAAAACTGGATAATGAAATTCTCAATGTGCAAAATAATAAACGTTTGAAAACAAACGAACTGAATACCATATATCTATGGCATTGCAAGCTAGGCCACATAAGACTGAAACACATATCAAGACTTCTTAAACAAAGAGTTTTACAATAATTTGACTTCTAATCTTTTGATGAATACGAATCATGCTTATTGGGTAAGATGGCCGAAACACCCTTCACTGGACACAATAAAAGAGTGACTAAACTATTAGAGATCATTCATAGCGATGTATGTAGGCCCATGATAATGCATACTATATATGGGGAAACCTTCTTCGTCACATTTACTGATGACCTTAGTAGATATGACTGTGTGTTTTTGTTAAAACATAAGTCTAAATGTTTTGATAAATTCAAAAAATTTAAGAACGAGGTAGAGAAACAACTTGGGAAATAAATTAAATTCCTTCGCAATGACAATGGAAGTGAATACCTATGTGCTGAATTCAGAGGATACCTAAAGGAACATGGGATAGTCTCTTAACTCACTTGTAACACCTATCCAGAATATACACCTTGAGAGATGTGAACTAACAACTTTCCATGATATGCTATAACAGTTATTAAATGTACCATATTAAAACCGGTCTCATAATCCCAAAAGTGTATTATGAATTTAAATCAATTATTCAAACACTAATATAATATATATGAAGTAATCCAAATGTAACTATGCATCCATACCATTTAACGCAAAACAAACATTTAACAAATTTGAGTGCATAATACATGTGAAAGAGCTAATATCATTGTAATTAATAATTCATAAATAAAAACATCCAAGCCCTTACTCTTATGTGTTGCATCAATTCGTATGACCAGTATCCCTAGTATTACCCTATTCCTCTAAGACTTTACCTGCAAAATCACGCAGCAACCATATGAGTGAATTTACACTCAGTAAATATCAAAGGTGAAATAATGTAATTCTCCTCGTATAGAAGTTCACGGATGTTTTCCCAACATCTCGAATGCCCACCTGTATTATCTCAGTGCCCAACTCTCTTGTTCACATATCGAGATGTCATCTCAAATGACTAACCATGATGATGTACATTGACATCCTAAACATGAAGTGAAACTCTATGACATCCCAAATGTCATTCTTATGTATAAATCATACACAAGCTAATCAGACTTGGGTTGTTTATATAATCTTACTCATATGATGAGTTCCTTAGGTTTCTCTTAACTATGACAAACATTGTTGGTACAGAATAACATAAATTTATTAGTCCTATTCCTTTCACTGCCACTTTACACATAGTTTGGTGATTAGTAACATTATTGTACATCATTTCTAGACTTTCGATTTGGACCTGATTTGGTCAAGTTGCATGTCATCATTCATATAGTTAGACACACTCATATTGATTTCCATCGCCAACAGCTTTCATTAGGGTTTTATCATTGGCTTTCTTCTAAAATAAATTCTATATAGGAGTAAATTTGTCATTTCTTTAACTCATATATTCATCTTAAAGCTTCATATACTTTTATTCAATTCTAAATGTCTTTATTTCTAAGCTTCCCTAAATGTACACAAGTGTGTATTCATTACACATGGGTGTGTGTTACACAATTCACACATTATGCATCTTAAGCACATGGAAGTGTATCTTTGGTACAGGGCACACGATCATGTGTCTTATACCACATGGGCATGTATCCATTCCTAATTCCACACTTTCGTGCTTTCAACCTATAAAGGTAGAATTTTCTTGAAGACATACAGGCATATGTCGAGGAATTTCCAAAATTTCATCTCTCGTTCATTCATTTTTCAAGTTATCAAACACCATCATCCTTATTTGCAACATTATACCCACCTACCAATTCCCAACCAACATAACTTAAATCATCGATTCAATACACCAAATTCTTATGATAAACATGTTTAATTTTCTCACAAATACTTCTAACACAACTGTTGAAACTACAAGCTTTTTTTCTTCTCTAAAATGCGAAAGCTATCGATTATATACACTAGATCTATTACAAACTATTATTAAAGTGTTCTACAACAATTATTAATCAAGACCACACTCACAATCATTTCATTTATAATCTAATACATGAACATAATTCAAATTAAACGATAATAATCTTTTTTAACAAAGTCTTATTATTTCACCACATCACCAATATTATACTCACAACATCACAATGATCATCATTAATCCATACAACCATTTAATCTCAAACAATGATAGCAAAAACACAAATCATTTAAAGAAGAACTTTGCCTACTTACCTTGGTGCAATGACAATAATAGTCTTTTCGTGGTTTGAAATGACTCTAAAGGCTTCTCTCCTAGCAAGACGTGGCTTTAGGACTCTCTAATACTCTCTCCTTTCTTGTTTGGTTGAAAGAAATTTAAGGTAACAGTGAGTGCTATATATTCAATAAGCATTTTCATTTTTAGGTTGATTAGACATGAACGAGCGTGTATCTAAACACATGGGTGTGTAAACCAGTTATGAAACATCAAAGCCATGTCGCTTGATCCTTGTGAAATGCATCCTTATCCTATCATTCAAAATTCGTTAACTAGACACGACTGTGTATCCCACTTACATGAGCATGCATCTTTACCAATTTTGACCAATTCTTACAATACATGAAAAGATCATTTTGCCTTTTTTGCCATATCATGCACGAGCATGCAGTCTCTCATATATGATCGTGCATGCCACAATTCACATAATAATTTCTCAAGCATAATTTCACATAAGAAAATACTAAAAAGACCAAAACAACCTCAAGCATACCTGTGGATGCTACATCACTTATCTTGGTATACCACAATATAATAGTGTATTTGAACAGAGGAATTAGACCTTCATAGAAATGGTCAAGGCCATGATTAGTTTTATCAATAGACCTATGTCTTTTTAGGGACATGCCTTATAGACTACTACTTATATATTAAACGATGTCCATCTAAATCTATGAATAAAACTTCATATGAGTTGTAAACTGGGCAAAAACCTAGTCTTGAATACTTGAGGATTTGGGGTTATGAAGCTTATGTTAAAAAATTGACTTTGAATAAGTTAAACGCTAAGTTTGAAAAGTGTATCTTTGTTACATACCTAAAGGAAACTAATGGATATTGTTTCTACCACCTAGAGGAGCGAAAAATCTTTGTTGTTCGTATGGACATGTTCTTTGAGAAAGAATTTATTCTTAAAAGGACTAGTGGTAGGATGGTGGAACTTATGAAGTTCTTGTACTACAAGTTACCACAAATACTAGATAGGACAAAGGATTTTGGTATCTTTATGGTAGAAGGTGGAACACTAATTTTGACAAGTGTATCTTTGTAGGGTACCCAAAAGAAACTAATAGATATTATTTCTTCTATTTTGCATGCTGCCTTTTGGTATCTTTATGGTAGAAGGTGAAATGCTAATTTTGACAAGTGTATCTCTATGGGATACCCGAAGGAAACTAATGGATATTATTTCTTCCATTTTGCATGTTGTCATGTGGCATCATAGATTGGGTAAGCATTGTTAACAGAGTTCCCCTTTTCCCTAAACATTACTATTACTATCAAATGATCCTTGCCTCTGGGTTCAATTCAACCCTTTATATGCATATGACTTAGAAGCTTTTTATTGAACCAATAATGTTTGAATTCATATCAAATTTAAGCATAGACCAGGATTAGCCTCTAGCAAAACATCATAGCCATCCAGATGATAAAGTGTCAATGGACATCTCTAAAGCTTTTACAACATCATAGTTATATGCAATTCAATCTTTTCATCAACCAATATCTCTCAAGGCTGAAACATAAAAATATGTCTATCTCAATAGTTCCTCGGTATGAATTGATACAAATTACTAACTAATATGAATTAGGCTACAACCTTATCTCATTGTGGCCACTGATTCAAATAATTATAAATGTCATTTACTATATTCATGTGAGATATTTTTTTTTTGTATTTAGGAGTGACGAATCCTTTATTGATCAATCATAATGTCTATGTATCTCATGATATGGTTGTACACTACTTTTATGATACCATAGTTATGGCGGTACATTGGATAGTGTCAAACCATATTGATCTTTACATAAAATGGTTTGATGACCTCAAGTCATAGGATCATCCTAACCACATAAAGGCCAACTTGTCTTCCCTTAAAGAGTTTCCCTCATATCGTTCTACTTTCGCACGAGTGGCATGTAAGTCTTGAAAGTGTGCAAGTATGGATGGAACATCTATTTCTTTATGTTATTTTTGAAGCTCATGTGACATAAAAGTTAGCATAAGGCATTGAACTTCCACAAAGTGATCAAGATACTTATTAAAAGTATTTTTTCCTCCTAGGTGGCATCAAGACCAGGTTTAAGGGCAACAACCCCTCAAAGATGTATACCCTCTTCTCCTGATATAGAATAATCTGAAGATTTTTGTATCAATCAGCAAAGTTGCTTCCAATGAGCCTATTTTCCTTTTTAAGAATTGATCGATATGTTAGGTATGATCATTATTTGATCTACAATTTACAGATAAAGGAATTACTTGGTAGAAGTTTTCCCTTTGCTTTGGTGAACCAAGTTCCAATGACCAAGGTCTTAATTAGGGCATCATATTGGAATATACCAATTTAATCTTAGACTTTACATTTAATTTAAGGGTTTTTAATTAATTAATCTCATCAGATTAAAGTTGTATGTTAGGTTATATTTGCAAAATATAACCATCCACAAACATATAACAACGTAAAAATAAATGTGTCAACACATACTCATAACTAATGTCAAGCCCCTTAAGCCAAAAAGATTTTAATTGGTCAACCTAGGTGAATCTTCATCTTCAGATCTTCGCGCTTGTCTTTTTGCCTCCAATCTTCAATAATTACATGGCTTTGTTTCTTAGTTACATAATTTTAAGAAAATAAAATAATAACCTAAACTAAAGAAGAAAGAGGATTAACGTATGGTGCATAAACTATATTTTAGAATTACAACCCAAAGAAAATAAAATAAATATTCACATCGATTCTTTGGTTGTGTACTGGGCACATGCATACATGTATCCATACATATACATCCAATTAAAATTGAATTTTAATTATTATTTAGCCAAATGTAAAATTATATTCTGATCCCTAAAATTTTATAAAATTATTATTCAACCCCAAAGCTGAAAAAAATTTTAATTTGACCCAAATTTAACAAATAGGACCAAACTATAATTTGTTAACTTTGTAGGGCATGCAAGTGAGACGTCCGGCTGTGATTTTGGAATTCAACAAAATTCTAGAAAGATGCATGGTTGGTACATGACTAGACTAATGAGAAAAACTATTTAACCTTGACATATAATTGTCTAATGATTAGACATGTGGCACCACAATGAGTCATAGTTGGACCAACATAAAAATTGGTCCAATCATGACACCATTAGGTGCCATGTTGAAGAATGGTTTAGCCGTGATACCTCTAAGATGGTCTTCATGTGTTATAGTTAGAACAATTTGAAGATGGTTTAGCCGTGACACTTATAGTTCTAAGCACTAAGTGATGTGACACTTATGGTGCTAAGCACCAAGTGACGTGTCATAATTGGACCAAATTGGTCCAACAATGACACCTCATTTGGTGTAGGGTCCCTGTAGACAACACCTTTATTCACGATAGTTTTTTAGATGAACTTTTGGATTTTCTAGCTATAGGAAATCTAGATAATCCCATTCATGGAAAGTCTTAATCGGGGTGAGAAAATACGACACGTAAATTATACTTACACTAGTGGGAACAACTTTCAACCTAAATTTAGCCTGCAAAAATAATAATACAATAAGAAATCGTCACTCAATAATTTAACGCACGTTTATGTTGTTCACGAAACTCTACAAATTGTGTGGCAACACAATTGAAAATAATCTTTACTAATTTAGGGTTTTGATTAGTTCAATTACATGCAATAACAGTAAAATAGTCAAAAGAAACAGGAGTTATTTTCACGAAAATATGCCTAAACGGTGGCTCTGATACCACTATATAGTTTTAGAGCATCGTTAACCGATAACATAGTGGAATTAAAAATTTATAAAATCAAACAATCCTAAAACCTTGACCAAGATACCTATTTTAAAACATATTTAACATAAACATTCAAAACAACCATAAGGCTTTTTAGTGTTTATACCTGCATTGGTGGCTTATCCAAATCTTCACGTGGCAAAGAAAAAAGCAAACACTATTTAACCCTTGTGAGGTGGCACCTTCGTATCTATGCATAACACGAACAAGGGGAGGTTATCCAAGAAGAAGGTTACTAGGGCTCCTTTGTTAGACGAATGACGTGTTCATGAGAAAAGAGAGAAATTCAGAAGAACCTAGGCTGCTACTAGGGTTTTTTGAGAATACACTATATTTTTACATAGTGTTCTATACAAAATAATAATCAATCTAACTCATGTTTATTATTTATATTTATGTGCATGTGTCCAAGTACAATAAGAGTTTAACTCATGATGAGCACCATTAACACACATGCATGGATGGTATTCTTGTGTGCCACTCGACTTACTTTAAACCATACACAGGTCGATACTAAAGTGTACCAACCCACATGAATCATGTCTTGCATGGCTAGACAAGCCTTGTCTAACTGTGCCATCTATTAGCCTTTGCACAGTTGGATAAGTTCTTCTCTAACTATGCCAAGCTTCCATTTTGAATGGTGTCATGTGGCATCATGCACATTAAAGGATTTTGGTCAAGCATGGTCAATAAAGTTCTCCCTCTCTTTTAACACTAGGATCGTCATCAATGATCCTAGTCTTTGGGTTTGATTCAACCTCTTATATACATGTGGCCCATAAGCTCTCTATCAAATTGGTAATGTTTAAATTCAAGTCGAATTCAAATATAAACCAAGATTGGCTCTAACAAAGCATCATAGCCATTCGGATGACAAAACTTTAGTGAATATCTCTTAAGCTTTTATAACATCACAGTTACATGCAATTCAATCATTTCGTCAACTAATATCTTTCGAGACTGAGACATAGAAATGTGTCTATCTTAGTAGTTCCTCCGTATGAACTGATACATATTAATGACTAACATGGATTAGGCTATAACCTTATCACACTATGGCCTTAGATTCAAGTAGCCATGAATGTCATTTAGTATTCTCATGTGAGATATCCTTTCTTGTACTTATAAGAAACCATTATGATACGCCAATTATGGTGGTATGTTAGATAATGTCAAACCATACCAATCCTTACATGAGACGGTCTAACAGTCTCAAGTCATAAGACATATACGTCCGTGATGTTCAGAGGATTTATTCTATAAACATTAGAGCAACTATCCATATGGATATTCTTTAATAGGGTTAGTCTGATGACCACGTCTACAATGTGAACCTTTATATTGCACCTAACTATCTACAAATATCTTTGACATGTAAGAACTGTCACCACCTTTTGGTCACTCAACACTATGATAATCCCATCATTATTATATCTGCCCTTGTTTATTATAATGTCAAGATTACAAATGTTTTTAGAATGCTCATTTAATGTGTACATAGGGTTCTCATAATTAGTCTTTTGATCCCTTTGCCATAATTCTACCATTCTAAGGGCATGTTATTCACACAATCATTTAAAAAGACACACATATGAATTGAATAACAAAAAATCCTTTATTAATTAATGAAATAAATTACAATTACAAATATCAAATTAATTGGCTTAAAGGCATTTACCCTAACAAGGAATGCACTTTCCAAGCTAAAACTTAGAAAGAGGGGAGAGTTTTTAATTTGTTTTATGAGAGAAAATAAAATACAAGAATGTTTATTTTAGTTCAAAATGAACTAAAATGCACTTCATATAATGGTGACCTATTTTGCAATTTTAAAATTCTTATTTGGTCCAACAAATTCATAATTTAAAGCCTTGTCATGCATGCATGTCAAATTTATACTTTAGCCACCCTAATTTCATCTTACTAACATCTTAACATTTAAAATGTTATTTTTGTACCCATATAACATTTTATATGATTTCATTATCCTTTGAAAGGTGCTAGCCATCCTTGGATAATTAATTCTCTTTCTCGAAAACTTGGTTTATTGGTGTGACCCTTTAGGTTCACCGTTGCATAGTTATGAGTCCCTTTTCAAACGATCTGAAAGTATATCTCGAAACTCGATGACTATAGTAAACATCTAGCAATGTGTCATAGCCGCTAAACCACATTAAAGAAATACTCCATCAAATCTAATATTTCCAATCATACATTCCATGTAGGTAATATCCTCTTATTGTCCAATCTAGATCAATTTCAGATTAATGGATCGTCAAAGTCCTAATTTTGATTCTTCATGAATCATTGATTTAAATATTTGAAACACATCATTACAAACATCCTTCGCATAACTTACATTATACTTTGGCTAGAGATTTTGATTTTCAATATTTTGGCCAAGATCTAACCATAACGTCTCAGGTCAAAAGATTATTTCATACATTAGTATGATCATACGATAAGTCATTGACTATGATTTAATGACCAGACAACTTATCGTTATTAGTCATGTTTGAAAAATGGTTCTCTAATTGTTGATCCATACTAATCCATGATGACATGACCATCATCGTTATCTGTACTAATGTTATCTCATGACATTCAATAGAGGTATTAAATATGCCTATTATGTGATATAATTGCCTAAGTTAGATCACATTTGTAGAGAACAATTCGATGATTTAGTTTGTACTAAGTGACTCATCTGAATAGTTTATACACATACTTTATATTATCGTAAATAAAGGAAATAACTTATGCACATGAACAAAAGATCTATCTCTTTATTAATTATTTATTTAGAAGATTATATACAAGAAAAAATGTCATGAAATTGACAAAATAAATAGTTCTTAGGGCATACATTAACAAAACTCCCACTTACAGTAGAGTTATTCGCTGTGGTATCACATACTTATTTTCTTAAGACGATGATCTAGCTACTTCGGTATTATTGCCTTAGTTAGTGGGTCAATAACGTTCTCTACTGATAGAGTTTTCTGAATTACAATCTCTTTAGTTCTAATGAATTCTCTTAAAATGTGATATTTTCGCTGAATATGTTTGGACTTCTGATGCACCCTTGGTCCTTTGCCTTTGTAATAACACCAGTATTATCACAGAATATGGTTATCACATAGTCATGTTTGGAACCATACCAAGTTCAAATATGAACTTGTGTATCCATGCAACCTTTTTTGTAGCTTATGAAGTAGCAATATATTCAGCGTTTACAGTAGAGTCAATTGTGGTTAATTGTTTAGAACTCTTCTAACTAACTGCACCCCCATTATAAATAAAAATAAACCTGATGTAGACTTTTTATTGTCAATGTCTGATTGGAAATTAGAGTCTGAGTATCCTTGAATGCTTAACACTGAACACCCATAACTCAAAACAAGATCCTTAGTCCTTTTTAAGTACTTAAGGATTAATTTCATAGTTGACCAATGTTTCCCCTTTGGATTGGCCTGATATCTACTCATAACACTTATAACAAATGCTATATCAAGCCTTGTACATAGCATTGCATACATGAGTCCATCAACAGCCAAAACATAAAGGATATTATGCATCCGCTGTCACTTTTCATCAATCTTTGGACCCATACATTAGAAAGATAAAAACCATGAGTAAAAGGTAAAAGTCCTTTTTTTGAGTATTCCATGTTGAACCTTTTCAAAAACTTTTCTGTGTACAATTTTTAGGATAATCCAATAATCATTTTTGTTCTATCTCTATAGATACGAATTCCAAGGATGTATATAACATCTCCCAAATCTTTTATTGAGAAAGTTCTAGATAACTAAATCTTGACATAATTCATCTTGCCAATGTCATTACTTATTAGTACTATGTCATCTATATAAATATGAGAAATATAACTCATTTGTAAACATAGGGTTCATCCAAATTCTTTTTGAAACCAAATAATTTAATTGTTTGATCAAATCGGATGGAAGCTTGCTTCAATCCATAAATAGATCAATGCAACTTCATACTCTATGTCTTTCAAAAATCGATACAAAACCTATAGGTTGTTCCATATATACGTTTTCCTCAATGAATCCATTGAAGAATACAGTCTTGACATTCATCTACCAAATTTCATAATTATGGTATGTTGTAATAGCTAGCATTATTCAGATGAATTTAATCATAACAATGGATGAAACAGTTTCCTCATAATCTAACATTTGTTTTTGAGTATAACCTTTCACTACTAGTCATGCCTTATAGGTCTTCACCTATCCATCTTTGTCAATCTTTCTCTTGAAGACCTACTTATATCTATAGGAACAATCCCTTTTGGTAGATTAACAAGTATCTAAACTTGATTATCATACATAGAGTCTATTTCAGAATTCATTGCTTTCAACCATCTACTAGAATCAATATCCAGTATTACATCCTAAAAGCTTCTAAGATCATCATTGTGATTTGTTTCTCCTACTAAATAAGATACAAAATCTTACTTATGAAGAAATTCATATCTTTTTGAAGGTTTGGATATTCTAGAAGATCTTCAAATTGGAATTAGTATGTTAAATGTAGAGGTCTATTGAGAAAACTCTCCTAGGTTAGCCTGTTTGATTTGAGACTTTTCAAAATTTTCTTTGAGCTCTATTATTCTTCTTACACCTTCTTCTTGCAAGAATTCCTTCTCTAAGAAGTTCACATTTTTGCTTATTAAAATTCTTTGATTAGCCAAGAAGTAAAAGTAATATCCTAAACAATCTTTAAGATATCCTATAAACTAAGCCTTTTTAGACTTGATGTCTAGCTTACCAATTTTAACTATTTTAACATAAGCTAGACATCCCCAAATTTTAAGATAATTAACATTAGGAGGCTTACCATACCACATTTCATATGGTGTTTTCTGAACGGATTTGGACAGTATTTTATTTAGAATAGTAGTAATAATGAATATCCTCATAATGATATTGGTTGGTCCATAAAACTTATCATGGATCGTACCATATCTAATAAGGTATGATTCCTATTTTCTAATACACTATTATGTTGTGGTGTGTATGGGGAAGTCATTTAGGATATGATTCCATCTTTCTTTAAATAGTCTCAAAATTTCATACTCAAATATTCACTTTCATGATTTGATCGTAGGGCCTTAATATTCTTTCCATATTGTTTCTCTACTTCATTCTTTAATTCCTTGAACTTTTTAAAGGATTCAGATTTGTATTTCATTAAATACAAATACCTATAACTTGAATTATAGTTGGTAAAGGTGATGAAGTATTGAAAACCACCTCTCACTATTTCACTAAATGGCTTGCATACATTAGAATGTATTAGTTCCAATAGTTCTTTTTATTTTTCCCCTTCACTTTTAAAGGGTGATTTCACTGTTTTTCCTTGAAGACAAGATTCACAAGTTGGATGATGATGCCAAAGTAACCTTGGATTAATTTCTTCTCAAGATCTTTTATGTGTGACAATATTTATAATATTTAGATCATTTAGCTCCAAAACATACAAACCATTTATATTTATTGTTTTGCCAATTAGAGAATTTCCAAAATAAATCAAACGTTTATTACCATTGAACTACACATTGTAACCATTTTTACATAAGACAGATACAACAATTATATTTCTTGTAGCTTTAGAAAAATACAGAACTTTATACAATCTCACAAGTTGTCCTGATGGAAGCTTTAAAGAATGAACCCCTATGGATTTAATTGCAACTCTTGCTCGTTGGTTATCTTTAAAATGACTTCATTCCTGGATAATACAAAAGTATTCTACATGTGTTGCAATGATACACATTTGTGAGTTTAGTTGTTGAATCTAATATCCATATTTGATCATTTGAATTAAAATTTAACTCAAATTCTATCACAAATGAAGAAAATATACCTATTTTCTTTTCCTCTAGACTCTGAAGGTATAGACAACAATTCCTCTTCCAGTTTCTATCTTTGTTGTAGTGGAAGCATTGCCCTTTGCCTTGGCCTTGTCTATATTGGGTTAGAGTTTCTTAAAGTTTTTTTTCTTTAGTCCAACTTTTGGACCTTTCTTAAGTTGTTTTCATTTTTTCTTTGCTCTATTGTAGAGGCAACATTAACTTCCCCAAGCCTTTGCCCTTGCTTATAAAATTTGTAAATCTTATTCAGAAGCTTTGGGAGTGTACATTTGATTCTATTGAAATTGTCATTTGTTATAAATGGCTTATAACTATTTGGGAGAGATTGGAGAATCAAGTTCACCTTGACTTTGTAAGGAATCACAACCTAATAGACATTTAGTTGCTTTTGAATATTTATCATCCTAATGATATAGTCATCTAAAGGTATACCTTCCTTTAGTCTCATTCTGAAAAGTGTTGTACAGAGATCGTACTTAACTACTCATGAGTTCTCATCATACAACTCTTGTAAGGCTATGAGTATATCATATGCACTTTTTATGTTTTCGTCCTTTGTTTGAAGCTCTTTGTTCATTGATGTTGGCATGTAGCTTCAAGCTCTTAGATTATGATCTTGCCAGCCTTTGAAAACTTCATTTTCATCATTTGTGGCATCAAGTGGAATGGTTGCTTCCAATACATTCACAAACTTTTCAAAGGTAAGAACAGTTCTCAAATTTCTTAGCCAATCTTGAAAGTTTAACCCTGTTAATATATTATTGTCCAAAATTCATAGCAAGACAATATTAGCCATTTTTTTTATCTTATCATAATTGATTAGAAAATACTGCAAAGAAAATTTAATTTTTTATAGTATCTCATGTGTATGTTTTTTTTGTGTGTGTGTGTGTATATATATAAATTTAAACCATTTTATTTTATAATCTCATTAGCTCTCACTATTTTATTCGAATCTCGCACTCCTTTAGACAGGATCTGAAAATTCCATTAAATTAAATTTCTTAGGGGGAATCAAATTCTTATTAAATATAATTAACCTCACATAATATAATTGTTGGTTAATTAAATTTAATAAGTAGGAAACCTTTTCCATTTATTTCTTTATTATATAAGGCTTGATTCGTTTTCTATACCTTTTGCTCCACATATCTCACATAATAAAAATCTTGACATCCTTAGCTAGTTAAATCCAAACCATCACACTTTCCTAAAATAGCTATTTCCATCATGTCATCACATAATAGAAACCTTGGATATGATAAAAATAACCATTCAAGAACAAGATAAATTTAATTCCATAACATAAATCCTACATCCCTCACATAATAGAATTCTTGGGATATTAAAATATATGTTATAAAATTTAATTATCCCATGATGAGAGACACAAATTTAACAATTTTAATTAGAGAGATTCAGGTTTAACTTAATTTTAATTAAGTTCAATTAAACATGACATACATACATCATATATATGCATAATTTAAAACATTCACCTAGGCAATCACTCTGATTACATTGAAAACTAATGCACACAGACTTGATAAAATAAAATTAAATAAATGGGATGGGGTTATTTAATACAAACTCTTTAATTAAAAGAATATTACAACCTAATTATTAAAATTTTAAAAGAAGATAAATTACACCTATGATCATCCCTTAATCAACTATTCATCTAACATCGTATTAACATTTAATATAAATTATGAACTCATTTATAATCTATTAAATATCAATCCATAAAATATTATCTAATAAAAAACATGCAATGATTCAATCATTTAAATATAAATGATATAATATGTGTAATTCAAATATTCATAACACTATAACATGACAGCTTTCACAATTAATCAATATTAAGTGTTAGTTAACCTTGTGCATCTTCATTAACTTATCCACTCAATCATATTAATGCAAGTTGATACTTGTATTCAATGTTTCATTCAACTAATACATCTAATTGCATTAATGCAAGTTAATTCTTTTACATAATCTTTCATTCAACTAACAAACTTAATCACGTTAGTGCAAGTTGATTCTTATACTCAACCTTTCATTTAACTAAAATGAACAAAATCATGCACATCTTCTCATGGCTCATACACATTCATTACCATTCAAAATAACATGCATATACTTTCACCATGCATCATAACATTTTAGATTATATGTAATTACATTAATTACATTAATTACAAACATCAAAATCTTCACTTAAGTGTCTTAATCAACAATAAAACATCATTTAGCATGTCCAAATGTAAACTTGAAAATTCCATATTTTTTATGAACATTTCAACATATATATACAAATGTATTAACATGTCTCCACACATCAAACTTTTCTATGCATATACCATACATGTATGCCTTTAATTTATGCATTTTATGTACAATTGATACATGTCGAACATAACCAAAAATTAAATTTCTCTATTTACAATTTGTAGTAACAATAAGTAAAGGTCGATTCATAGAAACTAATTAATCAAATTCATAAATAACCAATGAAAAAAAAGGGGTTGATAGACAAGAAATTTTTTTTCTAAAAATTGAATTAAGCAATAAAAATTCACTTAAAGGCAATCTCAATTCAAGGAAAATTACCACGGTTGCAAACTAATCACTGACTTCTAATATATAAATTTTATTCTCTTTTCAAATATTTACCCTAGATTACCAAAGCCAGACAATCTATACCTTCCTTAATTTCGTTAATCTAAGCCTAACATACAGATTAATTCTTATTAATAAACTAGTTGATACTAAGCAATCCTTATAATTTACTGATAACATTACAAACTAGGAAGCAATTAAAGATGAATAAAAAAATTAGCAAGTGTTAGATTATTTAATTCATTCTATGTCTCTTTTAAACAAACAATAAAAACTTGGATTGTTATTGATCTTACTTAATTGCTACTTCAACTAAACATCATAACAATTACGGATGATGGATTCAATTTAGCTATAGACCACATAATTCAATCGATTAATAGGCCTCTTAATCAAATAAATCATGCAATCATTAACATATAAAATAAAGAAATATAAATATTTGAATAGAAAAGTAAATAAGATTACAAACAGAGTCTTATAGTTTTGACAATTGGAATAAAGTTCACTTGAATTGAACTAAAGAACTTAGCCAGACATTATGGAATGAAAGTCATGAAAGAAAAAATAAATTATGTTTTGCCTCATCATCCCCTTTTCAACCTAGCTGCCTAATAGTTACATTTATAAGCCAAAAGAACATACAAGGGTTTCCCAACCAACTCCCAAAATTAGGGTAAATAAATTTCTAGCTAAAGCACACATATGTCCAGCCTTTCAGACCTATATTCAACTCCCTCTTGATGTTAGCCCAAGTCTTTATATGACTCATGCAGAAATAATCCAATTCAACTAAGGATTAGGGCTTCTAGATTCTAGTAATAACTTCTAGTCTAGTTTTGAATTGGAAAATGATCTTTCTGGGCTTTGACCCCTTCATAGAAATTGTATCTTAGGATATGTAAATGAATTTGGGCTTTTGAATCACTAAATTAGACATCGGAAGCCTTAGATACACCTTTTTAAAGATTCAGTGTTCGGAAGCAATGTTTGGTAACCCAAACAAACTCAAATTTCGGTCCATAATACCATTCTGGAAAGCTCAGAATATCCTCTACAAAAACTTTAAAGGCTTTTTCCTATTCTAAAACTATAAGTTAGCTAAACAATTGCAAGAAGAACAAAAGGTTAAAATCACTAAAACACTAGAATTTTCTAATTGAAAGCTTAATTCATTATAACCTATCCAACCATGTTTTAACCATAAAAATAAACCTAAACTAACATAATAGGGCATAAAATGCTCTCAAAAGATCAAATGCAAGAGAAATATATATATGAAGATATGCACTTACCAGTAGTTACAAAATTAACGTAAAATTTTCAATGTATATCATCATATACATCGAGCCAACATGCATCAATAAAAATTTCAGGATTTAAATTTCAATTCTCAAGCCAAAAAGCAAATTCATGTCTAAATCAAACACACATAGACATGCATCCCATGAACACTTTATCATATACATGTCTTAAATCACATGTTTTTCATCTTAAAATCATTAGAATATGGAAGAAGAAATAAAATTCAACCAAGAAATATTTAGCCAAGAGGTATAAGGCAAAATCCGCTTGAAAAGCTTGCTTTTCTTGCAAAATCAGAATATGCATGCATATATATGATATCTATATATGTTTTTATGCATTTTAAACACATATTTGGCTTCAAAAAAGACATGCAAGGAGTTCTTCTATCTCTGGAACCATTTGAAAAATAACAGATGAAGAAAAAGATGCAAAGAATGTCATGCATGTTGGTTGAACAATAATCAAAGCATGATTAAGGTATATAAGAGAAGGATGAAACTTTTGCCTACTCTTTTGCATCTTATAGGGATATAAGATGATGGATTAAGCTCCTTACCTGAAGAACCTCTAAAGGATTGCACCTTTCTAGCCAAAACTTAGAGAGAGAGGTGAGCTTATAATTTGTTTTATGGGAGAAAGTAAAGTGCAAGAATGCTTATGTTAGTTCAAAATGAACTAAAATGCGTTTTATATAATGGTGGCTCATTTTGAAATTTTAAAATTCTTATTTGGCCCAACAAATTCATAATTTGAAGTCTTGACATGAATGTATATCAAATATATACCTTAACTACTATGATTTCATCTCACTAACATTTTAACACTTAAAATGTTAATTTTGCACCCATATAGCATGTTATATGATTTTCATTATCCTTTGGAAGGTGTTAGCATCCTCCGATAATTAATTCTCTCTCTCAAAAGCTTGGTTTGTTGGTGTGACCTTTTAGGTCCACTGAGGCATAGTTATAAGTACCTTTTTAGATGATCTAAAAGTGTATTCGAAAAATTAACAACTATGATAAATATCTAGCAATGTGTTATAGCCCCTAATCCACGCTGAAGAAATACTTCATCGAACCTATTATCTCAAATCATATGTTTCGTATAGGTAATATCTTTCTGTTGTCCAATCCAGATCGATTTTGAACTTATGGATTGTCAAAGTCCAAATTTCGATCCTTCATAAATTGTCAATTTAAATATTCAAAACACGTCATTATGAACATCCTTCACATGACTTCTATTATACTTTAGTTAGAGATTTTGATTCTAATATTTATCGACGTTCGCTTTGAAACTTGGATCTGAGTTGAATCAGTTGATATTCAGAGCTAATAGTTTTTCAATTAACAGATCCCAACATGATCATCATTCGTCTCCATATGCAAATAACACATGACCAATATGGTTTCTCATATGGAATGTGGTTAAACTTGTATTCATACACCACATAAACCATGCGTATCCGTATTGGACTTGAACATGATGTCTCAAGTCAAATGATTACTTTGTATACTAGTATGATCATATGATAAGTCATTGACTATGATTTAATGACCACGTGACTTATCGTTATTAATCATGGTCATTTTTGAAAAATGGTTCTCTAACTGTATCCATACTAATACCCTAATAACATAATCATCATAGTCACTCGCACTAAGGTTATCTCATGGCATTTAATGAAGGTATATAGAATATTTACTATGTGATATAATTGTCTAAGTTATATCACATCCGTAGGGAACAATTTGATGATTTTATTTGTATTAGGTGAGTCATCTGGATAGTTCATATACATACGTTATATTGTCACAAATAAAAGAAACAACTTATACATATGAACAAAAAGAACCATTTCTTTATTAATAAATTATTTAAAAGATTATATACAATATGAAATGCCCTGAAATCAACAACATGAATGGTTTTTAAGACATACACTAACAACAACTTACCCGAGAACTAGCCTATAAAGAGATTTTGCATATTATGTGTTGATACGAGCTGGTCATTAGACCATGTTTGGCTTAGAAAATCCTTCTATTGGGGATTCCAACAAGCTTTTGAAAGGTACCTTATGGGACTATTGCATGAACTCTTGAACATGATGTGTTTGAATTACAAGTCTATATTGGATTTTGGGTTGAAAAATAGACTACAAATCACCTTGAGAATTAGCCTAAAAAAATTCCTTTTGCGATCACCGTATTCAACTTTTAAGAAATTCTTTTTCCACTGCCGTAAATAAGTTTTGAAATAAAGTTTCATAAATGATAAGGAAAAATATGTCAAGCTTTGATTGATATTTGTGATGTACACCTAAACTCTAACTAGAGAGAATTGTATGTCAACATATCAATTTGTACGTCTTAATACAATTGAAGATATATTGTATTTTGAAGTAAAAAGAAATATATGGATGTTCATTGATCACGCATGGGCTGAACGTGACTTAGAAATTATTAGAATTGTGATATGATCATGGTAGAAGGCTCATTAAAGTGTTGAAAGATGCCCGAGGGTAAGATTTAATACAAACACAAAAGATTCTCGAAGGATAGATATCTAAAGGAAATTTTTGATACGAACATAAGATAGATCTCTGAGGGGTAAGATACCCGAGGGAAAGAATAAGACTGATACGCAGAGTACTCGAGGCCCTAGATACCTAGAGGAAAATTTGAAATGAAAATAAGAAAGATATTGGTGGGGTTTGATACTCGAGGGAGAGAAAAAATATCATGAAAAAAGAGAGAATCATAAGTAAAAAATATATTGGACTTAAGATAAGTCCGATAATGTTTTAAAAGATTGGGTATCAATAGGGATCAAATATCCCACTAAGATTTGACATTATTCGATACTTATAAGACATAAAGATTGAGATTATTAGGCTCGTAAAGGAGCACTCGTGACCTAGGCATAACCGTAGATAAGGTAAAGTTTGACTATTGGTGTCTTAGATTGAAAGATATATCATTGCCAGTGGCTAAGACTTATCAAGGTGTAGATAGCCTATTGATTAGGGGTTTATCAATTAATGTGGCTAAGACCATGAGTTTGCCAAACAATGATGGGTGATTGGATAACATATAATAAAGAAAGATTGCTTAGTGAGTGCTTATTAAAGTAGGTACATTGAATATCTAAGATTTAGGTTAGATACCAATAACCTAAAATTGAGATTAAGTAACCTGGGTAGTAAAGGAAAGGGATAGATTGAGGTTTGAAATTGTAGGATAGATCATTTTTACTTACTTAGTTTTACATTTATCTTATTCCTTTGCACTTTGTAGGTGACAAAACTAGAGTTGATGATAATGAGTTTGCAACTCAGTGATAGGGCGGCATGTGAGAGATAGACTTATAGGTATAGATAGCCTAAGATGATGACTTTGATATTTTGATTATGATTATAAGATAGATTTGAAAATATGATTTCTAATACATGGATTTATGGGATTTTATATTATATGCTTTGGAATTACTCCATGGTTATTGGTGTTTTAGCTTTTATTATTTTATGAATAAAAACTTAAGGAATTATTCAGATTAAGTGAGATATTATGCATGTTTGACTTAAGATATATTGATTTTAAATTGAAACATCATTTATGCATAATAGATTTTAGTACCACTTTACCCTGAAGGATAAGATATTTGGGGTGAAGTGTTATAGTTAGTATAAGAGCTTGAATTTTGGGCACCTAAACATATAAATTAGATTAAGTGCACTAGAAAACAAGTCCCATATGCCACACTGATCACCCTCACCTGCTTGTCACTATAAATAGAATTTAAATTCCTACAATTTCATTTGATCATGTCTATATAGAATATGGGCTTTGACAAATTAAGATTGAGAAGAGCATGAGTTGCTAGGAATCTTCTAAGGATAACCCATCTAAGTTGAAAATTTAAAAATTGTCACCCTTACACTGATTGAATGAGGACATCCAAATTATTGTTCGTGAAATGTTGAAAGAGTATCAAAATGCTGCTAGAGATAAGAGTGATTCGGTGTAGGCACTATCAACACATGGTGAGACTAAGGAAAAAAAAGGCATGTACATTAGGTGAAATTTAGATAGAGTCTTAGATGAGATAATTGATGGGCTCGAGGCAAGGACTTAAAAAACATACCCTTGAGATATGAGAGATCACTAGATGAATACTATAAGTTTTTAGGGCATCGTTAACTAGTTACACAATAAAATTAAAAATTTTAAAAAATATCAATGGTCTTAAAACCCATCCAGGATACTTGTTTTAATGCATAAATTTATGAACATATTAAACACATATAGGGTGTTTAGAAATTAAATTTGTATTGTTAGCTTATTTAAGACTTCACATGGATATGTAAAGATTCTCTTAAAGTAGTGTCTTGGTATCCATGTAGAGCACGAATATGAGGTAACCTAGAAAGAAGGCTACTAAGGCTTCTGTTGACTGGATCTTGGAAATTAGATCACGGTAATGGAAGCTTACGTTCACAAGATTCTAGGTGTAGAATGTATGTGTAGGATTGTTGTGTTAACAAAATTTAGTTTAAACTAAATACCTTTATTTATAAGGTGTGCATGAATCTTAAGTTACTTAGTACTTTAACTACTTAGGTGATAATGTAATCTCTCCTAACCAATAGATATGTTACAGAAAAATGGCAAGAGTTCTTCTTATTTTAGAGGGCCCAGGGAATTTTTTTTTATTATGCCCTGTAACACTCCTAATTAGCAATTCACACAAACCAGTCTTACCAACTGACTGAATTTTCATCAACTTAATCACAATTAACAAAATAAATACTTAATAGTAACCATCATAAAAATTACCACCCACAAAAACTCTATAATCAATTTCAACGACTAGCCATATATATATATGTATATATATATATATATATATATATATATATATATAGGTCAAAGGACTATTTCCCACCCAAGTTATACTTTTTTTGCAAATTCCCACCCTTTAACTTTGGAAAACCCATTTACCTACCTATGAGCTGTTAAAAAAAACGTCAGATTGACGGATTCAAGGGCAAAATCATCATTTTATCTGTAATATTAAAAATAAACTTAAATTTAATCCGCCAAACCTTAAAAACTAACATTTTCCCCCAACCCAAGTTTTTAAAAATTGCATTTTCCCCCTAGGGTTTCTAAACTTTCGGATTGAATTTTTTGACAAAGATCAACGATCTCCAGTCGACGTCTTTTCCTCTCTAGCGTCTCCTCTTTCTGATTGTGCATTATCCGACGCTCCTAAGCATAATCGTTGACGAAGACGAATCGTCTTCGTCTCTGACAAAGACATCGTCTTCGTCTCTAAACGAAGACGATTTGTCTTCATCAGAGACGAAGACGATTCGTCTTCATCTCGTGATGATGCCTAAGAGCGTCAAAAGTGTATGACCAAAAGGAGGAGCTGTCAGAGAGGGAGAGTCGGTCATCATCAAAAAATTTGGATCTGAAGTTTGGAAACCCTAGGGGGGAAAATGTAGTTTTTAAAAACTTGGATTAGGGGGAAAATGTTAGTTTTTAGGGTTTGGGGGGGGAGGGGGGGATGATATAACCAAAGGACTCAATTAAGTTTAGCGGCCCATGGGTGGGTAAATGGTATTTTCAAAGTTAACGGGGGGAACTTTGAGAATTCAGCATAGTTTGGGTGGGAAATAGTCCTTTGGCCATATATATATATCTATATATATATCTATATATAGATATATATATATAGATATATATTTATAGATATAGATATATATACATAATCACATATATCCAATAATCAGAAAGATATATATATATATTCCCATGAATATATACTATCCATCAGATAGAGGCATAGACACATCAATACAATAACTACATATATGCATATAAGAACCAAAATGTGTGTCTATATATATATATATATATATATATATATATATATATACATACATATACATCTATATACTTCAAAGAGATATATATATATATATGTATACACATAAAGTCACATATACATACATATATGCACATAGACACTAAAAACATATAAATCGATAAAAATGTGATGCCCTCCTCCCATAGCCTCATGTCTCGTTAATGCTCCTTGGGAACCTTTGCTGCAACTCTTTATCTGTAAAATATTAAATTAAACAGAGTGAGCGACCACGACTCAGTAAGAAAATCATACTCAATACTCAAAGCATTTCATACCAGTATTAATCTTTTCCATACTCAACGTGTCTGAGCTATTCATATACAAAATAATTTACACAGAACACGTATTAACCGCATTTCATAATTTTCTTCATTCACACATTTATTCCTTTCCTTACTATACAAATATGATTTACTCGTTATGATTTATGCATGTATGAGTGTCAGGACTTTTCTATTTTCTGATCGTACATCTTTCTCAACTTTTTATCAATCACACAGTCTTGCATGAATGATTCTAATGCAAATGAATTTCATAAAATATTTGCTAATTCTTTTTTTTGTTTGTCAAATATTTTTATTGACCGGATTAGACTATATAGGACAGTACTCGTAGTTACCATACAAGGTACAATCCTTTCTTACATGTATATTTCATTATTTTTTCTTTTTTGTTGTCCACACAGTACAACTGATATCTTTCTTTGTTGTCCACACTGTACAACTAATATCTTTCTTTGTTGTCCACATAGTACAACCAATATCTTTTTTTGTTGTCTATACAATACAGCTCATGTGTAAGGATTTTAAGCATGTTTTCTACTTTCCTGTATCATATGAGTCATTATAAAACCAAAAACACTTGTCTTCCATTTTCCAAAAACATGCATAACTTAGAAAATGTTTTTACTCTTTCTTTATTTTTTCTGAAATCATGCATATGCTATGATTCCTGATGTATACATGTATAACCATAAGATGAAATATACCCATTCATTATTTTTCCTTATTCTTTTCAAGCCTCATCGAGCATCAGATTATTTTCTCATGTATTTACATATATCTCATGCATTCCATATGAATATACATATTTATTATAATGGTTTTTACACATATCATACACATGATTAAGCAAAATTAACCTACATCACATAAAATGATATTTTTGTCCTTATGGCCAAAAGTTATATGCTTACCCTTAGTGCAAATGATAATTTTATCATCATTACATGTGCCTTTGGTCATTATAATATTAGGATTATGGATATTTCTAGAATAACCGTCTAATATGTGCATAAGGTTCCCATGATCAGTTGTCTGATCTCCTTGTCACAATTATGCCATTCTAAGGGCATGTTATTTACACAATTATATAATAGATAAACATATGAATTGAATAACTATAAATCCTTTTATTAATTAATGAGATAAATTACAATTACAAATATCAAATCAATTGGCTCTAAGGCATCTACCTTAATAAATACAACTATAGTTTTGGGTGATTGGGTGACAATGGGACATAGAGACCCGTGAAACACATGTAAGGTCCAAATACCCCAAGAGTGCATATGAAGAAGAGAGAACTCCTCTAGAATAAAAAATGGGATGTCACCCACGAATCATGAAAAGAACATGATATGTTAGAGAAAAGGTTGTTGTGAAGGAGCATAAGTGACACAGACCAATACTTACAGATAAGGTGATGAGATAGCCTTTAAAATGAGTCACTTGCCCTGGGGATAAAATTTCTACATCAGCTTAGTTTGATCAATGTAGAATGATGATAACAACAGGTGAAAAAAAATACATCACTATGTAAGCATTAGATAACATGTACATTTTGGCATTCTATGTCATCCAAATTAGGGAAGAGACAAACCTTAGATAACAAGAGAAAGTAATTACGAAATGCAAGGGACAATAAGAGAATGGGGATGAATTTCCTTAAGAGATATGTAACTTAGATTTTTTGTAAAAGGAACAAAGGCAAATTCACCCTTGGAGAGAGTGAAAGATATTGCTTTGATAGAGGGCACTTATGTAGTATAATAATAAATTGTGCAAAAGTAAGAAATATACTACAAAAAAGATACATGACATTTTTAGCTCATATAGTAGGATGTGTTGAGATGGAGAGCCTCGATATGAAAGATATGCTAGTCGTCCAAATTTTCTCAGATGTATTTTAGACAAGCTGTAAGGGTTAGCACCCAAGAAAGAAATAAAGTTCAACATAGAATTAGCATCAGACATAATAATTTCGAAAGCCCATATAAAATGGCTTTATATAAGCTACAAGAGTTAAAGAAACAACTCCAAGAATTGTTCAATAATGGATTCATCTAATTAAGCCACTTTCTCTAACAAGCCCAATCTTGTTTTTTAAGAAGAAAGATAGGTCTCTAAGGATACATATAGATTATTAAGAGCTTAATAACATGATAATAAAAAATAAGTATCCACTGCCTAGGATCGATGACCAGTTGACCAACTGAAGTGAGAAGCTTCTTGGGAATGTTAGATACTAACAAGATTTATTGATGGGTTTGCAAGATTAGCAAAACCACTCATAGCTTTCATGAAAAAAAAGACCCAATTTAAATGGATAAAGGCTTATGAAAAAAGCTTCCTAGGATTGAATAGATGATTAACTTTAGCTTTTGTTGTCATAATACTAGAACATTATATGGGGTTGATGTCTTCACAAATAAATCACACAATGGTATTAGAGCAGTTCAGATGCAGCAAGGTTGAATAATAGAATATGTCTTGAGACAATTGAAGGAATATAAGAATAAATGCCTTATACATGACTTAAAGCTAATAGACATGGTGTTTAACTTGGAGATTTGTCAACACTACTTGTATAGGGTGAAGTGCAACATATACACCGACCATAAGTGCTTGAAGTATTTCTTCTCACAAAAAAAGTTGAACATGTGACATTGGTGGTAGATAGAACTGATCATGGATTATGATTGTGCTACAATGTCGAAGTCAATACATTGAGCAGAAAAGTCTCATTGGCATAAATATCTGCATAGAGAGTTAAAGTAAGAAATAATCAAAGAGTAGATTAAGATAGTGACTGTGCAATGGCATTTGGAAATTCATTTGACTTTGATTCATGAGGTTTAAGCTCTTCAAGCTGAAGATGAATAATATAGAAAGATTATAGAGAGACTAGTAGAAGGTCTTCATATTGAGTTTCAAGTTGAGAATAAGATTATGAAATTTTAAGGCCAAGTATGCATCTCTTAGGTAGTTGATTTGAGACAAAAGATTTTGATTGAGGCTTATAGTTTCCTTTTACATGACCCATCTTAGGAGTGTAAAAATGTGTTAAGATATAAAGAAGAGTTTTTTGTGGCATGGCCTAATGAAAGATATCGATGAGTTCATAGTAAGATATCTTACCTACTAACAAGTCAAGGTTGAACATTAGATACCATTAGTATAATACCTTCTAAGTATACTTGAGTGGAAATAAGAGAACTTTTTAATGGATCTTGTAGTTAGACTCCTGAGAATTCATAAGGAGTATAATACATTGTGGGAGATCATAGATCGATTTAATAAGTTAACACATTTCTTACTAGTCAAGGATACTACCTGTACCAATCAATAGGGATAGATTTACATGTGAAAGGTAGTCAAATTAAACGGAATACCTCACACAATATTCTCTAATTGAGATACTAGATTTTTATCTACATTATGTAGGAGTCTATGGTGATCATTAGACATAAGTCTAGCTTTCAATACTGTATATCATCCTTAGACAAATGGATACATAGAGAAGACAAATTAGATTATAGTATAAATGCTTCAAACATGTTGTATGGATCACAGGGCTCTGTAGGTTGAAATTTCTCCACTAATATAATTCGTCTATTGTAATAGTTATCAAGCGACAATAAAAATGACACACTATGAGGCTCTATATGAAAGAATATGCAAGTCATCTCTTCATTAGGATGATTCGAGTAAGAGAGCTACCTTTGAGTAGTCATATAGGCCTAAGATAAAAAAGATGATAAAAGATGTTTAATTACCATCATATAAAGATATTTTGCATATTATGTGTTGATATAGGTTGGTCAGCAGACCATGTTTAAGTTGCGAGTCTAGATTGAATTTTGGGCCAAAAAGTAGATCATTAGTCGTCTTAAGAATCAACCTAAAAAAATTCCTTCTATGGTTGCTAATCCCAAGACATGAAATTCTTTGAATTTGCATAGTAAAACCGTGGGAAAATATGTAAAATTCTTGGTTTTTATATAGGGGCAGTTTGGTCATTTCATAAAAAGGGGCATTTTTGCTTAATCCTAATTGTTTTGCATAAATTTGCTTAGACCCCCTTAATTTAAGGCATTTAATATAATTCCCCTTCTTTTTAAAATGACCTTCCTTATGAAACTACTAACATGTTTTCTTAGTTGTTGATTTAGATCTTGTTGATTTTTTTATCTTTTTGGTTATTTCTTTTCTTTAATCTTCCTCTAACTTATAAACCTTCATTAATTGACTTTTTCTCAAATTTTATTTCAAAATCTTTAGACCTTAAAGAAACCAAAACTTCATCTTTAGACCTTAAAGCAACCAAAACTTCATTTAATGACAAGGACTTTCTACCATACTTTATAGTTGCCTTAACATCCTTAAAAGATTATGGCAAAGGATTTAAAATTAAAATAACTTCATTTTCATTACATATTTTTTCATCAATGTTATTCAAATCAATTACAATCTTGTTAAACTCATCAAAAATTATCATCTAAAGATTTTAGAGAATCCATTTTAAAGCCAAATAATTGTTCTTTTAAGTAATTTTTGTTAGTTAGAGATTTGGTCATATACAAATTTCCAATTTCAACCAAATTTTAGCAACAGTATTAGCATTATCAACCTTTCTCAAGACACTATTAGGCAAATGCAATATCAGTAAACTATAGGCAATTTCTATTACCTCAGCTTTTTCATCAGGACCGACAGTTTCAAGAAGTGCCAATTCACCACCAAGTGCCTTAGTATAGTTTTAGAGAACTAGAATCGCATACATGTTCTTTCGCCACACATTAAAGTCGCTTTTACCATTAAAGTTGTTTATTTCAATCTTGGCTTGACCCATCACTATATACAAAAAACTTTTTCTCAATCTTTTCAATGAAAAGGCGTTAGTAATAACCAGAGACACAAATAGTTATAGGAACTAGAAAAAGTAGAAACATAGAATACAAATAAGGGTATTCAAATCAAGCCCTAATCGGCTTTGATACCACATGTTAGTGCTTTAAGATCAATCAGTTTGAATATTTGACAATATTAATTAAAGAAAAGCAATATTATCCAACAAGATCAACCACCAGTAACAAGCAAATAAAGAATCAAACAAAAACAATGATATAATTGGTTTGGGTTGTCCCAAAATTAGAATCCTATATCCAAGGCAGAGGAATCCTCTAGCAAATCCACTAAGAATAAAACCTTGTTACAAGTTTACAAAAAAAATCGAAACAATCTTACTGTATAGACAATTATTCCCTTTGAAATTGAACAATACAACAATACCAATACATAGACTCAAGAAATAGATAGCAAGATTGCACAAACTCAAGTGGATTTAGACGATTATGTAAAACCTAGCAGAGCAATATCAAAAGAACAAAAGGAGAATAAGCAAACACATGCCTTTTGCCCCTTTTTTTTTTTTGAAATAAAGCTAGCCAACTAACCTTGGTTATATGCCAAAAGTTAGTAATATCTTGCCTATATAAAGACTAAACAACCCTTTATACTCAAAAGACAAGAAACCTTTTAATATATAGAGATATTACAATATCGCCTTTGGAGTTTGAAGTCACAAATTTCATAGATTTAAAATGAATACAAAATATTGTTGATAGGTTAGATAACCAAGGAAAAGAATTAACATGAATATGAGAGATACCTAAGGGATTAGATGCTTAAGGGAAAGGTTTACTAAGAACATAAGATGAATCCTCAAAGGGTAAGATAATTGCGGGAAAGATAAGATTGATATGAAGAGTACATGAGGGGTTAGATACCTAAGGGAAAAACTAATATGAATATGAGAAAGATACTAGCAGGGTTAGATACCTAAGGGAGATAATAGATATGATAAAAATGGAGAGAAAATCCTAACTAAAGAATATATTGGACTCGAGATAAGTCCAAGACTGTTTTGAGAGATTGGGCATTTTTAGAGACGAATATCCCAGTGAGATTTGAAATTATTTGATACTTATGGGACATAGATATTGAGATTATTAAGCTAATAGGGGAGTACCTGTGACCTGAGCATACCCGTAGATAGGGTAAAGTCTAATAATTGGTGTCTTTAAATTGAAAGATAGATTATTGTTAGGATTGTGGGTTTATTGAGTGAATATGACTTATTAGGGTGTAGATAGCCCATTGATTTGGGGGTTTAGGACTTACCAAGTCATATATAGGTTAGGGGTCCATCGATTAATTTAGCTAGGATTGTGAGTCTATTGAACGATGATAAGTGATTAGGCAACTTGGACTAACGAGAGATTGTCTAGAGAGTGGTCAATAAAGTGCGTACACTAATTCCTTAATATTTAAGTTAGATACTGACAATCTAAAATTATAAAATAGATTGTGATCAAGATAACCTAGGTAGTCAAGGAAAAAGATAGATTGAGGTTTAAGATTGTAAAATAGATCATCCGTATTTATAGAGTTTTATACTCATTCTATTCCTTTGTATTTTGTAGGTGACAAGATTAGATGTGATGATGGTGAGGTGGTGACTCAATGATAGAATGACATGTGAGAGATGGACTCATATACATAGATAGCCTAAGATGATGACATTGATATTTTGATTATGATTATAAGTAGATTTAAATATATGGTTTCTAGAACATGAATTTACATGATTTTATAGTATATGCTTAGGGATTACTCTGTGGCTATTGGTTTATTAGCTTTAATTATTTTATTAATAAAAACTTGAGGAATTATTCAGATTAGATGAGATATTATGAATGTTTGACGTAAGATATAATAATTTTAATTTAAAATATCATTCATGCATAGTAGATTTTAGTAACACTTTACCTTGAAAGATAAGATATTCAAGAAGGGGTGTTACACATTCCTTACAGGTGTAAATGCTTGAAATGTAATACACAGGCATGTATTCCCCTTCAATGCATGACCATCATTCTCTTTCATGCTTTTTCGTAAAGCCTTAAGAGTGTTTTCATCATTTTGTTTATGTAATAACTATGCATCATTATGCATAGGCATTTATCGCATTCTAGCTAATAAGGATGAATGTGCACATCTAACCTACATACACCATCCACCACTAACAAAAACTTATTATAGACCGTGCACAGGCATGTATGATCGTGCACATAGACGCACATGGTGAATAAAAATGTGATTTTTAAGCATGTCATGATCATGCACATTAAGGTATGGCCATGCATTACATTTGGAAAATATATTCATTATTGATTTTAAGTCTGATTGTTGACCTAAACAATTTGTATCACTTAAACGCTTATTCTAATAGATTTCTAGTTTCAAATTGCACAAAATCACAATCATATATCACATATCACAAAGCAATACTCAAAAACCCTATTCCATGTTCCTAATAATCAAACATATACCTCAACCTTATTCATCATTGTAACAACCATCATAAAGTTACATAACCACACACAACATACCTGAGTTCACTAACCATTACTACGACACAAGAATGCCCAAGAATATATAGACAAAACAATAATGAACAAATAAGAACTAACATTTCTCCACACACATCATCATCAATAACCAAAGCCATGACAAGGACACACTAATAAATGATCAAACGATGTTCCTATTTACTTGGTCACTAGAACGCTAGAAGATTTGGTGTTAGGGATCTTTTTTTCCTCTCTTCCTTTTCTTTTTTTCTCATCGCTAAAAATCTCCACCTAACACTAAGAGCCAAACAGTCAAATCTAATTACTCTTTCTCGCTTTTCTCTATGTATGGATAAACATAAACTATGGCTATGGAATAACGATCCCATATTGCATAATTATGCATGAAAAATAAGCAATTTCCATAACAACATGCATAGGTGTGCATCCTACTAGTGCACAGTCATGCATCTCATTTAAAATTACCTACATAACTCTTATCCAATCTATTGACATGGAAAACTATGTATAGGCGTACATAGACTAACATATGGTCGTGCATGAGTTGAAATTAAATATTCTTATTCAACTTCAATGCAATTTCTAAGCCACAATCAAAAGAGGTCAAACTTATATAAAAAAAGACTATTTTACCCCTAAACATACATATAGGTTTGCATTGACAGTGTGGAGAAAGCCTCAACTGATTTCTAGTGAGAAAATGACAATGAGTGAGGAGATGAGATCCTTATAGAAAAAAAAGAAACATGGGAATTAGTTGATTGCCCACTCAAGAAGAAGCTAATAGGGTATTGATTAGATTTACATTATAAGTATAAAGCAAATGGTACAATTGAAAACTCCAAAGCAAGGTTTGTGGCAAAAGGTACACCTAAACTTATAGGATATAATATATAAAGACATTCACACCTATTATGAAAATCAACATAGTTAGAGTATTGTTATCATTGATAGAAAATTTAGACTAGTCACTACAATAATTGGTTGTATTTTATGATAATTATATAAATTATTAAAAAATCTTAGGACAATAACCATAGTTAGTTTAAAATTTTGACTTTCTGAAATGTTTTAAAAAAATATGCTAATTCAGTTGTATCTTAAAATTTTTCTAAAGATTTTATTATATGAATTTTAGAAATTATATCAAAATTTCATAAATTTTTTATGCTTCTATAAATTATTAAAAATATTATAACAACGATTGTGAAAAAATGATGAATATGAATAATGACACATCTACAGATATATGATTAGGATGAATACAATATGTGGATCTATTATGAATATAAATATGATGAAAGGTTTGTGGACCTTTGATGAATATGAATATAAATGATTAAGACTATGATCAGGTTATCATAGATATAAGTGACACTATGTGATAAAGGCTAAGTACATTAATGATTAATATTTATGAATTCTTTTAAAATTATTTTATGAAAAATGATGAATATTGATTTTCTTTATGAGTAATTTTTATAAAAGTGTTTTATACTTTTTTTCTTATGATTAATGAATATGAAAAAGTTGTATTCTTACATTTTTATATTAATAATGATTATGAAAGTAAAATAGAATTTATAAAACAATATTTATACAATAAGTTACATATTATGTTTTTGTTTTTACTTACTAAATTGACAACTCACTTCTCATCTTGACCATTTTGTAAAGGCCAAAAGGACTATTTCGTATCCAAGTTTTAATGCAAAGACAAAGATGCACCTACGAGTTTTCAAAAACTCAAATACCTACCCATGAACTAACTATCGTTAAAATTTTCTATTAGAGACAAGGTAAAATCGTTATTTTACCACTAAACTTTAAAACCCTAAAAATTTATGTCATTTTCCTCTTTGGTTTGGAAAATTAACAATTTTTTTCCAAGATTAAGTTCTAGAAAATTTACTTTTCTCCCCAGTTCTAGGGTTTCACACTTTTAAAATTTTTTTCATTTGTAGCCACTCCCACAAACTTTTTAAAACTTTATTTCAACCTCTCATTTCAATTTATGTCCTTTTCAATGGCTTAACGGGCTACAACTTGATGATGATTGGATGGCAGGATGATAATAAAAGGATGGTTGTTGGATAACGCTTCGTCCTCTAGATTTGGACGATGAAGCGTCAATGAATAGACAACATTGAAACCTTAGAGTGTCGACAAAAACCCAACATTGATGAAATGACGATGTCGATGAAAGGACAACGTCGACCTTTTTGCCATCCAACCATCGTCCAAAAGTGTCAAAAATGGAGAAGTCATCGCTTCTAGACCACGCTTTGTAATGCTTTCACAACATCCCACCATCCAACCATCGTCCAACTGCCGTTGTTAAGCCACCATGGATGATAGAAATTGAAATAAGGAATGAAACAAAGTTTTAAAAAGTTTATGGGGATAGTTGTAAATGAAAAAAATTGAAAAGTATGAAACCTAAAACGGGGGAGAAAAGTGATTTTTTTAAAATTAAATCTTGAGAGAAATTATTAGTTTTCCAAACTAAAGGGAAAATTATATAAAGTTTTAGGGTTTTAGGGTTTAGTGGTAAAATAATGATTTTACCATTACCTCTAACAGAAAATTTTGATGGTAATTAGCCTATAGATAGGTATTTGGATTTTTGAAATCCTGCAAGTGTGTCTTTGTCCTTGTATCAAAATGGTGCATATTCAACCAAACATGCAACAAGAAACCAAAAATCAAACACTGTTTTCACTGTTCATATGGTATGAGCAGTTTTTTTGTTCTTGTAGTTTAACCAACCAAATCAACTCCAAATCCAACCGAATTCATTTCATCATAATCACAACACAAAGAACTTTCTTTCAAGCTATGGACATACACAATTGATGTAGAGTAAGACAATCAAATTACAAATAGAATGCAGTGGCAGAAATGGTAATTACATTGCAACTCTTTGCCATAATCAAGATTAACACACATGCACACTCTAATTTGGATTTCTAAGGAAACATAAAGTGTAACCAAGGCATAAAGGAAAGTTCCACCAACCTTAGGGCCTTCTACCACCAATCTTCCACCAAGAATGATTGGATAAAGGAAATAAGAAAGAGAGCCAATAAAGCTTCTTCAAGTTTTCATTCCAAAGTAAAAAACTGCATTTTACAAAGCATAACCACTTTATATGGGAGTAAGTGGCGGCAAGATATATGTGTACATATACTTTTAATAAATTAGTTCACCATAGTCCTTAATTCACTCTAAACCACACAAAATAAGCCATGTCATACTTTAAATAAATGCAATAGGACAAAATGTTACTATTATTCCATAAAAAGTGAGCTCTTGTCTTCACCAAAGCTCTCCTTTAATCCAATTTCGTCCAACTCTCCCAATTGGGCTTTGAACACCTTTTTGGGCTTCAAAATGGAGTGATGGATGATTATAACTTCACTTGGGCTTCTCAAAATGATGCTTGGACGTTTGGACCATTGATGGACTTCAAAAGTTGCACTTTTGGATCAATTGGAGCAAGCTATTCATTTGGACCTTGGGTGGATGTAATAAGACTATATCCAAAAGTGGTTTTGGGCCAAAATTGAAGATGCAATGCTTCCTTTGGCTTGGGATTTGCTGGAACTTCATTCTTCTTGGCTTCAAAGGTTGCATGGAGACTTAAGGATGACTTGGAACCCAAAAATGACAATGGAGCCGCATATACATCACAAAACTTGGGTGGGAAATAGTCCTTTGGCCTTTTGTAAAATATGTTTTCTAGAATAGTTAGAAGATTTGGAATAAAATGAAATTAAGGCAAATAGAGAGATTATAAATTCTTGATGTCTAGATTTTACTATTCATGAATCATGTAATTGTAGATGATATCTATAAATCTTTGAATATGTACAATGCATTAATTTATTTCTGATGAGGAATTTAGAAATCGCTATGGTACGTCAATAAGTTTTAGAATGATGACACAGAAATAAGTAGCATTTCTTTTCAAACAAGGTTGAAATTCGAGGTGATACAAGTTGTCTAATGCCTTTTGATGCCATTTTTTGTGATTCATTGCTAAAATCATGAAAGAAAGAGATGTGTTTGTGCCCTCTTTTTACTGCCAAACTATTGATGTAATTATTTTTTATCAATTGATTACACAATTTAGAGACTTGTTTAAGATAGATTATGATAGTAGTAATTAAAGTCTGAGAAAAGTTGAATAAGTCTATTACAAATGTATGATAATAAATACAAAGATGAATGAAGATATGTTAAACAAAAAAATGCGATATAGAATTTGTATGTGTTTTAACTCAATGATCAAATAGTCTACATTCATGATATTTTCACTTATTTTTATGTAGTATACAAGAATAATTATTTAAGTGTTTGTATATATTTTTCATTTAGGTGAAAATTAACGTTTTTACTAATTGACCCTTAAGAATATGTTATAGTGTGAGATCCAATTTGAGACTTTTTTGGAAATTGTGAAAAATGGAAAATCTTCTATAAATTTGAAATCACTTAGTCTCTAGACATTGGTCTTAGTATCCAAGTCTTCGAGACTTGAAACTAGAGAGTTGATTAATGGTTGTCCGATGTGCACTACATCTAATTGTACTCAGAATGTTTACTTTGCACAACTATTTTTTATTGTGTAACACAAGACAATACATTGATGTCGGGTAGCTTTCTGATTCCCATGGAGCTCACTTACAGATGATTAATGTACTTATTTGAAAATATAAAATATCCAAGATGTTTGTGCCTTTCCAGTATGTTTGCTTAATCCCTGTGTCTTTATTTACTCAGCCTATTACAAAAGGCTTAATAGGAATTGAAATGAATAAAAGGACGAACAAGTGTCCCTTGGCAACAATTAACTTTATCTCTTTGAAAGTTGCCTTATGTACACCTTAAAGCCCTGTGTCAAGGCTTGTTAATCTTTGTATCACACAGAGAAATAGGTACGATGTTCTAAGACTTGTTAACATCTGTACAAAGTAACATCAATTGAGATATATGACTTATGTCAGTTAAGAATGTAATTTTAAAATTTTTTTTGAGAGAATTTAAAATTATACTCTTTTATATATGAAATTTTTTTTATTACTCTTTAAGCAACTCTTTAAAAACTATCATGAGTTATTAAAAAAAAGACAAAATTTACAAAAGCACGAAATTTTTAGATTTTTAACCCAATGCGGTCATTGTTTAGTGGCAACATTAAAATCATTGTCACATTTACATTTGATCCAACTTTCAAATACTACTCAATTCAGCTTTTTTCTTGTGCAAATTTCATTTGTTCGTTCCTGTGGTTCAAGTCCACACCGGCAACTCAGAAACAAGATTGGGCTTCGCAGTGTGCAAACTATCTTCCCTTGCAACATGTTCAGCCCAACACAGCAATTCGCCCTTTGTTCAAGCCTTCATGAATTAGACCATGTATATTTTTGTAACATCCCACGGTGCCACACATCAATGTCACCATTCGTTCCATAATATCGTAAGAAAATGCACTTCTTAAAGCGAGCACAAGCTTCAAAGCCAGCCTTTTATCTCTCTTGTACCAAGCACTTAGCGTCACAATTGATCATGTAAGCACAAAAAGCCATAGAATCTCTAAATTTAGCCCATTCCGATAACGCTCTTTGTACCAAGCCACTTGGTGCTGTTTTCCTTTATATTTCCAAGTAACCTTACACTTCTCCTATTCAAATACCATGCAACAAGAATCGTTTTATCAGAAAAGAGGCAAGGACAAAATGATGGGCTTTGGTTCAAATGGTTACCCTACACTAGTTGCAAAAAACATGAATGCATACAATGATGTTCCCTAGAAAGTGGAGAATAGAGGTCGATACAGTGTGTGAAACTATAAAAAATGAAACACCAAAAAAGAAAATCAAAAAACTAAGAGCCAATAGTTCATGAAAAATACCTCAAATCACATTAATTAGAAAAATGGGATTACAAAGGTTTTCTTTTTATATTAACAAAATAACAACTCAAAACTAACTATAACCTAGGAAGCCTTCTAAGAGTAACTACCATCGTTAATCTCTAACTAACTATCGATCAGCTGTCATTGGATTTTCAATCGAAAGTCACGCAATCTAAGGCTTCAGTTTCAAATAAAAGATAAAACATGCAAAAGAAGTTGACTTGTTACCTATTGAGTTCGACCAAATCTAAGTAATAATATCAAGTATAGTAATGACATGTTTGCTTAAGTAAAATGCCCGCTTTGTTATTGCTCTCATCCTCTTCTACTGTATTTTCTTTTAACCAAAATGCACCATTTGTCACTCTCCTCAACATCCTTCCTCAAGCCTAATACTCTATTTATAGAGTATTTGGCTTGTTTGTAAAATAAACCAAAGCACCCTTCTCAAACAGAAAACTACTCTTTCTAAAAAACCAAACTTCTGAAATATAACTGATATACAACAAACTTGTGATATCAGAAAACTACATTTCTTAACAATAAACCAAACTTCTACAATATAACTAATATACATTAAAACATGTTGATTTTGTATTTAAAGAAAAAACATTATTCATCAACACCACCTTATTCGAGGTTTGGAATAACTAAATAGACCACATCAATACTTGAATAGTAAAAAAATAAGAAGAAGAAGAAGAGATATCATATATTGTCATAACACATGAAAATTTACCAACTGTACTTCTTCCTGGGATGAAGTTTCACTTAATTTTGTGATACTTTTCCCTAAAATAAACCTCTAATCTATTGTTAGAAAGAACCAAACTCCTCTTTTAGCAAAAACTCTACTTTATTACTAGCAAGATCTAAACTCCAATCACTTACACTCTTCATAATACTCCACCCTAAGTAAATACTCTACTATACTACCAGTAATTACCAAACTCCAATCATTCACACCATTCAAAAGTACAACCCAGTACATAAACCTATTTCTCATCACCATTATATTCAGTTGCTAACTGACACATCAGAGTTAAGGATGCTACTCATCTGCTAATTTTCCACCTTTGATTGATTTTGTCAAATCTAGTAATTCATATGCACCTCTACTAGATTGAATTTGAGCATACTTTAGCCAACTCAAAACATTCAATTTAGTTCTTAGTTCCTAAAACTTGACAATAGACAGAGACTTAGTAAGAATGTCAGCTATTTGATGCTAAGTAGGGATATACTAAACCTTTAGATTCTTGGTTACAACCTATTCCCTACATAATGAACATTTATTTCTCTGTGTTTAGTTTTGTTGTGAAAAATAACATTTGAGGCCATATGTTCTACACTAGTATTGTCACACCATACAATTAGAGTGTTCAACCATGAAACCTTTATCTCTTGCAAAAGACTTTTCAACCAAGCAATTTCAGTAGTCACCTGACTCATTACCTTGTACTCAGCTTCTATTGATGAGAGTGCTACCACTCTTTGCTTTTTAGACCCCTATTGAATCAGATTTGATCCAAAAAATACCTTAAAACTAGTAGTAAATCATTTATCTCCTAAGCTACCAGCCCAGTCAACATTTGTATAGGCTTTTATGGTTAGAACAAAAATAGGTTTAAGAAGAAGGCCATATTATTGAGTTCCTTTGATATATCTTATAACTTTCTTGGATGCTTGCCATTGTAATAATGAAGGATCTTTCAAAAATTGATTCAACTTATTCACAACAAATGACAAATTAGGTCTTAGTAAAGTTAGTTATTGGAGTGCTCCAATAGTGCTTCTTAAAATGTAGGATTACTAAGGGATTCACTATCCGCCACAAACAATTTTGTCCCAGCAAACATTGGTTTAATAGGCTTTGGTATCAACCATCTATGTCTTAACTAACAATTTTGCAGTATATTTTGCTTGGCACAAATACAACCCACCACCAGTCTTGTGAGCTTCAATACCTAGGGAAAAACTTAGCTCTTTTAGGACTTTTAAAGCAAATTGATTGTTAACATCTAAAATTAGAGACTTAATATAAGCACTTTTAGAGCCTATCAAGAGAATATCATCAACATAGATTAAAACAAACACTATGACTTCCTAATAACCAAAAATAAATAGGCTGAAGCTTGAGACAGTATTCATAAATCCCTTATCAAGTAGAGCTCTTTTGAGCTTATCATACCAGGCTTAAGGGGTCTGTTTTAGGCCATATAATGCCTTTTTCAGCTTGCATACAAAATATGACTTAGAACTATCCGTAAACCTTTGAGACTGGCTCATGTATACCTTAGCTTGCAAATCTCTATTGAAAAATGCATTATTTATATCTATCTAATACACACTCCAATTATAGGTCATTGTAAGTGTAAGAATAACCCTAATAGTTACTACCTTAATTACTGGACTAAAAGTGTCTAGATAATCAATTTCAACACTCTGTTGGAACGCTTTTGCCATCAATCTAGTCTTTAATTTTTGCACAAATCCATTAACATTCAATTTTGCTTTAAACACCCACTTATGACCAACTAGGCATTGAGCAGCTATAGGTAGAACTAACTCCCATGTCTGATTTTTTACTGAAGCTTCATACTCCAGTTCTATGGCTTTAAACCAACCAGGATGATTTAAAGCTTCATACACAAACACAAACTCTTTAGGTATTGTTTCAAACAAAAAAAAGAAAGTTTTAGGTGGTGGAAGGTGACCAATCTTAGCTTTTGTTTACAGAAGATGGATGGAAATATTTTTAGAAGTAACAGTTGGTAATTTGGAACACTCAAAAAGTGCAACTTCTTGCTAAATTGTGTTTTGAGTGTTTGATGAAAAAGATGTGGTTTATAAGAAGGATGAATTTGTTTATGCAATTTGAGATTTTGAAATTTAGGTAACAAGATGTTAGATCAGAGTTTATGGTATATATTTAATAGTAGTAGGTTGAGTGTTTGTGATGAAGTGAATTATGGAGAAAGATTCATGGAGATTTTATGCATTGTGAGCATCTATTACATCAAAGTTTGCAAAGATTGAGACACCACTATTTTTTTTATTAGAACTAATTGTTTCAGAAGGCAAATAAAAATTCAAGGTAGAAAAAAAAGGCTTTGACATTGATGCAAGAAAAACCAGACTAGAAAATTCTTTATTGGTTTTGAAAGGAAAATCAATTTAATTTAATAGAAGCTGACATAAAGATCTTACTAGACTTACTAAAGCATTTATACCTTTTATGTTGCAAGCTATACCCTAGAAAGACACATTTTTGGGTATAATAACTGAATTTGTGTTAATTGTATGGTCTAAGAAAGGGATAACCTGCACAACCAAAAACTTTTAGTATAGAATAATCTAAAGATTTTTGGAATAATAATTGATAGGGAGTATTATTGTCAAGAATGGGTATAGGTATCCTCTTTATCAAGAATACAATAGTTTGAAAGGAGTCCCACTAGAAACTAAAAGGTAACCCAACTTAAGATAACAAAACCAAGCTCAGTTCTACAATGTGTTTGTGTTTATGCTTAGCTTTCCCATTTTGTTAATGAGTATGGGGGCAGGATACTCTAAAATTTATACCATTTTGTTAAAAATAGGGTATTAAGGCTCTAAATTCTCCTCCTTAGTCCATTTGAATACTGGTAATAGTTTGGTCAAATTGTTTTTCAACAAACTTATGAAAAATTTTTAGAAACTTGTCTTACCTCAACTTTACTCTTCAAGAGGAATACCCAAGTAAAGTTGGTGTAATCATCTAGAGAATGAAGATAATATTTGAAGGCTTCTTTAGACATAATTGGGGTTGGACCCCATAAATCACTGTGAATGAGTTTTAAGACTCTAGAGGTTTATGTTTGCCAAAATGGCAATTTTCACAAAGAAAAATTAGTAAGAGCAGTTTGTATATGCATAAAGTTCATAACATGTTTCATGATTTTCTCATTGGGATAACCCAACCTTTGAAAGTGAGTAATGACCTTTTTGGTAAAGTAGCAAATAAAGAGATGACAAGGATTGAAAGGGAGGCTGGAAAGAAAATTTTATGAATGGAATGTACAAGGAAGCTTGAAAGATATTTACCCGACAATGCAAAGCAGCCATATTGGATGACTTTTTGACTTTTGATACATACAATCATATCGTCATATAACATCCAAATGGATCATCTAGACTCTAAATAGGTTTAAGGCTTTTCATTCTTTTTTTTTTTTTTTACCTCTTGTGTTACAATAACTGTAAGTTTTATGGAAAGACTTCTAAGTTCTAAATATGTATTTATATACCACCAGAATTATAAGAAGTAGACTTAAGACAAGAATTCTCAAACTAAAAAGAATATATTGATAATTTAACAGAATTTTAAACAACCAATTGGATTGGTTTTATCAAGAACCGAAATAAGCAAATTAATTTGTAAATAAAAGCTAAAATGAGGTCATCCAAGTGCAGAGTTTTAGGGCGTCAATAACTAGCAGTGTCATGGAATTAAAAACTTATAAAAATCAAACAATCCTAAAACTCTAACCAGGATACCTGTTTTAAAACATATTTAACATAAACATACAAAACAACCATGGGATGTCTTAAGGTTTATGCTTACGTTGATGGCTCATCCAAGTCTTCACGTGGCAAAGAAATAAACTCTATCCAACCTTCATGAGAAGGTGCCCTAGTATTCGCGAAGCATGAACATGGGAGGTTGTCAAGAAAGAAGGTTGCTAGGGCTTTTGTATGCTAGACAGGAATGCATTCACGAGCAGAGAGAAAATCAAAGAAAACCCAAGCAGTGACTAGGGTTTTTTCTTTTTCTTTTCTGTATGTGGCGTCTTGTATATCATCATATTAATTAATTTAAACTTATATTTGTTTGTTATGTAGGTATTCGAGTCACAATGTAATTTCATCCAAACTTGTTTCCATCAACACACATGGATGGCACAAAATTATGCCACTTGGCATTTAACACGTATTGCACAACTAGATACGGCTTGTCTAGTCGTGCCATATACTGGTTTGGCATGACTGGACCAAAAAGGTTGTCCAACAATGCCATGCACTTTAACTTTGCATAATGCCTAGGGGTGTTCAAAACCGATTAATCGAACTGCTTTGCCAATTTTTTGAATCGAACCGAATTTCGGTTTGAAAAAAACCATGAACTGAAACTGAATCGATTTAAAGATTAACCAATTTTGAACCGAACCGAAATTTTAGTTAACCAATTTTTGAACCGAATTTCAAAAAATTATCAAATTTTATTATTTTTTCTAATTTTTTGAAAATATATTCAATATTCTATCAAATTTTTATTCAATTTTTAAAAATTCGGTTCGATTCGATTAACTGGTTTTGAAAATTAGGCAAACCAGTAACCAAATCGAAAATTCAGTTTATATATATTTTTGAACTGGTATCCGAACCGATTTTTTGAATAACCTATTTTTCGATTCGATTTTTGGTTTAAAAATCGATTCGATTTGATTACCGGATAATTTTGAACACCCCTAATAATGCCAAATGACACTATACACACTAAGTCAAACTTGGTCAAAACATGGTCAAGTGGAATCTCTCTCTCTCTAAATACCAGAATTGTCACCAAAACAATCTTTACCTTTAGGTTCATATCAACCTTTATATGCATGTGACCCATAAGCTCTCCAATGAACTAATAGTGTTTGAATTAGGGTCAAATTTAGACACAAACCAAGATTAGCCTCTAACAAAGTATAATGGTTACTTGGATGATAGAGTGTCAATAGACATCTCTTAAGCTTTTATAATATCACAGTTATGTGTAATTCAATCTTTTCATCAATCAACACCTCTTGAAATTGAGATATAGAAACATGTATATCTCAATAATTTCTCAATATGAACTGATAAACTTTAATGACTTACACAGATTACGTTATAACCTTATCCCATTGTGGCCACAAATTCAACCAATCATGAATATCATTTAGTATTCTTATATGAGATATTTTTTCTTGTGTTCAGGAATGATGAATCCTTTATTAATAAACCATAGCCTCTATGTATCACACGATATGGTTATACACTACCTTTATGATACTATAGTTACAATAATGTGTTGTGTATAGTCAAACCATACCAATCCTTACATGAGATAGTCTATCGACCTCAAGTCATTGGATCACATGCACCCGTGGTGTTTAAAGGAATTTTTTCCATAGACATAGAACAATCATCCATATGGATATCCATTGATGGGGTTAGTTTGATAAACACGTCTACAAAGTGCACCTATTTGTTGCACCAAACTGTCTACAAAAAGCTTTGACATGTGACAACCATCATTACCTTTCTAATAATGGTATCCTATGGAACAAAAACTTTATTGAGTTTTAACCTCCTCCCATTGGTTCTCTTGAGAATGAATTCCTTCTTAAGGAACAGTTCAATCTGAGCAACAAAGACTTTTTGCTCTTTCAGGTGGTAAAACTAATATCCCTTAGTTACCTTCGGGTACCTCACAAAATATACTTTTCAAACTTAGCACTTAGCTTGTTTGAAGTCAATTTCTTCATAAGCTTCACAACAACAAATCCTTAAGTAATCTAGATTGGGTTTACACCTAATCCACAACTTATATAAAGTTTTATCCATAAATTTAGATGGAATACGATGTAGTGTATAGGTAGCAGTATCTAGGGTATGACCCTAGAAAGACATAGATAGATCGGTAAAACTTATAATAGACTTGACCATTTCCATCAAGGTCATGTTCTTCTATTCAAATACACCATTATGTTGTGGTGTACCAGAAGGAGAGAGTTGAGAAACTATCTCATGTTCCTTTAGGTATCCTATGAATTCAGTACTCAGGTATTCACCTCTATGATCACTGCAAAGGATTTTAATTTGTTTCCCAAGTTGTTTTTCTATCTCCTTCTTGAATTCTTTGAATTTATCAAAGCATTCAAACTTGTGTTTCATCAAAAACACATAACTATATCTACTAAAGTCATTAGTAAATGTGACGAAGTAGGTTTCCCCATATCTATTATACACTGTCATGGGCTCACTCACATCACTGTGAATGATTCCTAACAATTTAGTCGTCTTTTCACTGTGTCAAGTGAAAGGTGTTTTGGCCATTTTATCTAATAGGCACGATTCGCATTCAACATAGGATTGGAAGTTAAATGATTTACAACACTTTTTGTTCAAGAAGTCTTGATATAAGTTTTAGTTCTATGTGGCCTAGCTTGTAATACCACAAATATGTGGTATTCATTTTGTTGATTTTAATAATTTATTATTTTGCATATTAAGAATCTTATTATTCAGTTTTAGAATATATAAAAACCATTATGTAATTCAATTGTTTCATAGAAAATATTATTCAAACTAATGTTTATAGTACCACTAGTAATAAAAAATGAATATCCTTTTTTGTTTAAAACAGACACTGAAATCAAGTTTCTAGAAATAAAAGGAACATAATAACAATTAACTAATTATAAAACTAGCCTAGTGGGTAATCTAAGAGCATAAACACCTATAGCTAATGTAGCAACACGTGCTCCATTTCCAACATGTAGGTTAACCTCTCCTTTGACAAGCAATCTACTTTATCGTAGTCCCTGTATATCAAAATAAATATAAGAACGACATCCTATATCTATAACCCAAGATGAACAACAAGAATAGTTTACTGCAATAATAAACATACTTAAAGTAGAGACTTCAACTACCTTCTTCTTTTTGTGCTCTAAGAAGTCTTGCAAGTTCTTCTCTAGTGACCAACTTTGTCATAATTATAATTTAACCAAGTGTAAAATTACATTTTGATACCTAAAGTTTTAAAAAATTATTGTTCAACCCCAAAGCTCAAGAAAAATTTCAATTCGACTAAAATTCTACAAGACAAGACTAAATTATAATTTTTTAATTTTATCAAGCATGCAAATGAGACATCTAGCCGTGATTCTTAAATTTAGCAAAATTCCAAAAGGGTGCACGATTAGACTAATGTGGAAAATTGTCCAACCGTACATATAATCAACTCACGAGTGGACACATGGTACCATAATGAGTCATGACTAAACCAATGTAAAAATCGATCTAGTCATGACACATCACGATTAGACCAAATTGGAGAATGGTCCAATTGTGACAATTTTTTCAAGGTAGAAAGTTTTCATATTATGGTTGGACCAATTTGAAGATGGTCTAGCCATGACACTCTTATGGGGCTAAGTACCAAGTGACATGTCACAGTTGGACCAAAATTAGTCCAACCATGACACCTCCTTTGGTTTAAAGCCCTTGTAGACGACACCTCTATTCACTATAGTTTTTTAGACGAGTCTTCTAGATTTTTCAGTGACGAAAAATCTAGAAAATCCATTCTTGGCAAGTTTCCACTAGCATGAGGAAATATGACATGTAAACTATACTCACACCAGCGAGAACAACTTTCAACCTAAATTCAGCCTGCATAAATAATAAATTCAAACAATACAATCAGAGAACATCATTCAATAATTTACAGACATTTATGTTGTTCATGAACCTCTATAAATCATGCAACAATACGATTGTAAATCATCTATATTAATTTAGGGTTTTGATTAATTCAATTATATGCAACAATAGGTAAAATAATAAAAATAAAAAAATATTATCTTCATGAAAATATGCCGAAACGGTGGCTCTGATACCATTGTATACCACTGTAGGGTTTTAAGGTACCGATAACTGACAATGCAACAAAATTAAAAACTTATAAAAATCAAACAATCCTAAAACCTTGACTAGGACACCTATAACATATTTAACATGAACATACAAAGTAATCGTATGATGTTTTAAGGCTCATACTTGCATTGATGACTCCTCCAAGTCTTCACGCGGCAAAGAAATGAACATTATCCCTTGTAAGGAGGTGCCCTAGAATCTACTTAAAGCACGAACATGGGAGATTGTCTAAGAAGAAGGTTGCTAAGGGTTTTGTGTGCTAAACAAGAATGCATTCACGGGAAGAGAGAAAATCAGAGAAAACTTAGGCAATGACTAAGGTTTTTTCTTTTTCTTTTCTGTATGTGACATTTTGTATAACATTGTATTATTTCATGCTTATATTTGTTTATTGTATAGGTATCCGAGCCCTAATGGAATTTCATCCGAACTCGTTTTCATCAACACACGAATATGAGTGGCATAAAATTGTGCCACCTAGCATTTAACATGTATTGGACCATCCGTGCCATGTATTGGCCTTGCATGGTTGAACCAAAAAGCTAGTCCAGCTATGTCATGCACCTTAACTTTATATAATGCCAAATGGCATTATACATGCCAAGTCAAACTTTGTCAAAGCATGGTTAATCGAAATCTCTCTCCCTCCTTAAACACCAGAATTGTCACCAAAATGATCATTGCCTCTAGGTTCGTACCAACCCTTATATGTGTGTGACTTATAAGCTCTTTATCAAATTGGTAGCGTATGAATTCAAGTTAAATTTAGACACAGACCAAAATTGGCCTCTAACAAAGCATTATGACCACATGAATGACAAAGTGTCAGTGGATATCTCTTAAGCTTTTACAATATCATAGTTACGTGCAATTCAATCCCTTTGTCACCTAATATCTCTCGAGACTGAGACATAAGAACTGATACACTTTAATGACTTAGATAGATTAGGCTACAACCTTATCTCACTGTGCTTGCAAATTTAAGCAATCATGAACGTCATTTAGTATTCTCATATGAGATATCTTTTCTTGTGCTCAGGAGTGATGAATCCTTTATTAATCAACTATAGCCTCCATATATCTCATGATATGGTCGTACACTACTTTTATGATACCCCAGTTATGGTGGTATGTTAGATAGAGTCAAATCATACCAATCCTTATACGAGATAGTCTAGTAACCTTAAGTCATAGCATCACATTCACTTATGATATTCAGAGGATTTATTCTATAGATACTGGAGCAACCATTTATATGGATATCCTTTGGTGGGGTCAATCTAATGAACATGTCTACAACATGCATCCATGTGTTGCATGAAGTTGTTTACAAACAGTTTTAACACGTAAGAACTGTCATCACCTTTTGATAAGGTCGCTTAATACTATGATAATCTCATCACCATTACATATGATCTTGGTCATTGCAATGTTGAGATTATGGACATTTCTAAAATGGCCACTTAACGTGTGCATAGGGTTCTCATGATCAATCATCCGATCCCCTCATCACAATTATACTATTCTAAGAGCATGTTATTTGCACAATTATATAAAAGAATACATATTAATTGAATAACAATTAATCTTTTGTTAATTAATGAATGTAAAAATACAATTACAAGTGTTAAATCAATTGGTTTTAGGGCATTTGATATAATACTAAGATCATATAATTATTGTGAATTACAATTAATATAGCACCCACAAATAAGAACAAGGATAAAATAGTCATTTTAGCTTATTAATTTGTTGATCATGGATCATACTGACTTGAAATTAAATAAGCATAGTTAATTTCAACTTAGGAACGACCATTTGTAGGTTTATGAATGTTTGTGCATAGTATTCCATGTCAGTAGACTATGCACCTATAGGATGAATAACAGTTCACTCGTAGGGCAAACATCCACTCACCCTATGGTAAAAAATGCTTATTCATTTGGTTGCAAAATTTTCTTTTTATAAGGACTCGTTTTCTTGATTTTGGGGAATAATTACAAAATGTACGAAACTGTCCTTATCTAGTGAAAAAAGTGCATTAGAGAGAAGAGATTTCACCTTACGAATTCTAACTTTAGGTGGCATTTTTTGGCATGATCTCCAAGGGAAAATCTTAGAGAGAGAGAAAGAGAGAGACTTAGTCCAACAATATTGTGAAATTACTGAGTTTGTAAAAGGTAACTAGGAATTCCATTCAAAATTTTACTAAGATGTTATAAGCATGATATGGTGACATTGGTGATTGTTTCTTGACTAATTTCACTATGCTTTTATGTTATGTATCAATACCATTATGTGTGTGTGTGTGTGTATTTATTTATTTATATATACCATTCGTGTTGTTGATTTTAAGAAATTTCATCTTGTATATGTAAGTAATTATGATTTATTAATAAAAGAAAGTGTTCTTTTGTTTATATACGTAAATTACTTCCTTTATTAGTTTAAATATAAAGTATGTATATGAACTATCCAAATAATTCATTTCATCAGTAAAACAAGATTATCAAATTGTTCCTTATGGACATGATATTAGTCGACCAATAATATCACACAGTAGACGTACTTAATGTCTTCGTTAAATATCATTAGATGATATTAATATAGGTGACGATGATATTCACGTCGTTAAGATATTAGTATGAATTAATAGTTAGTGAACTGTTTTTCAAATTTGACCAATTACAATAAGTCATGTGATCATCACAATGTAATCAATAACTTATCATATGATTGTGCTAGTGTATAGAGTAATCTTTTAACCTGAGATATTAAGGTTGGATCTGATGACCTAATAAATGATTGACCAGGTCAGGCTGACTTGAGAAATGATAAGATAGACCCAATATTGACAAAAGTGTTACACATATCAGAAGAGATATGATCCAGAATTCAAAGTGAGTGACCACATCTTTATAAAGATTTCTCTGTACCACCATGTGAAGAGATTCGAACAAAAGGGAAAATTAACACTTCATTATATTGGGTCGTATGAGATAGTGGAAATTATTGGCAGGTTGGCTTACAGACTAGTGTTACCGATGGGCATGGGACGAATTTACAATGTGTTACATGCATCATTGTTGAGTAAATGTTTGGGAAACCAATTTCAAGTAGTTTGATTTGAGGATGTGGAGTTGGAAGACAGCTTGGTTTATGAGGAGCGCTAGAGACGAATTGTGGATAGACAAATTAAAACATTCAAGCACTGAAAAATTCCTTTTGTAAAGGTGCAGTGGCAGAATCATCGAATCAAGGAGATTACTTGAGAGATTGAGAAAGATATGAGAAAAAAAAAACCCTAATTGTTGAAGTGAATTTCGAGGAGGAAGTTCTTTTAAGAAGGAGGAAATGTAGCAACCCCAGGTAATTTAGTCGTTTAGACATAATCCGAATCTTTCAATAGATTTGACTGTGTTGAATTTTCAAGTCAAAGAAAACTCAAACCTATAGGACGCTTGTCCCCATGAGTTGACAATTTTAAATCATGCTTGTTTGATTTTCGTAATGAAAATCTTGGGGATGTCCATTCCACTCGAAAGGGCAGTCGTCCGATACATGTTTCCCAGCAGTTATAAAACTCCTTCTTGCACTTGAATTAGAGTTACATGTTTTTTAACCCTAAACTCAATGTCCACAATTAGCAGTGAGGGTTTGAGAGTGTTAAGAGCCGTCAGAAGAGAGGATCATCGCTGGAATCTTGCCATATGAAGACTAAAGCGCATCAGAGGAGAGGTAATGCCCTTCCTTATTCTTTACTTAGTTTATGATATGTTTGGATGTTAGTATGTGTGTAGTATAGAGTGTTGTGATTGTCGTAAATAACTATTGTGATTAATAGTTGTGAAACACATTGGTATAAAATTATGGAAGCATGATGATTGTATATTGATGTGCATTCAGGATTTACGTTTTTTTGCATGTTTATTAATTGATATTGGTAGTTGGTGATGAATTGGGAGTGTTGGGGTAGCATTAAGATAATTCTAGACATTTGGGTTACTGAATCGTTGTTGGAAACAGAGAAAGGATGCCCGTCCCCCTATAGGAGGGATGGTCGTCCCATTGCAAGGTAGAACATGAAGTCGCAACATGTATAAGGGTAGTTTGGTAAATTAGTTATGTTAGATATTCAATTACATGTAGATTTGGCCAGAGGAGGACGATCGTCCCTCATATAAGGAAGGAACGACCATCCCCAAGGTGATAAGGTAAGCCATACTGAGGGCCTAGAAATGATGGTTTTTCCCTTTGTGCAATATTATAAGGTGTAAAAGACATCTAAGACATCCATTTCAATTAAATACAGATTTTAAAAGGAGTTCAAGATGTCTATTCCATGGGTATAGGGGTTATAAAAGGCGTCTTGATTCTCAATAAGGTCTAAGAGATGTTTGGGACATCCTATTCGAAAGCATTATAGGCATTGAGTTGTTGATAGTAAGAGACCTCTGAGATGTCCTATTCAAGAGCGTTACGGGCAATAGATTGTTTATAGTAAGAGACATCTGGGAAATCCTATCGAGAGCATTACGAGCAATGAGTTGTTAATGGTAAGAGACATCTAGAACATCCACTTGACAAGTGTCTGAGATGGACGCTAAATTATATAGATATGTAGACAATGGGATTGTTAAGAGATGTTCCAAGAATGTTCAATTGATTGTATGCTTATTGGATGTATAATCACTCATGTTTTTTATTGTTTGTAGGTATACATTAAGATAGAGTAGACAAAAAGACTAACGGATTATCTCATTGACAACACAATCGTCATAGTAGATGTTTTTCTTTATGAAGTTCTATTATTTTGGGATTATGCAATGTATATTAGTATGATTTTAGTAATATGTCACACATTATCTCAATAACCTTAGAAATATAATCTCAAAATGGGGTGTTACACTCTTCTCAAAATAACTAATAACTACCATATAGAGAATCCTCACCCAAAAAAGAATTTTAGTCTATCGTCAAACTAAATGATCCGTGACTTCAACAGAAGAGACGGGCGGTATAATCAAAAGAAGCACAATTATAAAGAGAGTAACACGGAGTTAAGAAGTGATACTGCAACAGTTAATTATCACAAACGACCAAAAAAACGAACCCATAAATCACCATCTGTCCAAACACGTTCTTCCTTCTTCTCCAACGTCAATGCTTCTATTCTATCTCTTCCGAACAGTCAAGAACACACATGCCCAATAGGTTCGCTACATGAAGTCGAGAAGAATTCTCGCATTAAACGCTGAATAATTACATAATATGAAATATATTACTGATAATATCGCCTTCTGAGCCTAAAGAAAACAAACGCTGAAAGAAAAAAAAGATAATAACTTCGTGCACATACGCTGGAACTAAGTTCACAAAAGCAAACATCCATCGGATCAGAAACCCAAAAATATTTACAATTTTTAAAGGTAAAGGTACTGAGAGTCTGATGGTTACTTCGTCAATATTAAGGGTTGATACTTCCGTGCTTTTAAGAGTAGATCAGGTCAGATCAGACGGTCAAATTTTGATTTACCGACCCAAACACAGAGCTGCCTTGACGTCGAGTCTCCATGCAAAACCACCAGCGTCCATTCGCCAAACGTCACACGGTAGAGTTAGCGAGCTCTTCTCTTTACGAAAAGTGTACTGTAGCCTCACCCTGCAAGTGAACGCCGGGTAAGTTAGTGTCACCGTCATCGGTACTTTCATCACCAAACACACCACCATCTCTTCGCCTTCTTTCTGCCCCACCAGGTTCTTGTACGCTTCATTGGTCCATGTGACTCTACCAAACTGATCAGACATAAGCCCGGGACTCGTGTCCCTCCCTAGGTTTATTCTTCTCTCTTCGTCCGTACTCCCTAATACATCCCCATCCACCCATGTATCCGTCAAACATTCCACCGTCACACACGATCCAGCCACCTTCATTGCCTGAGGCATCGTCACCACTGCACGATCTGCGGAGCCACCAATCCCATCGGATACTACAAGTTCATCCTTACACTGACCACTTTTATCAAAGCTGAGCCACATAGGAACCTTCAAGTTATGTGCTTCCTTACCTTGAGGGTCCCCCTGTGACGGTCTCGCCGGAGAGTCAGGTAACAGTGGCAAAGTAACAACGCAGTCGCTTTTTCTTTCACCACAAACTTTTCCTTTTCTGTTAATATTACACCGCTTGTTTGTGTAGCTGTTGTCTTCTCTGGAGTATTTTCTTTTCCCTCTACCAGCCCCAGAAAAAGTCTCGCCGCTGCTTTCCCTTGGCGAAACTGAACCACCAGTGGTTGGTTTAGGAGCGATCGGTCTGAAACGTAACATAATCCGATTTACTTTCGACATATCATATGTGTTACCACCTGCATACCTGGTTATACAACAACTTCCTTTACCATCGTGTTTATACATTTTTCTCTTTCTAAAACTCGGAATTGTACTCAGCTCAACTCAGTAGTAACGGCGAAATTGATGCACTAGATGCACAGGTGCAGTGCAAAGAGACCATAGAGTAGAAGCAATTTTCAAAGGAGATGAGATATATGATAGACACGTGTGAGGAGTTAACACGTTTATCAACAGTAAGTTAAACAGTGTAGTGAAACGATTGGTTGAAAAGCGAAACGTGGCTGTTGCAGGTATACGGGCCCAGTAAGAGAGAGTCGAATTGCGATTGGATCCCACTGTTTAACCAATGAGAATAGGAGGAGTGTTAAGTGGTGGCTCCAAGATAGGGGCACTTAGGCCTTCGACCACGTGAGTGTGTACGGAATGGTGGTTGTTCCAGAAGGAAGACACGTGGGCCAATGTTTATGGTTGTAAATTGAGATCAAAGCGTTTTAGGGGCATTTCCATAATTAGTAGGAGAAGATCGTGCCACGTGAACGGTTGGATAATGACGCATGTCTATGCCTGTCGAGATTTGTGACGTCAGTTGTTATGGTAGATGACTTTTTCTCTTGTCTCCGTGATTGGAGATTGGGAAAGGACTGGTTCATTTTTTATTTTTTTAAGTACATAATTGCCCATGCAGAGTTCCATTAATTTGCAAAATAAATAAAATCGAGCGTGGGTAATTCGGGAATTAAAATAGCTACTACCTGGTTGAAACATGAAAGCGATAAAGCCAAAGACTTCCTGCAGGTTAAAGTTGGTATCGGCCAATCAAACGACAAGCCCCAGCGATGAGGTATGTTATTCGTATTGATTTTGATTTAATGATCTCAACAACCAGCTAAACTGTACCGATATTAATCTCATTCTTCAGACCCAGACTCAATAATAAAGTATAGTGTTATGAATATAGATACAGATTTAAGTAGACCACCAGACTATATCCTAACCCAATTTTTGCTAAAATGACAAATTTTTTTTTAAATGTTAAATGTTCACTTTTATTAGTAAATTCTATAAAGTAAAAGGGTAAAATAGTCATATTACATATATTATTCTATTTTTTTTAACTCTTACCCTTTTTATTTTGATTTTTTCTAGTATTTTTTCCTATTTTTCCTTTTCAAAAATTTGAAAATAAATTTTGTTTTAAAAAAATATATATTATGAGTGTTAATGAAAAATTTCAAGGGTGTTTAGAAACTTTAAAAAAAGTTGGAGCGTTTTTTTAACTTTTTAAATTTCAACATGCAACTTAAAAAATAACAATTACATCAAAAAAATTAATCAAAATATAATATTTTAATGTTGGTTGGATTTTTAATATAGGTTAATAGTGTAAGTGATCATTTTTCTGATTAGGTTAAGATAGTTAGTAATTTGATAGTTATATTAAATATTATTGGTGATTCTGTAATTTTAATAAAAGAATAAAAGAATCATTTCTAAATAAATCAAATAGATTTATTAATAGAAATAGATTATTAGAGAAAATTTATCTTTCTAAAACTTAAAAGAGCAATTAACATTTTCCCATTGAAAGTTTGGTGTAAAAATACTTTTTCACTCATAGTTGACATTAATAACTAGAGGTGGCAAACAAGCAAGCTGGGGGGGAGGTTTGGTCGATGCGGGTGTAGGTCAAAAATAGATTGAGTTATATGAATAATGATTTTTAAAACCTGCATCCAACCCTACAGGTAGGGCTGGATTCGAAGTGAGCTTGTTTGGGCTCGAACGAGCTCGAGCCCCAGCTTGCCTTGAAAGAGCCCGAGTTCGAACATGAGCCTGAATTTTAAGCAAAAAACGAATACGAGTTCGAATACGAACACTGATTAAGCGAGTCAAGCACTCAAATAAAAAAACATTTAACTTAGAACAAACGATACCGTTTGTTCTTTGAAATACAAGCCCAAAGCGAACCCGAGCTAAGTGCGAGCCGAACCCCAACACTAAAATTATGAAACGAACCGAACACAAACATGTGTTTAGCGAGCTCGACGAGCCCAAGCTTAGGCTCATTGAAAATGAGCCAAAAACAAGTTGAGCCCTGTTCAAGCTCGGCTCGGCTCGTATCCAACCCTATCTACAGGTACGAGCCAACCTGTAGGTTACCTATTAATATTAATTTCATACTATTTTTATTTTATTTTTATTATTTTAATATATTATTTTTGTAATTTTCAATATTTTTCTCTTTAATTACATAAATATTTCATGAAGGAACAAAATTTTACCTTAAATTATAAAAAGGCTTTATATAGATTTGAAAATTTTTAACATTAAACACAAAATAAATATTTATAACAAAGTGTTTAATACTCATATTTTTTTAATTTATTTTCAGCACAACAAATTCTTTAATTTTTGAGTGAATTAGAGTTCATTTCATGTAAAGAAAAGAGAAAATATGAAAAAATTTTGTTGGGTGTATTATAAATTTGATATTGAAGTAGATAAATAAGATAAATAAGAAAAAATAATGGGTGACAAGTGGGACACTCGGTCCACCCACAAAAATTCATTACCTACTAGTACGAGTTTAAACATTTAAAACTTGTATACGTATTTAAGTGGGTTACCCATGAGTTATGTGGATGACCCGTCTATTTTACCACCTCTATTAATAACATGTTCCTACCAGATTATAACTCCGTCAATAGAAAAAGTACTATAAAATATATAATTACTATAAGACCATTTTAAGTTTTTTTTTTGTTATTACATATTTTTATTGATATAATATTCTTTAAATACTTATAATTTATAATTAACTGACCTAATTTATTCTAATTTATTATGTATTTTGTTTAATTGATTAGTTGATCAAAATTACACAATTGATAAATTTCTTGAAAATTGATATAGGAAGATTGCTAAGGAAAATAGCAACTTTAGAAGAATATCTATAAAAAAGTAAATACTTTAAAAGTAATATATTATCTTAATTCTGAATTTCATTAAGATTCAAAAAAAAAAAAAAAAAGGCAAAATTTGAGGAATTCCACCAATTATAACAAAACACCGAACTGAAGAACAGACTGTAATCCTATATTGAATTTTGATGTTATAATGTTTACAAAAATTGTCAACAAAAATATGTGAAAATTAAGTAGTAGTTTCAGCTATACAACAATTTCCATAAGTGTATACAACAATGGTTTCTGCAAAAGGAAAAATTCATTTGAGCAACAAAATAAACACCTTCAGTGCAAGGAACAAAAAGGTGCTTGTACAAAATCAAGAGAATCCAGTAAGCTTCTCCAATAACATTTTTATTATCAAACATCCAACGTCCTTAAAATCAGGAAAACTCAATAAGCTTCTTTGGTAACATTTTTATTATCAAACACCTAACGTGCACATAATCAAAATAACCCAATCAGCTTTCCTGATAACAATCAAACCATAATCAGACTACAATCAAACTCCAATCAAATCACAAATATATCAATCAACTTAGCTTTGTTCTAATTTCAATCAAACAAAACTCAATCAACATTAATCAACAAATACAAATCAGACCACATAAAAACAATTAATGGAAGGTAATAGGGATGACGACTAATGCATTGAATAAATAAAAAGATAAGCACTGAGCCTAACCCTTGCACTAATAAATTTTTATTCAAAATTTTCTGTTAGCAAAGTTACAATTTGGGTGGAAAAAATTATACATATTAATTATAGGCAGAAAAGAGTTTTTGCATCAACCCCTGGTGAGAAAAATAATTACTCACATTAAAAGTATAAATTTGTCGTTTCATCTGTCATTAGGTTGGAAATAGTCATTGGGCCCATTTAAGGTACATATTATTGCTTCTCCAAAGTGTGACTCAGCGAGCTTACAATTCGTTTCAACGCACTGAAAAAGAGTTGTTAAAAATTTTGAAGTCTCTAGGCAAAAAGGGTGTAGGCATTCGAAATGAAAACCAGCTAAGATCAACCCACTTCTAAGTTTAATATATGGCCGTTCAACTATTTTTTCACAAAGATACTTTGGTGTACTAGAATAATTGTATTCGATTGCTAAGCTTCAATCAACTTAAATTGGAATGTAGAAGAGAATATTATATCCCAACAGTTTGGTGTCATTAAAAATGATATATAATAAGCTGTTGGCCATGCAAATCTTTATACTGATTTTTTACATTATAGTTTTTGATAGGCCAAATTTTAGTAAGGAAAATTAATTAAATTAATCATACTAGGGAGTTCATACGATTTTAGTCAACATTTACGATGTTATACATATTAGAGTAGATCTTCTTAAAGTCGATGTATTTGTAATTGTATCATATTTATATATAAAGTAAAATGATATGTACTCAATTTTAAATACCAAATTAAATATTCAAATGATGTGTTATCATATAATTGGTAACATTACTCTTATATATAAATCAAAATAGCAATTTCTTCATTAGATTGTTTCTACTTTATGCAATTAGATGAATATTCTTATAATAGTTGAATCAGGATAAGAGAATCAGTGCATGTCACTATTGCGTCTTGCAATCCATATCATTGTTGCATCTTGCTCGCAACTGTACGAGTCATCAAGTAATATAATAGATATCGATCTCATAAAGTTTGAGAAATCAACTATTAATTTGTTATGCGATCTAGATTAGCTAGAGAGTCCTATTTATGTTAAAGCTAAAATTACTGAATGCAACTAAAATGTAATATCCGCAAGTTCGTCCAAGGGTACTATCATCTTTTGGCTTTGCTTATGATTGATTGTGTTTAATAAACTCAGTATATGTAGATTTGGGCTTGCACAACCATATGGGAAGACCATGTGCCTGTGTACATGATGGAAAGGGTAAAAATAGTCTTTTCTCATGATAAGAGTGAAATTGATTAAGTGTGGGTGATATGCACACCCATGACACATGTTTGTGCATGGTTAGCAACTTTGAATTTTAGATAAGTATGTGTTTTACGGGAATTTTGAAACGTATCATTAACGGGTAACGACATACATGTTTGTGTATCATGATTTTGAGTGAAAATAAAAAAAGGCATTTGGGTTTGGCTGGTGGTTACCCTATTATTTTCTCTAGAGAATAGAAAGCTTAAGGAGATTTTTGAGTGCTTTGAGGCTGTGGGTGCAAGAGGAATTTGAAAAACATTATCCAAAGCCATGTGAAGGTCATTTGCTCCATTGGAGGAAAGGTAAGTAGGCAAACCGTAATCTAAGTCTTATGTATTTTTTATTGCTCTGCAGATTGTTAACCTTGTAGTGAGGCAACTCTTTTATGAATGTGTTCATGGATTGAGGAAATATAATCATAAATTAATTAAATTATTTGATGCCTAGTATATATATATATATATATATATATATATATATATATATATATATATATATATATATATATATATATATTACTCATATAAGTGTACACATGTATGTTTGGCTTTGTCTTGATAATGAAGAGAGTATATTTTGCTAAGTGATTTATACCCATGTAGTTAGGTGTGAATGGATTAATTACGGATGTCAGTTTTATCAAGAACTCCTATAGGATGCATCTATGATGGCATGTAATGAACTGAATACGTTTATAGTTGATATTATGTATACTTTAGAGTAAAGCTATTGGGATTGGGTATTGATGAAGTGATTAAGTATGTTTGTTATGCGAGTTTGTTGCGTTAGAACTGTCATTTTTGAGTATATGGTGGTAGAGTCATTTGGCATGAGCTTAGTAATGATATATGGAAGAATTTGATGATGTTCAGGTGTTAAATGGATTGAAAGATGCATAGATGTTCATTACAAAATTCTAGAAAATTCGTGACACACATATGTATGCCTTCAGGAAAATTCTTCCCATGTTAATTGAAGCCATGAGAGTGTGGAATTGGGAATGGATACACACTTGTGTGGTATGGGAGACACGACTATGTGCCCTACCCCAAGGATACACCCCCATGTGCCTGGTTGCATACCCGTGTGGATGAAGTAATACACCTCTGTGTGTGATGGGTACATACTCATGTACTTTTAGGGAAATTTGAAAATAAATACGTGAAGTACATTAAGAGTATATGAAGCTTTGATATGAGTATATGGGTTTGGAAATGGCTAATTTACCCTTATAAGAGATGAATAAGAGGAAATTATAGATTAAAACCCTAACGAAGGCTATATGAGGTTAATAACAAATAATGTGTTGGACTATATGGAAGATAATATGAAAGGAATTTGAGTATGTCTGACTGTGTGGCGATGTTGCAAATCCCGATCAAAGTGATTATAAGATAAAAATTGGAAACGATATACTATGATATTGTGACTTGTCACCGAGTTATATGCAGTGTGACGTATCACTGCATGATGTACAATGTGACCATAACACTAAGTTTTGTGTAATGTGATTGTGAAAACATCAGGGCTAGTCTATACGACTATGATACCTTTGGATGATTATGCACTGGTGCAATATGCCTTAGCATCTGGGATGCTCATGCAAGCGCCGATTATGAATGTCATAGTATCTGGGATACGTGTGCAATAGCGAGAAAGGCCTAGGGTCTCATTGCTTTTATGATATGGTATATATAACTTGAAATCTGATTGACATGTGTACTTTATAATTGAAATTTAGGATGCCTTGTGCTTTCACCAAACATCTGGGACATCGACGTACATTTTTTGACATTAGTTATTTGTGATGACATCGCCATTAAGGATTAGGCACTAGACATAGAGATGATTTAGATGGGCATCTGGGATACTAGAGAAAAATCTGTAATACCACAAGAAAATTGATCAAAAGGCACATGCGAGATTGGAATTAATTGTGACATGTATACATTATTGATTATTATGAGGTCATCTGCTTACTAAGTATGTTTCACTCACCGTCTTCCTTTATGGTTTTGCAAGTGGGATTGTGGAGTAGTAAGGAGTAACGAGTCAGCTTGAGGCAATGCATGAGGTAAGGGCATTCTGGTTATTTTGTATAATGTTTTGTATTTATATATTTGAGTTTATCTATGATAGATATGCACTCTATTTCATGATTTTAGGATTTTAGAATGGTATTATGTTTAATATGATTTATTACACTTTTTGGGGTTTGTGGGAGTAAATTATTTTTCATGCTATAATTTATTGTTGCATATGTTTGAGAAACGTTTTAGTTAACACGTCTTTTTGGATACCTATTCCAACTAGGGTTATGTATTTGGAGAAAAGTGTTATATAAAACTATCCTACTTCTAATAACACTACTAACTAATACGATTAACAACTACAACTAGTACTGCTACTACCAAACTCGTAGAACAATTGTTTATAGGAAATAAGATTTCACTGACAATCCCCGTAAAATTTGTAGTCAACCTAAATCTCTCTTTGTAGACGCGATATAACACCCATTTCTTGAAACATACTCCTACTCGGAATATACACCAGAAGAGACGTGTTAACTTAAAATACTTTTCCCCAATGTACACAACAAACAATAAAGGCATGACAACTCAATAAATTCCTACAATCCCAAAAAGGTAAACTTATAAAAACAACCTCCAAAATAATAAGTGATCCAAATATTTGAAATTCATACATCATTGTAATTGTGCATAACATAAAAACAACTCAAATAAATATCAATTGTAGCCATGGTCTAAAATAACTAAAATGCCCTTTATCTCATGTAATATCCCAAGCTAACCAACTGGCTTTCCCGTTGCCCTATTGATCCAAAAACCTACTTGCAAAACCACAAAAGGAAAATAGTGAATGACAAAAAACACTAAGTAGGTAACCTTTCAACACTAAACATATAACAATAAAATATCAATAAATCATATCAATGTTTCATAGCGGAACTCATTGTGATATTTTTAAATGTTTTCCCAACATCTTGAATGTCCATCCAAATATTTTAGTACCTTATGCCCAATCTCCAATGGTTGTGTCATCCTTGATGAGAAAGTCAAACGATGCATATCAGTGTTCCAGACACCTAGTGAAAGTATGTGATATCCTATATGTCAAATATAAAGTGCACCCAATACATTTATTGATCGCACTTTAGGCTAAAGATGTCTTATCACAAGAAGAGTAAGATGTATAAGCATCCCAAATGCTAAGATAATAGTGCGTAATAAGGTACATGTATCAAGGTCACACAGATTAGACTTAATGCTTTATAGCCACACAACACAAAGCTCGATTGCAAGACCACACTACACATAACTCAATCGTGACCATACTACACATAACTCAGTGATAAGAATAAGGAAATACATAATTTTACATTTTCGATTTGAAATCGCTCCAATCTAGGTTTGTGTCATCGTCTACATAGTTGACCAGTTCCAAATACCCATCGTCATATATTACTTTTAGGCCAAAAGACAATTTCCCACCTAAGGTTTAATGAAAGGGAAAATTTCTATCCATTAACTTTCAAAAACTCAAATACCAACTTATTTACTGTTATGAATAAGGGTAAAATTGTTAATTAACTAAAAATATTTTTAAAAAATACTATCACATTTTTCCCCCACTCAAGGTTTGAAAAATTGCCATTTCCCCCCCTATGGTTTCATTCCTTCTCTGATGACATTCTTCGACCAACCTTTCATTTATCGGTGCTCCCTCTAGCCTCCATGACGAAGGCACAATCATGAAAAGGCCACGGAGGTGACAATTGGAAGCGACATCATCAAAGATCCATTGCGCAATGGATCGTTTGGAAGCAAAGTTTGACGCCAACGATCTCCGACCAAGATTTAGGGTTTTAGACCAGGAGGAAGAGAGAAGTTGGAAGGGAGAGAGAATACGACCAGAGACAACAAACTCCATCATCTTTGGTGATAGTTTCAAAACCCTAAGGGGAAAAGGTGATTTTTCAAACCTTCGTGGGAGGAAAATAGATTATAAACATAAGGGGAAATAAATTATTTTTTATTTTTTATAAAATGACAATTTTATCCCTATTCATAATAGTAAATGGGTGGGTATTTAGGTTTTTGAAAGTTAACGGGTGGGAATTTTTCCTTTCATTAAACCTTGGGTGGGAAATTGTCCTTTGGCCTTACTTGTATTAGGGTCATAATATTCATATTAGCTTTTGTAAGGGCCTTAGTATTCATTTTCCCTATATTCATCCCTCATAAAGGTAAAATAATCATTCTTATAACAATATTTAAGCATAACTAACTTCATGTATATACTCTTCCAAATTCCCAAACATACATGGGGGCATGTCTTTTATACACAAGTGATTACTTTATTTTGCTTACACAACCATGTATCCATCTAACACAGGCATACAACCTAGTGTAGCACACACGGTTGTGTGTCCCATACCACACAGGCGTATGTTTATTTCTAAATATACATGCTCATGAATTCCTTCACACGATGACTATTTGTGCCTAAATATGCACGACCATGTTACCTAGTCTACACGAACGTGTGTCAACTTTTTTTGCAAATTCGATCTAAGCTTTTTCCTGTGTTTTCGAAGCCAAAAAACGCAACCCCATATCACCAGAATCAACCCAACTCATTTATTCACATGACTAAATGTTCATCTATACAACAGTATAGACAAATAGCACACAAGTAGATAAACATGCACCTTCAACACACAACCAAGTTTTCTAATAGTCCATACATGATTACTCAACTTTCATTCACAGGATTCAATCACCATCAACTTAGCCATACATAAAATAATGATTAATACTTATATTTAAGCATATTTCATCATTAATTCCTAACCATAACCATAGTATACCAAAACATAAGAAATATGATCACATAGTCCATAACATTCCATTGCTTGAATTATACATTATTAGTCACAATAGAAAATTATATAACTCATTACATATCTAGAACCATGACAATATACTACTCTGATTAATCCATCACATACATAGAGGTTCGTCCATAATCAATGAGAAAAAATGGGTTCACTATACTTACCTGATGTAAGACAAGCACTGAGAGGGTTGTGATATCATTCACAAGGACCTTTAAGGTTGATATCATTTAATGGACATAAAGGAATAAACAAGAATTCAATGCAATTTGCACAACAATTTTTAAGAAAAAAAACTCAAACTAAATTTTATTGTTAATTGATGAATTGATTGATTGAATTACAATGACTTGAGACTTTTTTATAGGCTAATGACTCTCCCAATTAAAATAGAAATCCTAACTCTACTAGAGTAGATTACTTATTAAATTAAGATATTAGTTTAACTAGAATTTGGAATATTAATTAATTTCAAATTCTAAGAAACTTAGACTTTTAAGAAATAATATTAATAAACTTCTAATTAAGATTGAGTTTTTCTAAATAAATAATCCTAGAAACTCTTTATTTCCTAAATTAAAATAAGATACTTAAACTATTAGGAAAACTAATATTAATAAAATACTTAATTAACTAAATAGAATTAGGAAATTTGTTTTAAACCAAATTCCACAAAATAAACTTGATTTAAATCAAACTCCACTCAACTAGGGATAATTTTTTATATGCATAAGGCTTCTTACATGGCTCTACACATGATAAATGTCCGTATTATCATGTAATGTCACAAATTAAGTTGCCATATCATCCTTGGGTGCCACATCATCATCTTCTTTTTATTTAGTTTCTTCCACAATTTTTATGCTTTCCAACCTACTACCCTCTTACCATGAGTCTTTAATGTTATTAATGTCATTCTTCTCTTTATTCACCTTTTTCACCCAACCTCCTTTTTACCTCGGATCTTCCTTCGACATTTTTTCTCTCTATGTTTCAACCTTGTTTTCCTTCCATGAATCGAATACCTTGGTCCCCTGTGATTACCTCAATTTCGAAGTTTAAGCAATTTTTCACTGTAAAATTGCTCTTTATCCAAAATTCAAACACGTTAACCATACATAGGTGTGTTTAACAATATACATGGGTGTGTGTGTTTCCCAGACTTAGCCATTTTTCATGCACTTAGTAGAAAAGACTATTTTGCCCTTGTCAGCACACACATGAGCATGTGGCCTTCCTACATAATCATGTACCCCAAAAATAACATATATACAATAAATAAACATATTCCAAAAGGATAAAAGATAGATATACCTATGGACATATCTATGGATGTTACATTTCTCCCCTCTTAAAATAATTTCATCCTCAAAATTTAATTAAATAGCTATAGGAACCTCTACCTCATGTCTTGTTCCACCTCCCATGCAGGCTCCTCAACCTGATGGTTCCTTCAAAGAACTTTAACTAGTAAAATTTGCTTGTTTTTTAGTTGTTTAACTCATCTATCTAAAATCTAAACTTGATGCTTCTTATAAATTGGATTATCCTCAAGCTTTGTATCCTTAACTCTCAACACATGAGTTGAGTCATTGATATATTTATGTAGTAATGCCAGTTGGAACATATTATGAATATGGTCCATGCTCATTCGCAATACAAGTCAATAGGCAACTTTACCTACACACTCTAAAATCTCGAAAGGTCCTACAAATCTTAAAGCCAATTTACCTATCCATCCAAACCTTATCATATTATAGTAAAGGGTAACTGTCAAAAACATTTTATCACCCATCTCAAATTCCAAGTCTTGTCTCCTTTGATCTACATAACTCTTTTAGCGATCTTTGGCCTGTTACATTCTCTCCTTGATCAATCTCACATCCTTAATCATTTTCTAGGTTATTTCAAGTCTCAAAGCCTTTGTTAAAGCATCTTTCTCACTAATCTTATTCTAATGAAGAGATGATATGCACTTTTCCCCATAAAATACCTCAATATGAGCCATCCAGATGGTTACCTTATAGTGTCCATATCACTTGATTCATTACAACACATCAATCTAACTCACTCCTCGATCCATACAATATGTCATCGATTGCTTAATTCACTTTCTTGGTCTGTTCAACACAATATTCTTGGGCACACCATAGAGTCTTACAATCTCTCTAGCATACACTTGCCCTAATTGATCAGTACTGTTATTGTCTTTAATCAGAATAAAATGAGCTGATTTGGTCAAACAATCTATAATGACCCACAAAGCATTAAATCTACTTCTAACCCTCAATAATCCAACTACAAAATCCATAGAGATGTGCTCCTATTTCCACTCAAGAATACTCAGAGGCTGTAACAAACCAGACAGTCTCTTATGCTTAGTCCTAACTTGTTGATGCACCAAACACTTAGCAATGAAATCAATCATATCTTTTTTCCTGGCAAACCACCAAAACGACCTCCTCAAGTCTTGATACATTTTTACACTCCTAGGGTGGGCAATGTAATCAGAACTATAAATCTCTACGAGGATCCTACTCCTCAATTTATCATCATAAGGAACACAAATCTAGTCTCATAACCTCAACATATCATTAGTCACATTGAACTTTGCCTCAGTACCCTCGTCAACTTTCTACCTTGTTTGTACACACTACTGATTGACCAACTAAGCCATACAGATCTTATCTAACAAAGTTGATTAAATCTATAAACTAGAAACCAACTCTATCTACTTTTTCACCAATTCCTATTGTAACTGCTAACAAGCAGTGATCTAAGACAACATTACTTTTCTACTGAAGGTGTTTGCCACGACATTAGCTTTGCTCGAGTGGTATTCAATATCATAGTTATAGTTTTTTACCAACTCCAACCTCTTCATTTGTCTCATATTTAATTCTTTTAAGTGAAGAATTACTTTAAACTCTTTTGGTCTATGTACACGTTACAATTAACTCTATATAGGTAACATCACCTATACAACTGTAGCCAATTTTAAATCATGGGTAGGATACCAAGTCTCATAATTCTTGAGTTATCGAGAAGTATATGCAATCACCTTTCTTCTTTGTATCAACATAGCTCCCAAACCTCGGTAAGAAGCATTAGTATACAAATCATATTCCTCACCCTTAGTTAGCAATGCCAAAACAAGAGACTAAGTGAATCTCCTTTTCAGTTCTTGGAAACTCATTTCGTACGAATGAAACCATCTGAAGGGAACATCATTCTTAGTTAACTTAATCAACGATTAGGCTAACTTAGCAAAGCCCTTCACAAACCATTTATAATAACCTACTAATCTTAGAAAATTCTACACATCTTTAGTATTCTTAGGGCTTTACTACTCCAGCATAGTCTTAACCTTACTAGAGTCCATCAAGATGCCATCAACTGATACTACATATCCAAGGAATGTCACTTGATCTAACCAAAACTCACACTTAGAAAATTTGGCATATAACTGTCTACCCCGCAATCTCTACAATGCAAGAAAATTTGGCATATAACTATCTACCCTATAATCTTTACAATGCAAACCTTAAATGTTGTTCATGTTTCTCCCTAGTCTTGGAACATACTATAATGTCATCAATGAAAACTACAATAAATTTATTGAGGTACTCTTAAAACACTCAATTAATCAAATCCATGAAGGTCATCGGAGCATTCATTAAACCAAAGGGCATCACTACAAACTTATAGTGTCCATATCTCATCCTAAATACAGTCTTTGAAGTGTCCTTTTCGGCTACCTAGACTTGATGATACCTCGATTCCAAGTCCATTTTAAAAAAAACCAAAACACCTTTAAACTAATCAAACAAGTCAACAATCCTCGAAAGTAGATACTAATTTTTTATTGTCACCTTGTTTAATTTTCTATAATTAGTACACATGCACATCAACCTACCTTTTTTTCACAAAAAGGATCAATGTACCCTAAGGTGTATGGTTTGGTTTTATAAAGCCACAATGTAGAAGCTCTTGTAATTACTTCTTAATTCTTGAAGTTTGGCCTTGGCCATTTTGTATAATGCTTTGGAAATAGATGTTATCCCATGAACTAACTCAATACTGAACTCAACCTCTCGCTCAAGTGCCAATCCTAATAAATTATTTGGAAACAAATCCTAAAACTCACATACGCCGAGAGCATTTTATAAGCTCAAGACTAATTCATCAATTTTATTCACAACATGCGCCAAATAACCTCATACAATCCTTACTCAACATTTTTCTTGCCTTCACATTGCTAATCATCATACTCAATGCACAACTCTTTCCAAAAGTGAACTTTTCACCATTATCCAAATGAAACCAAACTTTTTTCTTCATTTAGATAATTTTAGGCCCATGCCTACTTAGGAAGTCTAAACCCAAAATCACATCAAAGTCAGATATATCAAACACAATTAAATTTATAGCTAACTTTTAGCCTTTCAAAATCACAGCCTCATCTAACAATATCTGATTACTTAAAACATTATCTCTATCAGGCATTTCACTACTAATATGATCAACAAGTGTAGGCTCTAATTGTAATCTCTTAACCATACCATATGCAATAAAACTGTAAGTAGCACCAAAATCAATTAGTACATACATTGGCAGAAATAAAAAATCAAATGACTTATCATTGCAGAAAAGGTTGGCCTTAGCTTAAGTTTAAGTAACAGCATAAACTCAAGCATGTCTTCCTCTAATAGTTTGTTCAGTAAGGGTTGGTGCGACTATATTACACTCATGGGCAAAGTGACCTAGTTGTTTGCACCTGTAACATAACTTTTGCCTTACATAGTTTATGATATGTCTGCACCCATACCTGTGACAAGGAGAAGGGTCATCACACCTTGAATGATCCTCTCATCAAGGTTACTTATCATGTCTTGGCCTTTTTCCCTTCTAGTTCTTTTTATGCCTTATGAACTAGAAACTTCTTTTGCTTTTGTAATCTTGACTGTCTCCCTTATGGGTACCTTCTAAAATTGTCTTATCATGTCTCAGGGTTAGGGTTACTGATCAGGGTTGCTCTCACCCCTTTCTAGCTATCCTCATCCTTATGAACTTTAACCTTTGGGCTATACTCAAAGCCTCTAAATAAGATATGAAAGGATTACCTCTTATCAACATATCCTTTACAATGTCTAATCTCAACCCATTAGTAAAGATATTCATTTTGCCCTTATTTATACTAACCACTCTTGAGGTATATTAAGCTATTGAATTGAGCCTAGTGGAGAACTCCTTGACAATTATCTATTTCTATCTTAAGTCGATAAACTCTTAGGCTCATACATATAAAATATTAGTATAAAAGTATTATTTCTCACAAGCCTCTTGGAAATCAACTCAAGTCATTTTATTAGCTTGACAAGTATCACACAATTTTACCACCATATCTTAGCATCACCTCTTAGTAAATAACTGGTATATCAGACCTTCTCATAACCCGTCATCTCAAACAAGCCTATAACATCATTCACAGCCTCAAAACACTCATTAGCTAAAGTTGATCTGATCTTTACACCACCTCTAAACTCTAGAGGCTGATGTTTGCCAGCCAAATGATATATAGGGTAGAGTTGTCCCCTACTACTATTTGTAGCAATCTTGTGTACCTTTTCACCTTCTTTCTTCTATAGGAGTGGCTAATCCACGATTAAAGGTTATTCATTAATATGGGCAACCTTAACTAGTGTGTCTGATACTCTTAAATACCTCACGATTGTCCTAAAGAACCTCTTAAACTATCTACAACTACATTAGAGGCTTGTCCCTTCGTCTCTCTTTAACTCCCTCTTAGGTAGGGACATCTCGATCATTAACCATGAGCCTTTTAAATCTCTTTATCTTGTAATAACATGTAAGCTCAAACAGATATATCATAACTTAAATGTAAATACTTATAATAGTCAATGTGTGGGACGGTCAATGGTCTATGAGGGGCTACTTAACACTTATACACATTTAGACATTTAATACCTTTTTGGTTTCCCAAAACCATTCTCTGATACTAAAGATGTAACACCCGTTTCCTAATACATACCCCTACCTAGAATATGCACCAAAAGAAACGCGTTAACTCAAAACGTTTTCCTAACATACACATCAAACTATAAAGGCATGACAAGTCAATAAATTCCCATAATCCCAAAAAGGTAAACTTATTAAACAACCTCCAAAATAATAAGCAACCAAATACATAAAATTTAAATATCTAAAATTCATACATCATTATAATTGTGCATAACATAAAGGCCAAAAGACTTATTCCTACCCAAGGTTTAGTGCAAACCCAAACTCATACCTATTAACTTTTAAAAATGTAAATACCTATTTATCTGTTAAATTTTACTGTTATTATCAAGGGTAAAATTGTTATTTAATAAAAATATTTTAAAAAATATAAATTCATCACTTTTCCGCCTCATAAAGTTTTAAAAATAACTATTTCCCCTTTAAGGTTTAAATTTCTCCCTTACCGCTCCTCCGATAATCAGAGCTAGCTAACCTTAATTGTTAACATTTCTCGCTCTTCTAGACAATGATGAATCGTTAGCCAATCAGAGGTAGGTCGATGATTTGTTGATGTACCAAACGAATCTGTGTGACACACAAATCAATCAGATGAAGACTTTATTTCTTTGTCTGATTGATCTATTTATATCATAAATCGATTGAATAGATCTATTTATTATACAGATGTGCACTGATGAATTGTTGGCCAACCTCCGATTGGTTGGCTCTGATCATCAGAAAAGTGACAAAGGAGAAAATGCTAACCGTAGGGAAGAAATGGTTATTTTTTAAACTTTGGGTGAGGAAAAATTGTTTGTTTTTAAACCTAAGAAGGAAAAATGTGATGAATTTATAGTTTTTTAAATACTTTTATTAAATAACAATTTTACCCTTAATAGTAACAGTAAATTTTAACAAACAGGTAGGTATTTAGATTTTCAAAAGTTAGCGAGTATGAGTTTGGGTTTGAACTAAACCTTGGGTGAGAAAAAATCTTTTGGCCTAACATAAAAACAAGTCATATGCACAACAACTGTACCCATGGTCCAAAATGCCTCTTGCCTTATGTAATGTCCTGAACTCACTTGTTAGCTTCCCTACCACCTTGCTAATCCAAAAAACCTACTTGTAAAACCATACAAAGAACATAGTGAGTGATAAAACACTCAGTAAGTAGGTAACCTCTCGACATTAAGCACATAACAGTAAACTATCAATAAATCATATCAATGTTCCATATCAAACTCATTATGATATTTTAAAATGTTTCCCCAACATCCCAAATATCCATCTAAATGTTTTGGCACCTTATGCTTAATCTCTAATGGTTGTGTCGTCTTGGATGACTAATCTCAAATTATGTGTATCAATATCATGGACACTGTGTGAAACATATGACATCCTAGATGTCAAATATAAAGTGCGCCCAATACACTTGGTGGTAGACATTGAAAATACCATAATGACGAATTTCTCATAACTATATTCAAGCATGATAAATTTCATGTATATACATTTCCAAATCCCCAAACATACAAAGGGTTGTGTCTTAAGTAAATAGGTGTGTACTTTATTTTGCATGCATGACCATGTATCCTCCTAACACGGGCATGCAACCTAAGGTAGTACATACAAGTATTGGTCTATCCCTAAATATACATGCTCATGAATTCCTTTACATGATGACTATTTTCACCTAAATTTACACGGTCTTGTTCTCTAGTCTACACGGGCATGTGTAAGTTTTTCCTGCATTTTCTAGGCCAACAAACACAACCCTATATCACCAGAATCATCCCAACTCATTTATTCACAAGATAAATGTTCCTCCATACTTTAATATAGGCAAATAACACAAAAGTAGATAAATAAACACCTTTAGCACGCAACTAAGCTTTCTAATAGTCCACATATGATTATTTAACTTTCATTCACAAGATTTAATAACTATCAACTTGGCCATATAAAAGTTACCCATGATTAATATTGATAATTCAACATATTTTATCATTAATTCCTAACCACAACTTTAATATACCAGAATATACAAAATATGATCACATAGTTCATAACATGCCATTACTTGAATTATACATTAGTAATCACAATAGAAAATTATATAACTCATTACATAGCCAGAATCATGACAATATACTACTCTAATTAATCCATCACACACATAGAGTTTCGTCCATTTTCAAATCAGAGAAAAAGGGTTTACAATACTTACCTAATTTATGAAGTTCAACCAATCTTTATATGGTAACACTTGATTCCTAACAATCCTTTTACGTCTTTTAGCCTTTAAGACTCTGAAATCTCCATAATTACCTTTGTTCTCTCTGTGTTTTGCTTGAAAAATATGATAGCCTCATTAGCCAAACACATCCAGACCTTTTTATTTTTTTAATTGAAAACTATGATACATGGCAATGTACTCCATATACATGGGTGTTGTATGTTGTTCCCCAAAATAACAGTTTTCAAATTCACCAGGAAATTGCTTCTTATCCAAAATTCAAATACTTTGACCATACACAGTGGGTGTACTATAATATACACGGGTATGTATGTCTCCTAAACTTATCCATTTTTCATGCACTAGTAAAAAAGATCATTTTGCCCTTGTTAACACACATACAGACGTGTGGCCTTCCTACATGATTGTGTACTCAAAACATCACACAGATAAAATAAATAAACATATTCCAAAAGGTAAAAAGACAAAGATACCTTTAGACATACCTGTGGGTGTTACAAGCCATCCATCTGGAAATCTTTTTGTCAGATCTGTCTAATTAACATGTCTATAATGTGCACCCATGTTTTACACCAAATTATTAGCTAACAACTTCAACATGTGAGAACTATCACCAGTTTTTTATGGGTCACTCAATACTATGTCAATCCTATCACTATTACTTGTGCTATTGATCATACTAATATCAAGATTATGAATATGTCTAGAATGACCATCTAATATGTTATAGGGTTCCTACGATAAGTCATCTAATCCCTTTGCCATGATTCTACCATTTTAAGGACATATTATTCTTACAAACATATTATGTTTAACATTAATATGTATAAACAATATAATACCATTTTATTAATAAATTAATAAATTACACAATAAAAAGTGTACAAAACGATTGGTTCTAGGATACTACCCTAACATGTGAACACATACTCCTTACACCACCTATAGTAGGGCACGTCTACAATTGGAAACCACACCTGCAGTAAGGTACTAGCTAATATTAAAGCCCAATTATGGTCATGTTCAACAGTTTAATAGTAATATAGATGATTGGACTACATAATGAGTGCTTACATGACCAAGTTGTCAAATCCCTATATTTGACCTGGTATGATCGTCCTAGTATACAACTATAAGACACAACTTCCAGATGATAGTGTTTTTAGTTACCTCAAGAGACATGTTCTGTAACTTAAAGATTCCCATGTTCAATGTAAGTTTACAGATATTAGATATATGACCCATTATCATCCTAGTGGGAGTTTGGTGATAATTATGGATGATAAAGTATGATAGGTTAAGTCAAAGGTATTATGGGGATTATATAAAAATTAGTAGTAGAGTTTCCTATTACAGAGTATGTTATCGCTCACTCCCCTACTTTCATGTGTGAAAGTATAGGTGATTGTGATGGTTGCAAGGTAAGTGTTAATCAGTGGCCATAAAGCAATCGAGGGCATTTCTATCATTTACATTACTATCCAATTTATGTAATTGAGTTTTATTTGGATGTATTTTGCTACACATTTTGTAATGTTATGGATAATGCTTTTATGATTTGGACATCCTTTAACATGTTTCTGCTTAATTATAATAATATAAGGGTATTTTAGTAATTTTGAAATGTGATATGTGATTTTAATCATGTTATTAAATGATTGCATGCTCAAGTAATCTAAGCATTGTCATCTTCCTTTGGAGAGCAATACTTCCAAAGAAAGGTGTTACAAGTTAGTATCAAAGTACAATTTTGATACTCAAAGGATGTCTTAACAATATGTGTAGTAAAATTAAGTTGAGAATGTAAGTCCCTTACGCTACGCTGATTGTACTCGTAGCTAATCATTATAAGTAAAGTTTATTATTACCTAATAAGTTTATGTTTCAAACTTATAGTTATGGGTGTTTTAAGGTAATAAGGTATACAAGAAGAACTACCATAAATGAATAGATAGGAAACCTATAAAGGACTCAAAGTGAAGGGACGGTTCCTTTAGTTCTCCAAGTAGGTTTGAATGCCCATGATATATGATAATTGACCAATGAAGTGTTTAGAGAGCAAGGAGCTACTCTAGTTTAGGTGAGTTAGTTTAGACACTACCGTCATAGACATAAGGCTTAACAAAAGAGACATTTGTACAAATACTAGTGGCAACCAAGACTATGTTACACCTTATCTACAATATGCCCAGTATGCACTAGCCTTAGAAATTTACAAGTGCTAAGGATCTAATTGTAGCTGAGAAGTGGTTAGAGTTAGATGATTGTGCTATGACCATGTTTAATATGAATGACCAAAACAGGATTAGTTATGCCACTTAGCTATTTAAGTTAGATGGCAGGGTATGGTGAACTTGACCAGGGACATGGTCAAGATTAAGGGATGATCTAGACTAATTTTAGGAAGAGATTTAAATTATAGAACAAAGGTACAAATGTGACCTACATTAAGGCTTAAAAGTTCATAGCATTATCTCAGGGCACAAACACCATGAAAGAATATGCCATAGAAATGTGTCATTAAGGAACTACTGAGATGACATAGTTCTATGTCTCAGCCTCGAGAGATATTAGTTGAGGAAAAGATTGAATTGCACGTAACTGTGATATTATAAAAACTTATAGAGATGTTCGTCGATACTCTGTGTTTCAGGTGACCATGATGCTTTGTTAGAGGCCAATCTTGGTCTGTATCTGAATTTGACCAAAATTTAGACATTGTTGATTTGATAAAGAGCTTATCAGTCATACGCATTAAAGGGTTAATGCAAACCAAAAGGCAAAGATTGTTTGATGACAATTACGAGATTATGGAAAGAAAGAAACATATGATGTGTTTTGACTGGAATCATATGGTGTGTATGGTGCCACTTGACATCATGCAAATACACTGTATGGTTTCAACTAGACTCACTTAGGATTCCAACCAAGCAAGATCAAATAATGGATGCGAGTCATCTAACTAAGTTAACTCGTGAGTAAAATGTTTTAGTTAAACAAGAATTCTTCATAGTCCATGTTAATAGAAAGTTTAGGTTGAGTTGGAATTCTAATTTCATTAGGATTCCTATATATTAAAACTTTCAATAAATTAAGAGTCTTTTTTAAATAAGAACTCTTGGACACCTTATCACCTAAGTAGTTAGAATCCTAACTAATGTATGATTTATGCATACCTTATAAATAAAGGTATTTAGTTTGAGTCAAACTTTAGACAACAAGCTAACACATACATCCTAAACACATATCTTCATGCCTAGAACCTTGTTAACACAAACTTCTATTGTCGTGACCTTTTTCTCACTTTGTTGTGATCCAATTTCCAAAATCCAGCTGACAAAGACCTAGCAGTTTTCTTTCTAAAGTGCCTCCCATTCATGCTTTCTGTGGATACTAAGGTGCCATCTCAAGAAGGTTGGATAATGATCTTTACATATCCACATGAAGTCTTGGAGGAGCCAACAATGCATGTATAATTTCTAAATGCCTATGTGTATTTAATATGTTCATGAATCTATGCATTAAAATAGGTATCCCGGATGGGTTTTATGATCTTTGATAATTTAAAAAAATTTTAATTTCATTTCACTGTTGGTTAACAATGCCCTAAAACCCTACAGTGGTATTAGAACTACCGTTTAGACATATTTTTATGAAAATATACTTGCAAGTTTTTGTTATATTTATATGTCGTTGCGTGTAATTGATGAATAATCAAAACCCTAAAATTGGTAAAGTTGATTTGCAATCATGTTGCCATACTATTTGTTGAGTTCATGAACAATGTACTAATTTGTTAAATTTATTGAGTGATTATTCCTAAAATTTTCTTGAGTTTATTTATTAATGCAAGATTAAATTCAAAGTTGGTAGTCAGTTTGTCATGTGACTGTGGTTTATGCGCCATTGTTGCTCACATGATGATTGACTTGCCTTTGCATAGGGCCCCTGGATTTTTTTTCATTGGAAAGTCCAAAAATCGAGGCTAGAAATACCACCTTTCATGGTTGGAATGAAAATCAAACGTGGTGTTGCACATGACAAGACTACTCTACATCACAACGTATGTTTGGACAAAAACTATATTGAGGGTTAACGTAGGTGGCAACCTGAGCTCCGACCACTAGGACGTGGTAGGGCAACCTCTGTCTTGTCCTGTATGAGGTACAGATTGATGCCTCATTGGACAACATCCACCTAAGTAGTTTTATCCACACTATGCGTTACTGCTAGTTCACTCACTGCACCTTGAACTTGCGCATAGCTGGGCAGTTTTTCTACCTAAGTCATGATTGTTTTTGGTGCAAATCATGTATAGTGGTCTTCCTTCATGCCATTGATATGCCTCTCGAGATGCCTCTATGCCCTTCGAGATTAGGAATTAGCTTATGGTTTGAATTTCGTTGAACTAAAACCAAAACTGAAATTTCCTTAAGTCTTAGGGTTAAACGATTATTTTACAAAGTTTTAGGGATAAAAATGTAATTTAACACTTGGCTAATTAATAATTAAAATTTAATTTTAATTGGATGTAAATGTATAGATGTATGTATGCACGGTATTCAGTACATAGCTAATGAACCAATATGAATGATTATTTTATTTTTTTTAGGTTGTAATTTTTAAATAGAGCCTACATGTTTTGCCTTATTCCTCTCTTCTTGTATACTAGGTTGTTATTGTTTTTTCTTAGAATCATGTAACTAGAAAATGAAGCCATGTAATTATTGAAGACTAGAGGTGAAAAGGACAAGCACAAAGATGAAGACCTGAAGACAAAATATTCACTTAGGTTGACTAGTCAAACTTCTCTTCGCTCAAGAGGTTTGACATTAGTTATAGTTGTATACTAACATGTTTTAATTTTATGTTGTTAAATGGATGTGAATGGTTATATTTTTCCAGGTATCACCTAACATGCTGTATAAAATTTGATGAGACCAATTAATTAAAAACCATCAATTTAAATATTAAGTCTAAGATTAAATTGGTGTCTTCCAATATAAGGCCATAATTAAACCCTTGTTCATTGGACCTTGTTCACCAAAGCGAAGGATATACTACGACTTAGTAAAAAATTAAGAGATGTTCATATTAGGTTTGACTTAACTAGTGTACTTTGCTTGTTTGCCAAAGCAAAAGGTGAAGTATATTAGAGGCATGAGTTAGGAATACATTTGTTGATGCAAGGTGATATATAGTATCCACCGTACTAATACTGAGAGTCATATTTGAAACTGCATGATTTGTTAGGCCAAAACCTAACTTGAGATCATGAACTTTAAGTGATTAATTTGAAATTTATCTATTCAATTATTCAAGCTTTTTTGCTAAAGCAAAGGGATCTCAATCTACTAGAAAGTTCATCAGAACTTTTCGAGTACAATAGTAAGATTATTGGTTTAAGGAAAACAATATGAGCATTTTAATTAATTAAATGCATAATTAAATTGAATAAAATTACTAATTATCTTTATCTATAAACACGTATCGATTAATTCTTGGAAAATAGAATAAGCTGGATGGAAGCAGCTTTATTAATCCAACTTCATTGATTGGTATAGAAATCTTCAGATCATTTTGCATCAAGAAAAAAGGTTGTATATCCTTGAAAGGTCATTGGCTAAAAAGTCTGCTCCCAATGCCACCCAAGCAGAGAAAGATATTTTCAACAAATATCTGGATGACTTTGTGGAAGTATAGTATCTCATGTTGACTTCCACGACACCTGAGCATAAAAAACAACATGAGGAAATGGAAGCTTCATTTATACTTACTCACCTTTGAGAGTTATATGACACTCATAAGACAGTTGGATGATATAAGGTGGCAAGTGTTTTGTTTGATTGCAAACTCTTTGAGGGAGGATAAGTTGGCCTCATATGGTTAAGATGATTGGCTATATTAAAAGGTTGGTGAGCTTAGGCTTCATCATGGACAATAAGCTTGCCATTGACCTCGTGTTAAAATCCCTTCCTAAATCATAGGTTAATTTCATCATGAATTTTAACCTACACAAGAAGGAAAAATCCTTAGAAGAGTTATTGCACATGCTTAGACAAGTTGAACAAGAGGTACAAATGATAGCTTTGAATAACATTTTTATGGTTGAAGCCTAAGTATCTAAAACTAAAGCCAAGGGTAAATGCAAAGCCAAGGCTAAATCAAAACAAAAGGAAAAGAAGCAAACTAATACTACTCTTTAACCAATAAAAGGTGTAAGGAAGATGCAGGTTGTTTATTTCTATTATGGCAAAGCTGGTTACTGGAAGAGATATTGTAAGGCCTTTCTAGAGAACAAGAAAAAGAAAGCAGTTGGGGCCTTTAAACATGTTTGTCATTAAGATAAACTATTATATTTTTTATCCTGAGTTGTAGACACAAGATGTGGTTCTCATATTTGTTCTGATATGCAAGAACTACAGTACAGTAGATTGCTTGCCAAAAGAGAAGTTGACCTATAAGTTGGAAATGGAGCATGCATTGCTTTATTAACCATAGGAATTTATTATCTTAGGCTGCCTATTGAGCTTGTTTTAGAATTAAATAATTAATATTATGTTCCATCTGTTTATAAAATTTTAATTTATGTGTATGTTTTAGACAAGGAAAGATATTCATTTTTTTATTGTTGATGGTATTATAACCATTAGTTTTAATAATATTCTTTATGGAATAACTGATTTGCGTAATTGTTTATACATTCTAAAATTGGATAATGAAATTCTCAATATGAAAAATAAAAAAAGTTTGAAAATAAACAAACTAAATATCACATATCTATGGCATTGTAAGGTAGGCCACATAGGACTGAAACATATATCAAAACTTTTTGAATAAAAAGTCTTGCAATCATTTGACTTCTAATCTTATGATGAATGGGAATTATGCCTATTGGGTAAGATGGCTAAAACACCTTAACTAGACATAGTGAAAAAGCGATTGAACTATTAGAATCATTCATAGCGATATGTATAGGCCCATAACAGTGCATACTAAATATAGGGAAACCTACTTTGTCACATTTACTGATGACTTCAATAGATATGGCTATGTGTTTTTGTTGAAATAGAAGTCTGAATATTTTGACAATTCAAAGAATTCATGATCGAATAGAAAAGTAACTTGGGAAACAAATTAAAATCTTTCGAAGTGATAGAAGAGGTGAATATCTAATGCTTGAATTCAAAGGATACTTAAAGGAACATAGGATAGCCTCTTAATTCACTCCTTTTGGTACACCACAATATAATGTTGTATTGTCAGGTCTATGATGAGTTTTACCAATCTACCCATGTCTTTTTGAGGATATGCCTTAGAGAATACTGCCTATACACTGAATCGTATCCCATCTAAATATGTAAATAAAACTCCATATGAGTTATGGATTGGTGTGAAAACCTAATCTAAAAGACTTGAGGATTTTGGGTGATAAAGCTTATACCAAGAAATTAACTTCCAACATGTTGAACGCTAAGTCCAAAAAGTGTATCTTTTAGGATACCTAAAGGAAACTAAAGGATACTACTTCTACCACTTGAGGAGTGAAAAGTCTTTGTTGCTCCTACCGACGTGTTTCTTGAGAAAAAATTTATTCTCAAGAGGACCAGTAGGAGGAAGATAGAACTTGATAAAGTTTCTGTACCACAAGATACCATAGATGTTAGACATGATGATATGTCTTCACAGATGGTTGATCATGAGGAAGTTCCTCAACCTCGAGAGGAATAACTCAGAGTACACAAGAGTTACATAGATCTAAATAAGGATGTCGCGAGCCAAAAGATTTGGTTTTCTTATGACTTAATATGGTAACGTATTGGTTATCTCTGATGACAAACCTAAGACTTATGATGATGTTGTCTCGAGTCCAAATTTTGATAAATGGTTAAATGCCATGAAATTTGAAACAGATTTTAAGTACCAGAACTAAGTATGGACTTTTGTGGATGTATTTAAATGAGTAAAACCTATAAGGCGTAGATAGGTTTTCAAAAAGAAAATTGACATAAAAGGTAACATGCATACCTATAAAGCATAATTGGTTACCAAAGGTTTCATACCAAAAAATGGTATTGACTATGATGAAACCTTTTTACCAGTCACTATGCTTAAGTCTATTAAGATTATGCTTGCTATTGCTGCATACCATGACTATGAAATTTGCAGATGGATATAAAAAATGTCTTCCTAAGTAGTAACCTTGTAGAGGACGTCTATATGGCATAACCTCAGGATTTCATTCTTTTTAAACAGGCTAATAAAGTATGCAAGCTGCAAAAGTCCATTTATAGGCTTAAGTAGGCTTCCAGATGTTAAAATATTTGTTTTGATGAAGTTATATAAAAGTTCGATTTTATCAAAAACAAAGACGAGTTATATGTGTATGAGAAGGTTTGTGAGAGTATGACTGCATTTCTAATATTATGTGTCAATGACATCTTGATCATTGGGAATGACATATCAAACTTATAATCAAGAAAAGCTTGGTTATTCAAGTATTTCTTTATAAAAGACTTAGGAGAAATAGTCTATATTCTGGGGATTAAAATTTATTAAAATAGAGGGCATAGACTGTTTGACCTAAGTCAAAACATGTACATAGACAAGGTGTTGAAGAGATTATGTATGAAAAAATGCAAGAAAAGATTTCTTCCTATGTCTCATGGTGTATATCTTTCGATAAAGAAATGTCCATTTTTAGAATCTGAGATAGGATAAGTAAGATTTCATATGCCTCAGTTATAGGATCTCTTATATATATCTTGCTATGTATGAGGATTGATGTCTTATATACCTTGAGCTTTTGTAGTAGATATCAATCTGATCTAGGTGAAAGACATTGAATGGTTGTCAAAAATATCCTAAAGTACTTGAGAAGGACAAAGATGTATTTTTAATTTATGGAGGGAATTTTAAACTCATTATTAGAGGCTACAATAATGCTAGTTTGACTTTAAATCACAATCTAGGATTGTGTTTTGTTTGAATGGTGGTGTAGCAAGTTAGAAATGCTCTAAGCAAAGTACAGTGGCTAATTCTATAACAAAGTATGAACACATTGCCTTTTCAAAAGCAATAAAAGAGGTTGCATAAAAGAAGAAGTTTGTGACAGAACTTGGAGTAGTTTAAAGCATTGTTAAGCTGATTAAACTCTATTATGACAATAATGGAGTGATTGCTCAAGCAAAAGAGCCATGGTCTCATCAGAGGTCCAAACACATACTCTAACGATATCACCTGATTTGAGAGATTATTCAGCAAGGTAACATACAGATAAAGAGGATTGATACAGATACCAATTTGGTTAGCCTATTAACAAAGCTTATGTTATAGTAGAAACATGATAGACATGTAGCAAGATTGGGAATTAGATACATAACTGATTGACTATAGTGCAAGTAGGAGATTGTTAAGGTAGATGCCCTAGAGCAAATTGATTAGACATTTGTAATTATAATTTATCTCATTAATTAATAAAAGAATTTATAGCTATTCAGTTCATATGTTTGTCTATTATATGATTATGCAAATAACATGCCCTTAGAATGGTAAATTGTGACGAAAGGATCAAACGACTGATCATGGGAACCCTATACACACATTAGGTGGCCATTGTAGAAATATCCATAATCTCTACATTACAATGACCAAGGGCACATGTAATGATGCTAGAATTATCATGGTATTGAGCAACCCTACCAAAATGTGGTGATAATTATCATATGTCGAAGCTATTTATTGACAGCTTAGTGCAACATGTGGATACATGTTATAGATGTGTTTATTATACTGACTCCACCAAAGGATATCCATATGGATAGTTACTTCAATGTCTATAGAATAAATTCTCTGAACACCATCAGTGTATGTGATCTTTTGACTTAAGGTTGCTAGATCGTTTTGTCTAAAGATTAGTATGGTTTGACACTATCCAAAGTGTTGTCATAATAAAGGAATCATAAAGGTAGTGATTGACCATATCATGAAATGTATAAAAGCTATGGTTGATTGATAAAGGATTTATCACTTTTGAGCACATGAGAAAATATCTCATATGCTAATGTTGAAAGATATTCATGACTGCTTGAATCTGTGGACATAGTGGATGAGGTTGTGACCTAATTCGTGTAAGTCATTAATGTGAATTAGCTCATATCGAGGAACAACTGAGATGATACAATTCTATATCACAACCTCGAAAGATATCAGTTGAGGAAATGATTGAATTGCATATAATAGTAATGTTGTAAAAGCCTATAAAGATGTTTGTTAACACTCTATTGTCTGGGTAGCCATGAGGTTTTGCTAAAAGCCAATCTTGGTTTGTGTCTGAATTTGACCTGAATTCAGACATTACTAGTTTGATAGAGAGCTTCTAAGTTACACATATTAAAAGGTTAATATGAACCAAGAGGTAAGGATCATTTGACAACAATCCTGTGATTATGGAAAGAGAGAAATGCATGGATGTGTTTTGACTAGAATCATTTGGTGTGCATGGTGCGATATGGCATCATGCACATGCACTGCATAATTTTAGTTGGACCCATTTAAGAGTTCAAATGAGCAAGGCCAAATGATGGATGCGAGTTAACTAGTTGAGTTAACTCACAAGTAAGATATTTTAGTTAAACAAAGATTCTTCAGTGCCCTTATTTGATAGAAAGTTTAGGTTGACTTAGAATCCTAATTTCATTAGGATTCTTATGCATTAAAACTTTCAAAAAATTAATATTCTTAATTTAATATGAACTCCTGGACAACTTATCTCCTAAGTAGTTAGAATCATAACTAACTTAGGATTTATGCACACCTTATAAATAAAGGTGTTAAGTTTGAGTCAAAATTTAGATAACAAGCCAACACATACATCCTAAACACACATCTTCATGCTTAGAACCTTGTTGATGCAAGCTTCTATTGTCATCACATTTTTCTTACTTTATCGTGATACAATTTCCAAAATCCCATTAATAGAAGCCTCAACTACCATTTTTTCAAATCGTCTTTCATTCATGCTCTATGTGTATACCAAGTTATTGTCTCGAAAAGGTCAGATAGCGATCTTTACATACCCTTGTGAAATCTTAGAGGAGCCAACAATGCAAGTATAATTTCTAAACGCCCTATATATGTTTAACATGTCCATGAATCTATGCATTAAAATAAGTATCCTTTATGGGTTTTAGGATCTTTGATCGTTTTAAAAATTTTTAATTTCACTATGCTTCCCGTCAATGATGCCCTAAAACCTTACATTCATGACCTATGAATGGTTATTCATGGTTAGGTGAAAGTCAAACTAAGGATAAGCCTAATTCACTCCAAAATCCAATCCACCCCATATAGACTAGGATTATCACCAAATAATCCTTTGCCTCAAGAGTTTGAATCAACTCTTATATGCATGTGACCCATAAGCTCTTTTTCAAATTGGTAGTGTTTGGATTTTGGTCGAATCTGGACACAGACTAAGATTGGCTTTTAGTAAGGTATTATAGCCACTCGACTGATAGAGTGTTAATGAACTACTTTTGGTTTTGTCAACTACACGTGCATACAATTTGATGCTTTCATTAATTGATATCTCTTGAGGCTAAAAGATGGATGCGTTCCTATCTTAATGACTCCTAAATATGAATTGATAAATATCAATAACTAAACAACTTGGATCTAGCTATGACCCAATCCCATTGTGGCCATAGATTTGAGTGGTTATGATGTCTTTCAATATTTTCATGTGAGATATCACTTCTTGTGATTGATAAGTGACACATCTTCTATTGATCTATTATAGCCTCCATATAGATCTCGATATGACCAATCATTACATTTATGGGTACCGTAGTTAAAGTGGTATATTGGATAGTGTCAAACTATACCAATCCTTGTACGAGACGATCTGGTGACCTCAAGTCTAAGGACCACATCTACTTGTTAGTTAGAGAATTTATTCCATAAAAACGAGCAACTATCCATCTAGAAATTCTCTTGTTAAGTTTGTCTGATGAACACATCTACAATGTGCATTCTTATGTTACACCAAACTATTAACTAACAACTTTGATATGTGAGAGTTGTCATCACCTTTTAGTGGAGTCACTTAACACTATGATAATCTCATAATATTACTTGTGCCCTTGGTTATAGTAATATCAAGATTATAGATGTTTTTAAAATGACTACCAAATGTGTGCTCAGGGTTCCCACAATTAGTCATCTAATCCCTTTGTCAAAATTCTACAATTCTAATGACATTATTTATTTGAGCATATTATGTGAAACATTGATATGCATGAATAATAAATTACCTTTTATTAATAAATAAATAAATTACACAATTACAAATGTACAAATCAATTAGCTTTAGGGCACTACCCTAACACTGTCAATCGGGCACATAGCCATATCTTGTCTCGAGGCTTCAACTTAAGCTAAACAGCCAGTTAGGGGAACCACTACCATAGTTTATGCCTTCATTCAAGGACCTACCAAGGCCAACCCATCTATAGTGACTAGTTAGATTCCTACCTTAGTTTTTCTTTATATATTTTGATTGATTGTGAGGCTACTCATTGTTTTGTAGTTAACAACATAGTAAAAAGATTAAGGGTATAACCAATGAAAGTAGTTTAGAAAGTTAGGATAGAGTTACCAAATGGCGGGTCAATGATTAATAATGAAATGCTTTTACGGCAAATTATTGAAGTTAAAGGTAGGCAATTATTGGTGGATTTAATAGTCTTCAATATGCCAAACTTTGATATGATTCTAGAGATGGATTTTTTAGGGAGATATAAAGCTGAGATTGACTATTGACGTAAGAAGTTTCAGTTTAGTCTTGAGGATGGAGATCAATTTGATTTTGGTGAAGGGTGCATTAAGAGTATAAAGGTGAGAAAAAAATGTTAAGTAAAGGATGCACAAGTTTTCTAGCTCACGTGGTGAGTAAAGCGGAGTTAGACTTGAGTATTGATGAGATGCCAATAGTTTAAAAGTTTCTAGATATTTTTCTAAAAAAGTTGTCAAGATCAACTCCTAAGCGAGAGGTTAAATTCAACATAGAACTACCATAGGGCATAACAACTATATTAAGGGCACCTAACAAAATGGCCTTAACTGAATTACAAGAATTAAAGAAGTAGCTCCAAGAGTTACTTGTTAATGGGTTTATAAGGTCAAACCATTCTCCCTAGAAAGCTTTTATCCTATTTGTCAAGAAATAAGATGGATCCATGAGAATGTACATTGATTATTGAGACCTGAATAAGGTAATAGTGAAGAACAAGTACCTACTACCCTAAATTGATGATTCGTTTGATTGATTGAAATGAGTAGTTGTATTCTCGAAGATTGATGTAAGATCAAATTACCATTAAGTAAAGGTAATTGAGTATGATGTGGGTAAGTATATTGCTAAGTGTCTCACTTGTTGGTAAGTTAAGGTTGAGCACTAAACACCTTTAAGATTACTTTAGCCTTTAAGTATGCTTGAGTGGAAGTGATGGATTTGATTATTGGGCTCCTGAGGGTTTAGAATGGATATAATACACTATAAGTTATAGTTGATAGATTGACAAAGACAATGCATTTCTTGCCTATTAAGGACATCACCATTGTAGATTAGTTAGAGAGGCTGTATATGAGAGAAATTGTCAGACTACATGGAGTGCCCAAGATAATTGTATTAGAAAGGTACATATGGTTTGTGTCAACCTTTTAAAGGAGATTGCATAAATCATTAGGCACAAATTTGGTATTCAATACAACATATCACTCATAAATAGATGGTCAGATAAAAAGGACCAGCAAGGTGTTAGAGGGCATGTTAAGAGCTTATTATTTAGATCATAGGGCTAGTTGGGTGGAGATATTACCCTTAGTTGAGTTTGCCTAGAACAATAACTATTAAGCAATGATTTAGATGACACCTTATGAGGCATTCTATGGTAAGAGGTGTCGTTCTCCTCTACAATAGGATGAGTTAGGTAAGTGAGATGTTTTAATACAGTCTTTGGATTAAAGTTAACTCAAGATGATTGAGGATGTCTGATTAATCAAGTAAATGATGAAATAGGCATAAGATCAACAAAAGAGCTATGTCGATTAGAGACATAAAGATTTGGAATTTAGTGTGGGTGACAAATTTTTCATCAAAGTAGCCTCTTACAAGCATATGATAAGATTCAGGAGGAAAGTTAAGTTGGCTTTTAGGTTTATCAACCTTTTATAAGATAGTGGAATGGGTTAGTAAGGTAGCTTATAGGCTTGCATTGCTAGTAAGCATGAATCATATTCATAATGTGTTCCATGTTTTATCGCTATGTAAGTATATTGGTAACCCTTCATGTGTGTTAAAGACTGAAGAGATTTAGTTGTCATATGATTTGAGTTATAAGGAAAAACTAGTTCATATTCTAGATAAGAGGATTAAGTAGCTTAGAAACCGACAAATTCTCTTGGTTAAGGTATTTTGGAGGAACCATAAAGTTAAAGAAGCTACCTAAGAGATGGAGTACAACATCAAAAAAAAGTATCCCAACTATTTCTAATGAATTTCGAGGACAAAATTCAAATAAGATGGAGGAATTTTAACACCCATAGGTGCATCTCAAAGGCATTATAGTTATTTTTTTATGATTGTAGACGTATAAATGAGTTCATATGAAATAAATGATTTAATTTAATTGCCACATCAAGTAGAGTGGATAAGCGCCAAGTCAATTTGAATTTAGGTGACACATGATCATGTGTGTGGAAGACACATGCCTATGTGTGGTGTTACATGTTGGTCAATTTTTAAAAGGCACTTCAATAGTGTTTTAGGGATTTTTATCCCTATTCCAACATGGGTGTTTCAAATAGAAGGAAAGGAGAATGATTGAGTTGACTTTTTAGATTGTTATGGTGGTTTTGGTGCGATTTTATGGTGAAAAAGGTAATGGCAAAGGTAAAGAAAAGGAAGACAACCCTAACCCTTAAGTAATTGGAAGAAAGGTAAGTAGAAATCTCTTTCTACACCTAATGTTGAATTTTCCAATGGACTGAAGGTTTCCCTCTGTCGTTTTGTGACTGAGAATTCATGATTGAGCTTTATTGATTTGATGAAGAAGTTTGGAATTTGTGTATTGCCTTATGAAGTGTTATTAGGTTTAACTTATTTTTGTAAGGGTTATTGCTCTGATCATAGTCATGATTCAAGGATGTTTATTCTGAGTTTGTTTGAGATGTTTGATGATTGTAACTTTAGATGATTGGATATTGTAGTCTATATCTTGTGTTGTCGTGGGATGACCTTCGTGATTTAGGAGACATTTGATTTGGGTAATGTTTTATTACCAAAATAGAGAGATTACTTTGAAGATAGATTACTGAGAAGATTACTAGGTATAAATAATTACTACGTTTGATAAAATTTGGTAAAAATAGATAGTATAAATAATTAATGTGTTTGCTTAACGATAATAAAAAAATACTAGTAAATTATTTTACTTAAATGCCTTTGAATATAATTATTTTTAAATATTTTTTATATTAATTAAAATAAATTTATTTTTGTCTTAAAAAATTAATAAATTGTAATATAATTATAATAAAATCAAGATTACCTTGGTAATCTTTTAATGCCTGAGGTAAATGTGGTAATAAGATTACTATCTATATTACCTGTCATGTCAGCATTGGTAATAAAATATTATTATAATATTTTATTACTAAAAAACCAAACAAGGTAATGTAAATAATGAAAGATAGATTACCAAGGTAATCTTTAAAACACTCTAACCAAACAGCCTCTTAGAGTTGTTTTCATGTAATAAGTGAATTATGAGGTAATAATATCGATTCGATTGTTATTAAAGTATTACCATAGTGCTGAGTTACTAGTTTGTATATAGGAAATCATGTTGGAATGGTTGAAAAAGCATAGAAATAGATGAAGTGTTACTTTAGGTTTGCTCTTTAGTGTTCTAGTTTAACACACAACCATGTGCATGAAACTCAAATTTCAGATTGAGTTTTTCTAATGTTTTTATAACTGAGGCATAAAGTTCACCCATTTATGTTATATGTATGAGTATATGTGGGGTGAAATGACTAGAATACCCTAAGAAGTAGAGCGATTGAAGTAAAGTTGAGTTTTAAAAGTTTAAATATAAAAGAGGGTACGCACCCTTTCTTGAGGGACATATGCTCATGTGTGATTTTTAGAATGGACATGGGGAGAATACATAATGAAAGATTGTCATTCATGATAAGATGAAAAATGGCACCCTTATTAGGAAGTAACACGCTTGTCCCTATAACATAAAAGTGAGTAAGTGGACTGTACAACAAGTGCTCACATGACCAAGATGTCAAATCCTTGAATTTGATCCAGTCCGATCAGCCTAGTATACAACTATAGGACAACTTCTAAATGATAGTGTTTTGACTGAAAGATGTTATGGTCACATCAGTTAGGAATCTGAGGAATGATTCCTTAGTGACCAAGCGGGACATAATTGACACTAAAGATGAGAGGGTCACCTTAGAAGGGATCTTTTGTACCAAGTGGGACTTTAGTTATCCCGAGAGACATGTTACGTAGTCTAAAAGTTCTCAAATTCAATGTGAATTTACAAATATGAGATACAAGATCCATTATTATCTTGGTGAGAGTTTAGTGATAGACTTCAGATGATAGAGTACGATAGGTCAAGCCAAGAGTATTATAGGGATTATGTAAAAGTTTGTAATAAAGTCTTTTATTTACTGAGTGTCTTACTTTTATATGTATAGGTATAGGTGATCATAATGAGTGTAAGGCAAGCGACAGTTAGCAGGCATAGAGCAACTGGAGGCATTTCTATCATTTACATTATTGTCTAGTTTATATAATTGAGTTTTATTTGGATGTGTTTTGGTACAACTATGTGACATTGTGGATAATGCTTTTATGATTTGGACATCCTTTGGCATGTTTCCACTTAATGATAATAATATGAGCGCATTTTAGTAATTTTGAAATGTTATATGTGATTTTAATCATGTTATTAAATGAATGCATGCTCAAATAATCTAAGCAGTGACATCTTCTTTTGAAAGATAGTATTTATAGAGAAAAGTGTTACACACATAAAACAGCTCAAGCGACATTACCATCGTAGATTTTCACTGCAAAAACATGGCAACATTGAAGTTGTGCACAACGATAATTTTGATAAAAAATGATACTAAAAATCTAAATTTAATTTACCATACTAAAATTCAATTTTCGAATTTTATACTTTGGGATATAGAATCCTAATTTTAATGTCAAACTCTAATTTCCATTTTAATTCCTATTTTCAATATGATTTCAATTTCCAAATTCAAATTCAATAATTTTTCATATACCCCTCTAAGATTTATTTTTTATAAACAAAATAAAAACAATTTATTAATAAATCCTAGTTTTAGTATCTATGCATGATTTATAAAATATTGAATTAAAAACTTTAGGCTTATAATTGTTATATAATTTGAATACATAAAGCTTCAAAATTATTTGTATTGAAGTGATAGACGTTTTATTCTTGAAAACTTTCTAAATAATAGTCTTCAAAGAGAAAAACTGTATTATTATAGTTTTAGAGATGTGATCTAGTCAATATATAATAGTAGAATATTATACCTTATCAAAAGTTTAATTAACCATAATATCTGCATTAATATTCTCATTTATAAACAGTAATTAAACTATTTAATTAATCAATTCTACTAAAACAAAATAATGATTACTATTTTTAATATATTGTTCTTGAATTGAAACTATTATTGATCTCCTTCTTAAGGTATATTTAGTAAGTGTTTTTGTGCCATCATCAAACGAAATACAACAAATTAGACATAGCTTCAAACATTTTTTTTTATCGAGTAAATAAAATTTTCAGCACCATGAAAAGAGGACAGCGTTGAAGAGGTTTCAACTTCAAACTGAAAATGTGTTGCTAATAGACGAGAAGATTTTAAAGTGAAGCAGTCGGAGAGAGTGAAGGAAAACAATTTACTTAATTAGTTGATATTCGAACAAATGACATTTTTGCACAGTTTTTTTTTTTTTTAAAGAAATAGAAGACGGAAAATCTGAGGGTCTGGATGGTAAATAGTCATTCGGCCAGCGATTATTCGTGCCATGGACAAGAAGTCTGGAATGTCCCAAAAAAAAAATTGTTAAAATACCAGAAAAAAAAAAAAACCCTTACTGTACAAACCCTCGACACTAACAAGATAATAAAGACAGCACCTCTCTCAGTAGCCGGCGAATTATATCATTTGGGATTTCTTTTCTTTTTTCGTTTCACATTTCAAAAGATTCCAAACCAAAATCATGTCTCCCAAATTAAATACCTAATTCTTCCATTTCAGTATAGATTAGGATAAAAAGGCTCTTTTTCTTTTGTTCGGAACTCTTCCTTTTACAAGCCCTAGAAATATTATGGCGACCACCACCACCGGTATAAATACCGCCGGTGAGGACCGAGTCTTGGCCACGGCCCAGCAGATCGTGAACAGCCTTAACACTCCTAAAGAAGTTCGTGAAGACATGCTTTTGATCTTCTCGAGCTTCGATAATCGTCTGTCTAACATCGGGGATTTGGTCAGAAGTGAGTCCAGTGGTCCCCACCGGTTTGAATCGTTGGAGAAGTTCATTCTCCATTGGGACTGTAACTCCAACTGGGAGGATTCTCCGGCCGATGCCGCGGAGTACCTCGGAGCCGTTGACGAGATTTTGCAGATGATGGATGACTTGTCTGTTCGAAACGAGAACGAGATTATGGACCGGGCGGAGAGCGCGATCCAGATAGCTATGTCGCGATTGGAGGATGAGTTTCGTCATATCTTGATCCGAAACACGATTCCTCTTGATGCGGATCATTTGTACGGATCGATTAGACGGGTTTCTTTGTCTTTCGCTGCTAATGATGGGGAAATCGATGAGGAGTTTGAGAGCTTCGGGGAAGTGGGTGATGGGAGTGTGAGGTTTCACGAGAGAGGAGCGAGTTTAGGTGATGACGTGTGCGTGGATTTGATTAATGCTGATGCGCTTGTTGAATTGAAAGAGATTGCTGATAGAATGTTAAGGTCGGGTTATGAGAAAGAGTGTGTTCAGGCTTATAGTAATGTTAGGCGTGACGCATTGGATGAGTGTTCGGTTATTCTTGGTGTTGAGAAATTGAGTATTGAAGAAGTGCAGAAGATTGAGTGGAGTTCTTTGGATGAGAAGATGAAGAAGTGGATACAAGCTATTAAAATCGCAGTTAGGGTTCTTTTGAGTGGTGAAAAGAGGCTTTGCGATCATATTTTCAATGAGTTTGAATCCACAAAAGTGGTTTGTTTTAATGAAACTGTCAAAGGGTGTGTGATGCAGTTGTTGATTTTTGCTGAGGCTGTGGCCATAGGAAAAAGGTCGTCTGAGAAGTTGTTTAGGATTTTGGATATGTATGATGCTTTGGCTGATGTTTTGCCAGACCTGCAGGCAATGGTAATTGATGAGTTTGTTTGTAGTGAGGTTGATGGGGTTTTAAATGGACTGGGCGAGGCTGCCAAAGGGACTTTTGCAGAGTTTGAGAATGCTGTGCAAAGTGAAACTTCCAAGAAACCTATGCAGAGTGGAGAGATTCATCCACTTACTCGTTATGTAATGAATTATGTGAAACTGCTTGTGGATTATAGTGAGACTCTCAATCGTCTGTTGGAAAATGATGAAATCAAAGCAGATGCTTTGCAGAATGATGGAGATAATTTGGAGAATATGTCTCCAATTGCACGCAGATTGTTGTTATTGTTGACGTCTTTGGAATCAAATATTGAGGAGAAATCCAAACTTTACGATGATAGTGCCATGCAACATATATTTTTGATGAATAATATTCTTTATATAGTGCAAAAAGTGAAGGATTCTGAGCTTAGGAAACTTTTGGGAGATAATTGGGTTCGCAAAAGGCGTGGTCAGGTACGCCAGTATGCCACAAGTTATCTTAGGGCTTCTTGGAGCAGGGCCTTGTCTTGTTTGAAGGATGAAGGAATCGGTGGGGGCTCCAGTAATGCCTCTAAGGTGGCCTTGAAGGAGAGATTTAAGAGCTTCAATCTGTGTTTTGAAGAAATATATAGGGCTCAGACTGCTTGGAGGGTCCCAGATCCTCAACTTCGCGAAGAACTTAGGATTTCAATATCAGAGAAAGTGATTCCAGCTTACCGCTCGTTTATGGGAAGATTTAGGGGTCAGCTGGAGAGTGGAAGGCATTCTGGGAAATATATAAAGTACACACCAGAGGATTTAGAGACTTATTTATTGGATTTGTTTGAAGGATCTCCTGGCGTTCTTCATCATCTGAGAAGAAAGAGTACATAGGATTCAGGCTCTTGTTAAAGGTAAGCCTCGTGCTTGTCAAGGACTAGTTGCTGTAGAGTGTACCTGTTAAATGTATCTTGATGATATGCTTTTTATGTTGGTGATAAAATTATAAACACACATTTTTTTTTTTTGTTAACCTTACCTACTCTATATACTGTATTGAGTTCTGTACATGTGTTATAGATTGTAGCTTTTGTATTTGTGGATCCTGTAATGGTTCATGTATTTTATTTTCAGGAATCACCATCAGTATTTAATATTGTTATCGCCTCACTTTTATCTTTATCTCTTTGTAATTGACTAGGTTCTTAGGATGTGAGTATGTGCTTGTCTACACGTGTGTTAGGGAGAGGGGTTGTGGGAAGATGTCTAAGCATGTCAATCTACTAAATTGAACATCCTACAACTTGTAATAATGTGCTGTGACAGAATTTTTCTCTTTTCACACATTAAATGGAATATTCATGTATGTTGTTTATTGTCTATAAGATATTATTCATTCTTTCAGAATTTTATTGTTGTATGTAAACTTCCTGGAAAAGCTTTTCAATATAACTATATGTACTCATTTTGAGTGCATAAATGAGTGCACGTTTTATATGTATTATCATGTGATTGAATGATTTTGAATTTAAAATAAAGTAATATCTAATCACATATGATGACATATATAAGTGTGTGTCCATTTGTGTACTGAATGTAAGTACGTATAGTATTGCTCAAAGCTTTTAGATAATCCATTCCTTAAATTCAAATGGGAAGTTGTGGTATTGAATTGTTAGAGAAGTTGCTCAAACATGTAGCTCTACTTCCTCATTCCTTTAAAGGCTGACCATGATAGGGATTTTATTTTCTTCTATGTGAATTTAACTTATTAAATTAATTAGAATGAATGGATCAAATTTGTAGTCTTCAGCTGGATATGATGCTTAGACTCGAGGTTTAATTTCATCATTTGCAGAATTTGACATTTTAGAATATTAATTTAGCTTGTCAAGGTTGTGATCAAGTATCAAAACTCAAAAAACTGAGATGGCCGTAGTATGTTGGATGTTTTTCTCTAGTTCAATTTTGTAGTCTTTATGTGGTTGGTCAATCACCCATTTCTTAAATAATACAGGTAATTACTATATGGCATGTTAACTTGTGTCCATTAGACATATAGACATGCTAGTTGGGATGAATGTGTATGGCTATGGTTTTGAATTCATATGTCCTGATTTTGGGGAATTACCACTTCCATCTCTCCTTGCAGAGCTGAATTATAGATGCGTGTCCTGATTTTAACGAGATGCCACATCCAGGACCCGTGCTAAGCTGAATTTGAGTCTCAAGCATATAGATATTAGGTTTTAATTACTCAGATGTGGAATAACCGTGGAGGTTTATGCAGTTCAAATTCAGTCCATATGTTTAGATCTTAGTCATTGCTACTAATGGCAAGGCTAAGCCAATGTTTTTTGTATAGCAAGCAAGTATTTCAAATTCACTGAAAATTTTGGAGTATGATAATACCTAGTAGTGGTTGATATATGAGTACTGTTTGGAGGCTGATTAAATTTAAAATCTGACATCCCAGCCGCACAGTCAATTGGCCCTGTTTCAAACAGAAAGAATTTCAAAAACTTAATTGGGTGCTGGAATGAGTACTGGAAATTTATACTTTGCAGACAGTTCAAGTCAGAAATTTGTTAGGATTAGATGAAGGCTGTTACAGTTTAGGTTTGTATTATCCACTTCCTGTGGTATCATGTACATTAACTTTTATTCAAATTGCTGCCTGAGAACCATTTTCAACTTCTAAAAACTTTATATTTTCTTTTAGTTTTGCTGCTTCGGAAATACTCTGTAATGAATTTCTATGGTGTAGCAGTTAAATGGGAGCAAGTATAAAGATTTGGTCATTTGAAGTCCAATTATCTTGGTATACTTGTCATATTTTTATTATACCTAATACTGTAAGTGACATGAGAGTAGATTGTTGACCACTGGGACATTTGAAAATTCATCTACATTTTTGTTGTAGAACCTTAGCATTTTTTGTTCCTACTGAATTTAACTAGTGAATGCTCATTTCATCTGTATAAATTAGTTGAGTAAACCGTCCACAGTTGAAAATTAGTTTCCGGGAATATGCAACAGTGGTTCATTCTGGTCTCTGGTCGGAAAATACATTGTCTTGTGTGTCTAGCTCTAAATAAAGTTACGAATACCGATAATGATTTGTAATTATGTCACTGGGTGGTTTAACTTAAGATAAAGGTGATACTTAATTTCTTAATAATACATGATACTTGTTGTCTAAATTAATATTCATTATAAATATCTCTTACTTGCCCTTACTCATGGAGCTTTATGTCTATGCATTTGATTTAGAGTTATACATATTTGGTGTAAACAGCTAAGTCAAATAACTGTCATAAATGGGTAGTTTATTCAATGAAACAAATTAAATTTTCCTTTCTTTCCGCTTTTATCATTTTCTTTCTCTCCTCTTGATTTTAGATCTAGAATGATGACAAATAATAATAATAATTGTACTAATAGAAGTATAGATAATAATGTTATTAGGGTATAATTGAATGTTTGAAAAAAAAACTACAATTTTTGGACTTGTTTGGGGTGTTAAGGAATTTTTTAGGGTGTTCCATATTCAAAAGAAGTGTAGTGGCAGATTTGAAATTTGTAGAATTTTAATATGTCCATAATAGGTTAAAAAAATGATAGGTACACTCTCAAATAACTGTCTTATTATGAAACACAACAAATTAAATCTGTAAATCTCATATTACAGATATAAAGGAAATAATAGAATTTTAAAATATTTAAGGCGAATATGTAATTTGAGAGGATTTTGGAAATTTAAAAAATTTTACATGTTTAAAATTGTTAAAATATTAGTATGTCACTCAATAGTTTTGAAATGATATATCCTTAATGAATTGAAATTTGGGGCATTGATGATATATTATAGAGTATTTGGATGGATGATATATTATAGACTATTTGAATTATAATGTAATTTTTAAAATATATACAGTGAATATATAATTTTAAATGGTTTTTTGAAAATTGTTAAAAAAGCCTAGGGCTATTTTCAAAAATTTTAAAAATTTGACTTTTTTTTATAATTTAAAAAACGATAGTTACATCTTACAAGATTTGAACATAACAATAAGACCAAAACACTTATTCCCACCCAAGGTATGGTGAAATTCCAAACTCTCATCTTCAACTTTCAAAAACTTAAACACCTTTTTATGATTTGAAAAACTAACAATTTCTTCTCAAAATTAAGTTAGGATTAAGGGTAAAATCGTTATTTAATAATAAGATTTAAAGTTTATATCATTTTACCCCTTTAATTTGAAAAACTAACAATTTTTTTCAATTTTGTCGACGAATTTTCAACCAACGATGCCCGATCTCTCTCCCTCTCGGTGTTATCTCTCCCTCTGGTGCTCAATATCAGATCGATGACTTTGGATTTGATGAAATCCAGACGAAGAGTCGAAACTCTTTATATGGATTTTTGTCATCCAAACGAAGTCAGTTTCGTCTGAATGATGATGATAACAAGACAGTCTAGATAAGGAGATCAAACTCGTCTGAACCATCATTATCATCCGGACAAAGTTGACTTTGTCTAAACGATAAAGATCTAGACGAAGAGTTTCGATTATTTGTTTGAATTTCGTTGAATTTAGATATCATTGGTCTAATATTGAGCTCCAAAAGGGGAGAGAGATTGGCCATCATTAGTAAAAAATTCACCGATGAAATTGAAAACCCTAGGTTGGGGGGAAAATGTCACTTTTCAAAACTTAATTTTGGGAAAATTGTTAGTTTTCCAAATTAAGGGGGTAAAATGATATAAACTTTAAATATTAATGTTAAATGATAATTTTGCCCTTAACCCTAACTAAATTTTTGGAAAAAATTATTAGTTTTCCAAATTATGGGTGAGTGTTTGGGTTTTTGAAAGTTTGAGGCTAAAAGTTTGGGATTTCACTATACCTTGGGTGGGAATAAGTCTTTTGGTCTAACAATAACTTATACGCCAAATGACTATTTTCCACTCAAGTTTAACTCATTCTCAAAAGCATAACCACAACATTTGAAAAACTCAAACATTTATCTATGGATTAACTTCTGTTAGAGACATAAGTTAAACTATCTTTTTACCTTTCATATTAAAAAATATATAATTTTATCTTATTTTCCCCCCTAGGTATTAAAAAGTTACATTTCACCTCCAAACCCTTAGGGTTTTATTCTTCCTGATGACAAGGATGATGGTGGCCACCATTCTCCTCCCTTCTCTCTTCATCACCATTGATGATGTCCCACAACCGATGAAGAAGCGTTGGTGTGACAAATCGAAGAAAATAGGTTCGACTTCTCTAGTTGCAATGAGTTTTCCATCAACTTCTATGGCACTGACTTGGTTTTCCATCGATTTGACTTCAAACAAAGACGAATTGCACGGCGAAAGCTTCATATAGAGTTGATTTGACAAAAACACATCAAACTTCGTTGTTGGTTCATGGAGAATGGTCGCATCGGTTTTCTTCAATTCGTCATGCTAGTACTTCTTCATCGGTCATAGGACATCGTCAGTGGTGGTGAAGAGAGAAGAGAGAAGAATGGTAGTTGTCCCCATCACTATCGTCGTCCCTGTAGCTTAGGGGAATAAAACCCTAAGAGTTTGGTGGTGAAATGTCACTTTTTTGAAGTTGAGGATGAGGGTGAAATATAACTTATCTAAACCTGAGGGAAAATGAAATAAAATTATATATTTTTTAATATGGAAGGTAAAATAATGATTTCACCCTTGTCTCTAGCAGAAGTTAACTCATGGGTCACTATTTGGGCTTTTCAAATGTCATAGGTGTATTTTTTATAATAGGCTAAAACTTGGGTGGGAAACAATCCTTTGGCATTATTATATTACAAATTATTTGAATCATAACAGTATTTTAAAAATATTTATGGATGAATAAGATACTTTTGGTAGGAACAATATCATAATTAGGGTTTTCAAAATATTTTAAACATTAATTTGTGAGTTTTTAAATCTGTTTATAGTTTAAATTATCATATTTAAAACATTTGAATATCATCTTTGAATAACTCTTTTTTTAATAATCGTATTCTAAATTATTGGTTGATAAAAGGCCAAAAGACTTATTTCCACTCAAGATATAGTGAAAACTCAAACTCATACCTGTCAACTTTAAAAAACCTAAATGTCCACCTATCATCTAATTTCTATTAGACAAAGAAGTGACGTCTCTTTATCGATGGAGATGAAAAGATGATTGTTGGAGATGATCTGCCATACTGGATGGTTATCAAAGATGAGTTGTCATAGCTAAATTGTTGTTGAAGATGAAGAACAAAACTTAGGGATTTTTTCTTTTTTTTGGGGGGGGGGGGGGGGGGGGGGGGAATGTCACTTTTCAAAACTAGAAAAGTTGAGGCTAGAGTGAAATGTTAATTTTCAAAAGTTGGGGAGAAATATATATTTTTGATAAAATGATAGTTTTATCTCTAACTCTAATAAAAAATTTTAACAGAAATTTGATAATAAATGGGTGTTTTGATTTTTGAAAATTGATAGATGTGAGTTTAAGATTTTAGTATATCTTGGGTTGGAATAAGTCTTTTGACCTTGATAAAATCAGTTTTTACCCCTTACAAATCTTGGAATATAATTTGCTTTTACTCTAATGATTATTCTTTATTTGGGCATAGAAACTGGCATCATGAATTTGTCATTCTCAAGAGTTTCAAGGTGTCTCGAAAGGCACTTAAAATGCTCATAAGGCTCCTATCTCTTGAATTTGCCAAAAACTGGAGAGTAAAAGATGCTTAAAATTCTTGAGTAAATCAAAAGTTTAATATATTGAAATGTTATTAAAAAACACTTGAGAATTAAATCTATGCCTTTTTTTATATATATGAACTCTTTTTTTTTTTCACTCAATCTACCCTTTAAAAAAGAATTGAATGGTAATTTTGTACCTCCCATAAATAATCCGCCTTAACTTTTTGCAAAAATAATGATAGGATTAAGATCTAGTCTAACAATCTGTGTTGTCGATTTGTCTCCCTTCTGACGAGTAGCTGAGAGGCGCGGTGTTCCCAGCAACCGAAGCACATATATAAAAAAACAAAAGCGACCAAAATTGTGCCATTTGTGGTCATTAGAAGCCCCAATCAAAGTGCAGTCTTAAAGATGTGATTTGATTTGCAGTTTTACTGTTTATTCCAAGTCTTTTCAGTGGCCCAAATAACATTAACCAGAAAACCAACCTTTTGGCATTTGGGACTAGGCTGTTCATTCAAATTAAATTCGAGTCCATATGGGTGTAGACGTCAAATTTTGGCCAATTTTGCGCCAGAACATCCTGGCAAGGTAACCTCATTTATCGGTTGGTCAATTTGGACAAACTCGCTGGCAGAGGCACATGGTGATGCTGCATTTTCACAATCTTGTAGATGAATCAGAGAATGTTGATAGCTATCCACTTGGTCTCAGAATTGGTCATCTTCATTTTCCGGCTCTGAGAACTGCCGACCAAGTTGCAACTTTGGGCTTTCGCTTTGGCTTTGCAGGCAGGAGCCAGTGGAACAATTTAATGAAAGGAATTGTCTATAAACAAAAATGGATACTGCGAGTGGTGGCATCGTCTCTTATTGGGGAACCAACTTGTATTCTAATGCAAATACTGAAAGACTCTTCCCAAAACCCTCTAACCAAATTTGATTCCAACAAAATTAAGGCCTCTTTTCTTGACATCAAATATCTTGTTTGCACGCAATATTTCAGGAGGTTCATATTATATATTGTAGGCTAATAGAAATTTTATGCAGCTTTCAAACTATTGGACTCAAATCCCCCAGCACTTGCCAAGTTTTAAGGTGAAAACGCATCAATTTGGAAGAGTCCTTATTGGACGGATCATGTTTCGAAATGTCAAGACAGACCTTTCTTTTTATACCTAGCTAGCAACCTCCATTGGAGTCCTCAGTTCAAGAACAATTTTGACAGTAGGACAACTACCATAAGCTCTGCATAGACAGTATATTTGAACATCAGTCATAAATAATTATCCATAATATTTGAGGTAAAGCCCAGTACAAGACCAGAGAATTATCCATTCCAGTTTTAACTAAACAAAATTACATGAAACAGTTTAGAGCTGCACAAAAGACTATTAGTAGATTTCATTTGCTCTTATGTCAAACCAAACCTTTCTATCAAAAGGCAAACTAAAAGAGGGTGGCGATTATTAGAAAATTGCTACATAAGGGCTCACATGGAGTGGATACAGCAACATATACAGAAAGTTTAACTCTGACAGACCAGATATTATATAGCTTCATGGGCATCACCTATGTTACAATCACTATATCCAACCACTTCCCCAACACACCACCGACAGACAAAAGCAAAGATCACTTGCAGAAAAAAGGGGGTTAGCTATCGGTCAAGTTATAAGGAAAATTCTTGTACCTCTAAACCCTGCTGTTAGCAGGCAATGGCAAGAAGCCATCAAAGAAATCCCCAAAGTAGCCTTGAGGCTCATGTACTAGCCTTGAGATAATGTCCCTAAGTGTAATTACCCCTTCCAAATTGCCATCATCATCAACAACATAAATTCGGTGGATCTTCTTGAAATCAAGCAGCAGAATTAATTCTTTCATTGTGTTGTAGCTTTTGCACGTAACCATGCCACTTACTAGTGGTGAATCTTTGTGATGATTTTCCAAATAGTTTTTCACCGCAGTTAGGAAGTTCTTTGCTGTGATAGATCTGTGCAATCATATAAATTTTTATCAGTAATTTTATCATCTCAACCAAAAACTGTGCACAATTCTGGCTACAGACCTATAATCATGGTAGATCTCCGGTGCAGTTAAAAGGAACTGAGCATCTCTTAGGCTTATATTTCCAATTGTCTTATTACCACCACTTTCAACAACAGGTATGCCCCCAACTCTCATTCTCCGCATCAGCTTAAATGCCTGGAGCACTGGTTCATCCTCATACACCTAAGACCAAAAGTGCAAGTTTTTGAGAGAAACCATTAAAAAGTTAACAAATAAGATGGGGTTCCGTTTTCATGGAATGAAACTGGGCTTATCCACACACCTTGATAATTAGTTTAGATGACATCGTAGGAAGACCAATTTCTGAGAGTTTTTTCATTCCCCAGCTTTCAAACCACTGAAGGCCAGCACATTCTGCTAACATGTGAATAACTGAAGATTGGGTGATGATGTTATCAATCTTGCCGTCACCCAAATTAACCACGGGAATGCTCTTCATTTTGTACTTTGAAAGCAACAAGAGCATGGTCAAGAAGGTGTTGGAGCTTTGCAAAGCAAGGAATGGGGCCCAGCGGAATGAACCTGAGATATCCCCAACCTGTAAACTGACAAGTTAATATTTGCCGCAGATTTTGAAGCAAAAGTTATAAGGATGGAAGGGCAACCTTTGTGTTCTTATATAAGTCAGATGTAGTCAAAACTTCAAAAAAGTTTCCAGAAGTCATTGCAGCAGATTCAGGGCCTAAACTCTCAGGTTCAACAGCCTTGTTCGTGCCATTAACTACAGCAGAAAAACCTGCACGCCTATTTGGACTCCTTGGAGATGGGGGTTCTGACTGTCGAAAGATAACATTTTGTTTTCAATTCCCATGCAATAAAGACGTAAATGGGGCCGAGTGGTGATTCCAGTGGAAAATTTTTCTCTAAAACAATGCAACCGTGAAGCTTTGCAGACTAAAATATCTCCTCATTTTTTGCTACACCTAGTTGCGGATCAATGAATTTTATATTTATGAACAACCTCAATCTTTAATATCAGAATTGCATGACTAAAAATTCTATAAGAAAATGAAACAAATATTTTTGGCCTCAACAACAGATCCTTAAAAGTTCTGCCCAAAGAAAAATTCAGCTTAACTAAAAATAAAAATGAGGTGTTTCCTAAATGATGGAAGGACAAAGAATCAATCTTTGATTCATTACTTAAAAAGGTATACAATGTCTTAAAGAAAACCTAATCCGCATGCAAGATAACTGAATTTCAAACCACTTGGTGAAACAATTTGACAGGAATACTAACCTGATGCAGAATCCACATAACAATTCCAGCAAACTCAACAATTCCAATGTATCTATCCATCCAACTTGCATTCTCCGATGCATTAACATAGACAACGGGTGCACTGAGAATTTTGTTTTGGGCCAGTATTTCAACAGCTTCAGCTAGACTGGAGTCTGATTTTATCTCAATCACTGGATACAATAATCTATAAATATTAGACCAACAAAAATATAATAACTGAAGGGAAACACATCCAACAAAACTAATGCAATCCAAGCACGAGGATGGAACTACAAAAAGGGAAACACATGCAGATGTATACCTTGAGAGGAAGGAGCAGGAGGAAAAGCGGAGACGGGGATGCTCTCAAAACAAGCATTAAGCTTTTCAGTAGGACTCATCTGTGGCTCTAACACATCCCAAAGATCCTCCACTTTCATCCCCACCTCCGCCTCTGGACTCCTCGGACTATCGTGCTGCCGTGGACAACTCTCTTGTCTTCGCAAATGCAAACTCGCCATCGCTACTACTCACTCTCTTTTTTTTTCTTCTTCTAAATTTGTAACTCCAAAGTTGACAACCTTATAATAATAATTGATCTTTTACCGTTTATTTTATGCTAAAGGTGGAGGAGTGCCACGTGGAGAGATGTCAAAGTAAAATGGAAATAATTGACTTGACGTGTAAATCGCTGATGCTCATAATTTTAGCTTCTTTATCCCGATATTTAATGGACGCCAGTCGTGTTTCACTCTAAGATGCGCTGATCCTTTCTTTGCGCACTTTGCGTTGCCAGTTGCCTGATTTATGATTGGAAAAATTACATGAACCGACCTCAGGTTCTTTATGTTACAACGACACCCTCTCAGAAACTATGATCTACCCCAAAATCATAGATACACCAATTGGTTGTGTCTAGCGGATGAGGGATAAGATAGTCTTTTAAAGTCTACCTCTTTCGAAATAATTGTCTTTCTCACATTTATTTTATTTTTCAAAATTAATATATGTATTATATTATAATATTATAGTATTTGGTTCAAGAGTTATAATTTCCCTTAATTTAAATATAACTATTTAAAAATGGGAGACAAAAGGTCAACGTAGACATATGGCCGTCTAGTCAAATCGTTGCATTCCAGGCACATAACCTTAAGCCCTACTTGGAATCAGACCTGCACCGTCGACAGTACATACCTCTCGTCCAATACATAATCACGCTCACCTTTTGTTTTTTGACATTGGATGGATTATGGTTTTTGTCGTATCATCAGTGGCGGATAAAATTAAACTGAATTAGGATCCTTCGAACTCAAATTTCCCCGAGTTTATTGGCTCAAATTTAAAAATAGTTTGATTATGATTTAAATTTATAATCTATTAATAAAATAACTTTGTTCGATATACCCTAAATCAAATTATGAGCTAAATTTAAATAGAATCAAATTATTTTCTAATTTGTTAGTTAAATTGAATTAAATTTATTTTAATTTAAATTTAGTTTGATTTAAAAAATAAACTGACTTTGCAACCACAAACTCAACTCAAGTTTAAGTCAAATAAATTTAAAGTAAATTAAAATTTTTATCCCTTTTTTTTAACCGTGTATATATATATGTCACTCATTTCAAAACCTAAACAAAAATATCACAATAGTAATCTATTTTCCCAAAATGTTTCCGTTGATATAACTCATATAAAAAGAAAGAATCTCATCTCTCTCTTTTTCCTTAGCCTTCTAGTAAGGAAGAAATCTCTGCAATATGAAAAAAATTCTTCAACAGATAAGATATCTGTGATTGAACAATAAAACCTATGAGAAAACCATTATAAACGATTCAATTTGGATAGAAAGGAGGGAGAGACAAAAATTGCTAAATTTATTTAGAGAATTAACATTTGCTACAAAGATTTTACAATAAAATCATCCATATTCAGGTCAGTTTGATTCAAGCTTGTATGTTATATGTTTTCTTGATGAAAAATTGAAAATCAAATAATGTATGGTAGATTCATGTGTATGACTTCATGTGAAATATAATTTTATTGTAATCTTATATTGCTAGATTGTTTAATATTGTGATTTCATATTACTTTAATTGTTTAAAGTTGTTATAATGTTGTTTAATGTTGTATTGATAGCTACAAAATACAAAAATTCAAGTCTAAAAAAAAACCCTAGACGAAGAACAAGTTGACATTAACGCTAGGGGTTGGCGTTAACGCTAATATTGTATTGACGGGCCACCCTAATTTTTTTTTTGGTTTGTTTTATTTCATTCTACTTAATTCCTTTATCTCATTCGCTTATGTTTAGGGATTGGTTGTGAAGTTCCAAGGTTGGTGGATTTATCCCTTATACCTTAGTTATGTTTGTATTCCAATTTGGTGCTCTTTTAGTGTGTGTATTGTTTTCCTTATCTTAACAGAGAGTTGCATAAAAAATTATAGAATTGCCACTATCGTTTTCTTCCATTTTTTATTGTCTTATTTTGATCAATATTTGGACGTGACTTGATGACATGATAGTTTAATGTGTTATAAATGCGTGTGTATGAAGTTTAGTTGCATTGGTATTACATTTTAGGCCTAATTTGAAAAAATTGTAAAATATTACAATTTAGAGTGAATAGTATTTTCTAACACACCCCTTTTGGATTTATTACTCATGCATGGTTATACGCATCAGTTTGCTATCAGAACATTGGTTATTTGTGTGAGCTAATTGCTATTTTTTTCATTTTTGAGTTATTTTTTTACTAAAAGATATTGTTAATAGTATATAAACTTTCTCTAAACACAAGTATTTTTATATTTTTAGGTTTATTTTAAATTAAGATGAAAAAAAGTTACATTTAAGATTTGCTATGAAGACAATAGGTTGAAGGTAATGATAATGTGACAAGATATGTTGGTGAGAATGAGAAAGGGATGTGTATTGACATAAATGTTGATTTTGAAAGATTCATTACGAAAATAAGCTATCGTCTAAGATTCAATCGAAATCAATCAAATGTGCGTGTATTTACCTTAGGTGATATGGATCCAATGGAAATTGTAGATGATGATGATATGAAGTTTTTGATGGTTGTAGCAAGAAGTTTACCTTCAACAAAACTCTATGTTACTAAGAATCCAATTGACAGAAGGGACAATTAACAAGCAGAAGATGTTTATGAGGAAAAAAGGAAAAATCATCCGATAAATGAACGACCACATCCGCAAAGTTTCTAAGAGTTTGGTGGAAATTATGGTGATGATAATAATGACAATGACGTGGATGAGGATTATGAAGTAAAGGGTAATGAGGATGATGATGATGAAGAATTCTTGGGGTTTGATAAGGACATTTATGGTGTTCTGAGCCAAGGCGTTCGCAGAAGTCAAAACCATGGTTGTAATGAAAGGGTTGAATGTAACAGAGACATCATGGCTCTATGAATATTGGAGCATATCCAATCACATCCATAATCCAAATTTATTTCAATAGGTTCTTGAGCCAGTTGTTGATGTTGAGAATGCAAGTATCAGTAATCAAGTGACACGAAGGAACAACCATTTGTAAATGATGACTTTTTTATAATTAGAAGGCAGAATTGAAAACATTATTTCGAATATATGCCTTAGAGATAGGAATTTAATGGAATTTCGATCATTCTGATAATATATGGTATAAGTTTAAGTGCATATATCCACAATGTAAATAACAAGCATGAGCAACGAGAGAGGAAGGTAGAGACTATTAAGTGTTACAACGTATGGACAAGACACACTTGTCCACAGGATCAAATATTATTACACTATAAACAAGTTGGTGTCGAGTCATTAGAGAACATACTTAGTCAATATTTGTGGTTGATTGTATTTATCAACTGAAGAAAATTATTTCAAACATAACAGATAGGTATAGAATCAACATTTCCTACATGCAAACATAACGTGTCAAAACACATGCACTAAATATATTACGAGGATCTCTCAAAAAGTCTTTCATGCTATTGCATGAGTATTGTCATAATTTGGAGCTTAAGCACCCAGATACCATGACACGTATTGATATTGTCCCAAAAAATAGGTTCAAATTTTTTTCATGTGTATAGGTTATTCAATAAGAGGGTTCCAACAATTCTATCCCCTGGTGATATGCATTAATGTTTCACACTTAAAAGGAAAGTATCTTGAGGCTCTTTTTATTGTTGTTGCGAAGGATGATAATAACCAAATTTATCATTTCACATTCGATATTAAGTACAATGAGGGAATAAATACATGAATGCCCTTTTTGACATACCTATGCATATGCATTGGTGATTTGTCGGCTTCAACCATTATTTTTAATCGTCATCATTTAATAATTACGTCGATGGCAAACGTAATGCCTCATGTCTGTCATAGGTTTTGTAATTAGCATATAAAGGATAACATGTGTATGTAATTAAAAAAAACCTAACATATTGAAGGATTATTTTGGAAAGTTACTAAGACACATCTTCTCAGGGACTTTTAAGCTACTATGAGTAGAATTATCTAAGTAAATCCCACTACAGTTGTCTATTTAACCGACATTGGGTATGAAAGATGGGCACGTGCCTACTTTGGAGGATGACAGTACAACATTATGATGACTAATATTATTGAGTACTTTAATGCTTTAACATGGACTGCTCACATTTTGTCTCTCACTATATTAGTTGAGTTTCTTAAGAGTACAATACAACATTGGTTTTTCAATAGGCAAAATATGGGTGGTACATATGATTAAAATTTTAATGATGTTTCTTTTTTTCATTGCGTTTATTAGTTGTTTTTGTAGGTGGGAGATCTCACCCGTTAATACTATTGGCTGAAGATAAGCTTGCTAGATATGTGTTCAAATTTGCCAATATGGTTGTTAAACCAATCAACATGCAATAATACAAAGTCTATGATTCACGACAACAGGTGTTCATCGTGAATCTTCTCTATCGAACATGTGATTGTGAGAAATTTTAACTTTTTCAAATTCCATGTGCACACACTGCAACTATTGCAAGGTACAATAATATCTTAGAATGTGTAGGATGGGTCGGTTCATATTACTGGATGAAATATTTACGAGGGGTGTATAGAGAAAATATTAATCCATTAGGGGATCAATCAACTTAAGTACCATCAAATATGTCTGCGATTTATCCTCCAGTGATAGAACAACGACAGTCCGGTCATCCTTCTAACCATGAAAGAAGACCTTTATAATGAGAGGAAGTCTAGTCATCAACCTAGCCATACTCCTGAGTCCAACTTTGATGCCAATGGTTGGCTTGTCCCGCACATCAAATAGCAAACGACGACAAGGTCGTCATAGTCATGATGCAACCCAAATGGGCAAATAAATTATCATGGTTACTTTTCTTTATCGTCTGATATTGTAATTTTAAGTGTATATATTGCATGTTTAATTTATCTATTGGGATTTGTCCAAATTTTAATGTATTAATTTTTTATTTTCAGACTCTTACATGTATGCAATGATGATGGATCAAAACAGCAAAATAGAATTACCATGACATTTATTTAATGTTGTTCATTTGATGTATATATTTGATTTCATTGTATCATATCATGTATTTTGTATTAACATATTAACTAATTCATTTTATTTCATGAATAAGTATTAAGAAATCATCAAAAGGAAGTTATGATATAAAATGCAAATACATCACTGAAATAATAATAAAATGTAATCCAATTTATATGCGTGCCCACCAATGCTTTAAGTAAAATCCTCGAAACCTACATTTAATAAATACGACCAATTAAATATACTCTAAGAACAAATGAACAAATAAATATGACCACTTTAATAAATACTTACTTAGGGCCTTCCCTTGGAATATGGTTGTGGTCACGCGTCTTCTTAACCTCTTAAAATGTTTCGATGTGAAGTTAAATAGACGATCTCAGACAAGGTATTATATAAATATAAGTTAAAAAAACACCACAGTCTCCACTTGCTACATCTTGTTTCAACACGTCACGAATACACCTGTATTGTAATATTGGTAAAGTCTTTAGCGATTGGATTCTTTTTTATGTATAAAAATGACTTGCCCTCATTAGGTATGTCAGTGTTTTATGTGGCATCATTAACTTCTTCATTCTCTCTAAGCTAGTTGTATATTTGGTGAAGTCGTATATATATATATATATATATATATATATATATATATATATATATATATATATATATATATATATATATATATCTTCCAATCATTGATATCCAATACACTGCATACCTAATGTTGGATGTCGAAGTTGAAGGGAAAAAACACCCAATGTTACAAACGACTTACATTTGTAAATCACCTCGTTGACACTATTCCATGGTCAAAAGTATTCATTAGATTGTACATGTGAGACGTCATTAATTTGGTCTAAGAAAAATTAGGGTCATTCCATATTTGTACCGAAACATTTGAACTCATTATAACACTATAAGAGAAGTGCAAGGAATTGGTTCGAAATAGTCGTCCAATTACTATTTGGAAAAGATCTACAGAGTATTCTTATAAAGGCTTCGATGTACTGTGTACACAAATAAATTAGATTATAAGTTAAAAGTGATAACTAATGTGAACGAATACAAAGGAATTATGCATACTGTATTTTCCAACCATTATTCCTTAGTTACAATTTAGGTCTACCATGATTTGCTCATATTAGTTGTCATTCTATTTGGTCCCCCAAAGAAGACACGTCGGCTATTATTATCTGAAATACTGTGGTATCACAATAAGAACTCTAATTAAGCCTCAACCAATCACGCATCCAAAAGACGATCTTCAGGTACAGATTGTTTGTTCTTTCACTCCTTCATTTGAGCTGTGAAAGGACTGACCAATTGCTTCCTTTTTTGTAGCATACGTCCAAATGTTGACACTTTTTTGGTTATCAACAACTTTTTCATAGTTGTCGGTTGGGCTTTATTTTGTTGTTGCACATCATCGTCTGATGAGTCATCCAACTAAAAAAAAATTATAGTTTTCATTATTCTATAACACAACAAATTGAAATAATAAAAAATAGTATAGTAAATAATAACCAGTACTAATTTTGATGTTTGAATATACGAACCTTCAAGTCTCGTAATTTGATGCTTTAAAGAGGACTAGAGTTCCAGCTGTTGACTTGAGGAGTCATTATGCTTTTATTTTGATGATAACAAACTAATATGTCCCTAAACATATTGACTAATGATTTTACTTGAGTGTGAGCTTAGATTGCAAGGATTTATCTAATGCACTTGAAGGAGTTTCAAGATGGAAATGAAAGAGAAGAGTCAATTGAAGAATTATTGAAGATTTGAAGAAAACCTCAAGTGTTAGGCAGATATATTTGTAATTTAGAGCATTCGTTTTGATTAGAATATTTATTTGCATGGGATAGCTCACTTGAAAACTCATTTTCATATCTTTCACATTTTGGGTTAAAATGTCGTTTTTCAAACTTATTGGTTTAAGCCAATTCTTTCACCAAAGTTTATTAATTCTTTTAAAATGATGAAGTTTTGTGAACTACATTTTCATATCTTAAAGTTGGTTTTGAAAGAATTTTCAAAAATGGGTTAAATTATCACTTTTCAAAGTTTTAGGGGTCAAATTGTAGTTTTTCAAAATCCAGGGGGTAAATTGTAATAAAATTCGATCGACCGAATTTCACCGACCGAATCAGCTTCCGAATTATCCAGAAGCCATGTATTTTGGCTTCAGAAATTCGGTCGACCGAATTGTGCGTTTTTTGGAAAATTAAAACGGCTATCTTTGTGCACAACGGTAACTTTCCTTATTTTCCTCTATATAAACCCAATCAATTCGTTCGAAAAGAACTTTTGCCACCAAAAATTTTCATATATTTGAGAGCAAATTTGTTTTGAGCTATTGACTTGCAAACTCTTCTCTCTAATCAAAACCCTTGCTCATACACTTTGTAATTTCATTTGCATTGGGTTGTACTAAACTTTAACTTTCATATACACTGTTGAGAGAGGTTATATTTCAATTTCATACTAAAATTCGTGCTATAAAAGAGTGAGGTTCACTCTTGGAGAGATTAGCAAATTTCTAGTGAGAGAAATTGAGCTTTAACATTTGTAAAGGTTAATAGCACCTTGGAAGCTATTTTAGTTGTGAAGAAAAGCTTGGTTGAGGTTTAGTCAACCAAGAATTAGTGGAATACTCCAAGGGAGAAAGCTTGGAGGAGTGGACGTAGGCCGGGTTGAGCCGAACCATTATACATCGCGTGTTTGATTTTCTCTTCCCTTAAACTCATACTTTATGTTATGTTATTTTGATTGTGTTGGTTATTTAAAATATTTTTAGTTATTCTCACAAATTGGATTAAGAATAGACAATATTAATTGATTTGAATAAATTGTTCTAATTCTTTAATTAGGTAAAGATTGTTTTAAATTGTCTAATTCACCCCCCCTCTTAGGCCATTCGATCCTACAATTGGTATCAGAGCTTGGTTGCTCATTATCATAAACTTAACCGTTTAGAGCAATGGCCATGAACCTAGGAAAATCCCATACCGTTAGTGAAGGGCTTGCCCCTAATAGACCGCCATTGTTTGATGGCACCGGATATGCCCATTGGAAAAATCGCATGTCGATTTTCCTTCAAAGTGATTATGAATTGTGGGATGTAGTGCAAGATGGACCTTTTGTTCCTATGAAAGAAGTGGATGGAAAACAAGTGCCCAAAACTAGGGAAGAAATGACCCCTCAAGATAAGAAGAATATTGCCATTAATGCTAGAGCTATGAATGTGTTATATTGTGCATTAAATGAATATAACTTTAACAAGGTACAAGCTTGTACCTCGGCTAAAAAAATTTGGGAATTATTGATGGTGTCAAATGAGGGGACTTCACAAGTCAAAGAGACTAAAATTAGCATGCTCACACACTCATACGAGTTGTTTAGGATGAATGAAAATGAAACCATTAGTGACATGTTTGATAGATTTATTACTATTGTGAATGAATTGAAAAATCTTGATAAAATTTATACTAACCAAGAAAATGTCAAGAAACTTCTTAGATGTTTGCCTCCCTCTTGGGATCCCAAAGTAACGGCAATCGAAGAAGCAAAGGATGTCAAGACTCTACCTCTTGAAGAACTTTTAGGTTCACTTCTCACTTATGAGCTTACTATGAAGCAACGACAAATTGAAGAAGTGGAAAAGAAGAAAAAGAGTATTGCCTTCAAATCATCAATCAAAGAGAATGAAAAGTTCCTAGAAGAGGAAGAGGAGACATCAAATGATGAAGATGAAGACATTGCACTCTTGAGTAGAAAGATTGGAAAGCTTCTAAGGAATAGAAAGCTAAGAAGAAATGGAAACTTCATAAAAAGGGATGCTTCTAAAGGTGAAAGGGGAGAAAGACAAAGGAGGGAACAAATTGTGTGCTATGAATGCAAGAAGCCGGGACACATCAAATATGATTGCCTTCTCCTCAAAATTGGTAGATCGAAAAAGAAAGCAATAAAAACTACGTGGGACGATAGCGATGAAAGTGAATCCGAAAGGGAGGATAATGAAGTGGCCAACATGTGTTTCATGGTAACTACAAATAATGAGGTAACTAACTCTAACTCATCTAATACTTTTGATGATTTAGATGACATAGATGATGAGATAGATGAAAACCCCTCATATGAAGAGTTATATGATACACTTGAAGAGATGAATGAAAAACTTGCTCTTTGCATGTCTAAAAATGCAACCCTTAAAAAGAAAAATTTTAATTTGGAAAAGGAAAATGAATCCTTAAAGAAAGAAAATGAAAATCTAACCAAAAAATCCTTAAGCTTAAAGGAAAAGAAAATGAAGAAAACAAGTATTCCATTTTTGAAAAAGAAAAACAAAAGTTTGAAAATGATCTTTGCATAGCCAAAAAGGAAAAAGAAATTATAGAAAATGAAATTGAAGTTTTAAAAAGGGGAGCAAAGGATTTAAGTGAAATAGTTTTAAAATTTAAAAATGGAAAAGACATTCTTGATAAAATGCTTGGTGTGCAAAGGGGAGTCTTAAACAAAAGAGGACTTGGTTATAAACCTTTTATCAAGGCAAAATATTTAAAAAATTATTTTGTTAAAGCTTCAACTTCAAGTGAATCAAATATAACTTGCAATTATTGTGGAAATAAAGGTCATATCTCATCATCTTGCCAAATTCAAAAGAAACATCATATGGGCACTAAGAAAGTGTGGGTTCCTAAGGGAACAAAAACTAACCACAAACGACCCAACATGATTTGGGTACCTAAGTCAAATTCTTGAATCTTCCATTGTGTTTAGGAACCTAAAAATAAAAGGAAGAAAAGCAAATGGTTCCTCGATAGCGCTTGCTCAAGACACATGACCGGAGATATCTCACTTTTCTCGACAATAAGCAAGAAAGATAGAGGTCATGTCACCTTTGGAGACAATGCGAAGGGTAAAATTATTGGCATTGGAGATATTGGTAACAACTCTCATATTATCATTGAAAATGTTCTTTTGGTAGATAGTCTTAAGCATAATCTCCTTAGTATTAGTCAACTATGTGATAAAGGATTTAAAGTCATTTTTGAGCCAAATAGTTGCACTATAGAAAGTATGAATGATGGAAAAACAAGTTGTGTAGGAAATAGAGATGGAAATGTTTACACTATAAATGTAGAAAATGCATCTCATGAAAATCTATGTCATGGAAATGTTTACACTATTGCATGAAAATAGTTGGTTGTGGCATAGAAGATTAGGTCATGCTAGCATGGACTTGATTTCAAAAATCTCCAAGAAGGAGCTTGTAAAAGGTCTTCCGAAAATAGATTTTATTAAAGATAAAATTTGTGATGCATGTCAATTTGGTAAACAAACAAAAAATTCTTTTAAAAGTAAAACTCATATTTCTACATCTAGACCTTTACAACTTCTTCATATTGATCTTTTTGGTCCTTCAAGAACCGCAAGCCTAAGTGGAAAACATTATGCTTTTGTTATTATTGATGATTTTTCAAGATTCACTTGGGTACTTTTTCTTGCATCAAAAGATGAAGCCCTCCATGCATTTTCAAAATTTATCAAGAAAATATAAAAAGAAAAAGAAATGCATATTTCTTGCATTAGAAGTGATCATGGGGGAGAATTTGAAAATCATTTATTCGAAAACTTTTGTGATGAGCATGGTATTGAACATCAATTCTCTTGTCCTAGAACTCCCCAACAAAATGGTGTTGTTGAAAGAAAAAATAGGACAATTCAAGAGATGGCTAGAACCATGTTAAATGAAAAAGCTTTACCTTAATATTTTTGGGCGGAAGCCGTAAACACCGCATGCTATGTTTTAAATCGTGTTTTAATAAGACCATCTTTAGATTTAACTCCATATGAACTTTGGAAAAACAAAAAACCAAATATTGGTTATTTTAAAGTTTTTGGATGCAAATGCTTTATTTTGAACACAAAAGAAAACTTAGGAAAATTTGATTCAAAATCGGACATTGGCGTTTTTCTTGGATATTCATCATCTAGCAAAGCATATAGAGTGTTTAACAAAAGGACACTAGTAATTGAGGAATCCATGCATGTTATTTTTGATGAATCTAATCCTTTAACTAGTGTGCAAGTTGATATTGATGATGATCAAGTTAAAAATGGTGACCAAACGGAAATTCATGATTCACCAAATGATGATAAGGATGAAACAAAACAAGAGCTAGAACATGAAGAAGATAAAGATAAAGATCTTCCTAAGGCTTGGAGGTATGCAAATGCTCATCCTAAAGAATTAATTATTGGTGAGGAAAATCAAGGTGTTAAAACTAGATCATCTTTTAATCTTTGTAATAACTTAGCATTTCTTTCACAATTTGAACCAAAAACATTTCATGATGCATTAAATGATGAATTTTGGATTTTAGCCATGCAAGAGGAACTAAATCAATTTGAAAGAAATAATGTTTGGGAACTAGTCCCTCGTCCGGATCATCAATCCGTTATTGGCACAAAATGGGTTTTTAGAAACAAAATGGATGAATCCGGAGTGGTTGTTAGAAATAAAGCTAGATTAGTGGCTCAAGGCTACAACCAAGAGGAGGGAATAGATTTTGAAGAAATTTTTGCACCGGTAGCTAGACTAGAATCCATTAGGATGCTTTTGGCATTTGCATGTTCCAAAAATTTTATTTTATATCAAATGGATGTCAAAAGTGCTTTCTTAAATGGATTTATCATGAAGGAAGTTTATGTTGAACAACCTCCCGGGTTTGAAAGTCATGATTTCCCAAACCATGTTTTTAAACTTCAAAAAGCTCTTTATGGTTTAAAACAAGCACCCCGAGCGTGGTATGAACGTTTGAGTAAATTCTTGCTTGAAAAAAACTTTTGCATTGGAAAAGTAGATACTACTTTGTTTATTAAGAGAAAAGAAAATGATATTCTTTTGGTTCAAATTTATGTTGATGATATCATCTTTGGATCTACTAATGTCTCTTTGTGTGAAGAATTTTCTAACCTCATGAGCAAAGAATTTGAAATGAGCATGATGGGAGAACTCAAGTATTTTCTCGGACTAAATATCAAGCAAAGCAAAGAGGGTATCTTCATCAACCAATCTTCATACATCAAGGACTTATTAAAGAAGTTTGGCATGGAAGGACTAAAAGCTTCAAGCACACCAATGAGTTCAACTATTAAGCTCACCAAAGATGAGAGTGGGCCAAATGTTGAGGTTAAAATGTATAGAGGTATGATTGGCTCTCTTTTATATTTAACCGCTAGTAGACCCGATATTATGTTTAGTGTGTGCTTGTGTGCTCGATTCCAATCATGTCCCAAGGAATCTCATTTAAAAGCCCTTAAAAGAATCTTCAAATATTTACATGGTACTAGATTTTTGGGGTTGTGGTATCCTAGAGAAACATCTTTTAACCTAGTGAGCTATTCGGATGCCGACTTTGCCGGAAGCCAAGTCGATAGAAAAAGTACTAGTGGTACTTGTTATTTTCTAGGTCATGCATTAGTTTCATGGTTTTCAAGGAAACAAAACTCCGTAGCTTTATCAACCGCGGAAGCGGAATATATTGCCGCCGGTAGTTGTTGTGCTCAAGCCTTGTGGATGCAACAAACCCTTAGGGATTATGGAGTTAGCCTATCTAAAACTCCAATCTTGTGTGACAACACAAGTGCTATTAGTTTATCCAAAAATCCCATTCAACACTCTCGAACCAAACATATAGAAATTAGATATCATTTTATTCGAGATCATGTTCAAAAAGGTGATATTTGTCTTGACTTTGTATCCACCGAAAATCAACTTGCGGATATTTTTACAAAACCTCTTGGGGAAGAACGTTTTTGCAAACTTAGAGGTGAGCTTGGGATCATGGAATCACCATATTAGCATTTGCACTTACATATCATTGTAGTTATGGTGTTTTTGCTTGAATTGAAAATGTCAATAGATGATTTATGCTTTATTTTAATGTTTGATCATATTTTATGCTTCTTTTTGTATCAATTATTATTGCATTGATCTTAATATGCTTGATTTAATTTTTCATCATATCTTTGCATCAAATTACATTGAAATTCATGCATGATTGAATCAACAGTGCATAGTTGAATCATTTGAACTCATATATGTTCAAATTGAGAAAACAAAATGCATAAAACAAGTTGACCAGAATTTTGCAAATTCGGCTGCTGAATTGCAAAATCCGGTCGACCGAATTTTCCAGTATTCGGTCGACCGAATTGGCCGAGTTCCAGAGTAAAAAGGGCAATTTTCTTCATTTTTCTCGCAAACTACTACAGCCCCCCTTCCGCTTCTCTCAACCTCTTTTGCTCCATACTTGTTTAATCCGCTTTAAACTTGAGATTGTTGCATCAAATCAATTCCCCACATCATTTCTACTTGTTTTAAACCAAAATACCCTTCCAAAACACCATATTTTACACCCAAATTTCCCCAAAATCTCATTAAACCCTAACCCTAGGTTTTTTAAAATTTCATCCAAAATCCTCAAATTTTGCTGAGTTTTCATCAAATTGATCACAGAATCATCACTCCCGGCATCCTTCTTCCAAGTTCCAAGCATCAATTTGTCCACATTAGCTTTCCATCAAAAACCCCCAAATTCCATACCCATTTTCGGATTTGTTTCCAAAAATACCCCTTCTGGTCGACCTTTTTTACTTTCGAATACACCACTGTCATCCTCTCATCCTTTCCTACTGAGTTGTGCAGTTAGTTTTCCAATTCGGGTTCGTTTGTGCGAAATGATGATTCTACCCTTATACGTACATTTGACGTAGCATTTCTTTTTGTCACATTTCATCGTGTTCTGTGTGGTATTTTCTTTCTTGCTCTCTGTTTTATCCTTTAAAATTTTCAGTTTGTACTCTATTAGCATAAACAGTTAGAGTTTGTAGTTATTGTGTATATCCTCGTATTTTGCAATCATGGTTACCACTCGTCGTAGTAGTGCTAGGCGTTCCCCTAGGCCATCTAGAAATGTTAGCACTAGCTCTTTAGCACCTATTGATCAAGCCGAGCCTTCTAAGGCTCCGTTTGATGAGACTCGTTTTTGTTCCGCCCAAGCTACTGCGACTTTTGCTGAACGCTATAGTCGTCGTGGTTTGTGTAAAACTCGATGAGTCGATTTTAACTTGCTAGCACAGTTCCACCTTAGGCCTCTTTTTGATAGATTAAGATGGACTCGTTTTGTCACCTTGGGTGGTTTTGTCTATCCTACCCTTGTTCGTGAATTTTATGTGAACATGGTGTTTGATCGGCTTCATAATGAAGCCACCTCCTTCGTCCGAGGCCATGACATTCACTTGTCTCCTGCTAGCCTTCGTGTCACCTTAGGTCTTTTAGCTGTTCATGATTCTCTTCTTCCCCCCCGAGGGTGGCATTTTACTGACCCATTATATCTTGATGCCCTTCGAGCTATGACGGGCAATCCTGACCTTGACGTAGTCTCTCGTCCACCCCATAGGCATCTTACTCCATCAGCCCATCTACTTCATAACATTATTGGCTACACTCTTGCACCCAAATCTGGCCATTTCAATGAAGTTAGCACGGTTGACTTCTATCTGCTTTCACATCTCCTCCAAGGGTCTCCTATAGACCTTTTTCATGTCATCTTCGATTTGATGGTCTCTACACTATCTCATCGCACCCATCTTCTCCCTTATGCCCCTATTATCACTTTGATTCTTTCGGAGGTGGGCGTTCCCTTCCTTGAGGAGCCAGATCTCGAGCCAGCTGCTGATCCCTACACTACTTCAAACCTCCGTGCTATGGGCTTCCGACAGCATAATGATGTTTGGCGTCATATTTCTAAGCTAGTACCTGGTGGAGGAGAGGTTATCGCCGATCTAGGTGCTGATATGGATGCTGAGCCCCAGGCACCTGATGCTCCAGCTGATATTGCTGATACTGACGATGAGGTAGATAAGGACCGAGACTCTTTTGAGTTCCATGCACGTACTTCTGGCAAGAGATCTCGGATGGCTACTGGACCGAGTTCATCTACTAAGCCGACCACCGCCTCAGTTACTGATCGTATATCTCTTTTATTTGCAAAGCTTACTGAGGTTCGCTCGGATTTTGCTGATTTTTGTGCTGAGGGTAGGTCTGATTTTACTGATGTTCGTGCCAGTATTGCCGATCTTCGAGGAGGCATGGATGAGCTTCGAGGAGGCATCGCTGAGCTTCTTTGTCGTTTTCCTCCACCTCGTTAGTTTATTTATATTTTTCATTATCTTTTTGTTATGTATGGACTTTCATTATATACTCTTATTTTGCTGGTTTAGACATTGTCTTTATGCATTGCTATGGTTCTGGATGAGTATCGATATATTTTGACATTGTCTTGATGATTATTTTTGAACCATTTTTGTGATCATTTGCTTTTCCCTTATCTCTTTGCTTATCTCATTTTATTCATTGCCTTATTCTTTTTGATAATGACAAAGGGGGAGAAAAGTTTGATTGATGATTGATACTTTCATTTCGTTGATATTGTGGTTATTGTGGATATCTTGATAAAGATATATATGTTATGGATATTTTGATGAGGATATATGTGATTGATGAGATTAATGTTAAACATATTATTATTTGCATATATTCAGGGGGAGGAAACTTGATTTTTTAAGGCGAACTCTTGCAAAATTTTTTTAAAAAAATCAAGTGTTTCTTAACTTCAAGGAAATACATTCATTGATATATTTTACTAAATTCCTTGAAGTGCATATGTGTTTGTCATCATCAAAAAGGGGGAGATTGTTGACTTGAGGAGTCATTATGCTTTTATTTTGATGATAACAAACTAATATGTCCCTAAACATATTGACTAATGATTTTACTTGAGTGTGAGCTTAGATTGCAAGGATTTATCTAATGCACTTGAAGGAGTTTCAAGATGGAAATGAAAGAGAAGAGTTAATTGAAGAATTATTGAAGATTTGAAGAAAAACTCAAGTGTTAGGTAGATATATTTGTAATTTAGAGCATTCGTTTTGATTAGAATATTTATTTGCATGGGATAGCTCACTTGAAAACTCATTTTCATATCTTTCACATTTTGGGTTAAAATGTCGTTTTTCAAACTTATTGGTTTAAGCCAATTCTTTCACCAAAGTTTATTAATTCTTTTAAAATGATGAAGTTTTGTGAACTACATTTTCATATCTTAAAGTTGGTTTTGAAAGAATTTTCAAAAATGGGTTAAATTATCACTTTTCAAAGTTTTAGGGGTCAAATTATAGTTTTTGAAAATCCAGGGGCTAAAATGTAATAAAATTCGATTGACCGAATTTCACCAACCGAATCAGCTTCCGAATTATCCAGAAGCCATGTATTTTGGCTTCAGAAATTTGGTCAACCGAATTAAATTCAGTCGACCAAATTTTGGTTTGAATTTTTCTAACGGCTAGTGCCACGTCACATCCGATTGACCGAATTCCATTCGGTCGACCGAATTGTGTGTTTTCTGAAAAATTAAAACGGCTATCTTTGTGCACAACGGTAACTTTCCTTATTTTCCCCTATATAAACCCAATCAATTTCGTTCGAAAAGAACTTTTGCCACCAAAAATTTTCATATATTTGAGAGCAAATTTGTTTTGAGCTATTGACTTGCAAACTCTTCTCTCTAATCAAAACCCTTGCTCATACACTTTGTAATTTCATTTGCATTGGGTTGTACTAAGCTTTAACTTTCATATACACTGTTGAGAGAGGTTATATTTCAATTTCATACTAAAATTCGTGCTATAAAAGAGTGAGGTTCACTCTTGGAGAGATTAGCAAATTTCTAGTGAGAGAAATTGTGCTTTAACATTTGTAAAGGTTAATAGCACCTTGAAAGCTATTTTGGTTGTGAAGAAAAGCTTGGTTGAGGTTTAGTCAACCAAGAATTAGTGGAATACTCCAAGGGAGAAAGCTTGGAGGAGTGGACGTAGGCTGGGTTGAGCCGAACCACTATACATCGCGTGTTTGATTTTCTCTTCCCTTAAACTCATACTTTATGTTATGTTATTTTGATTGTGTTGGTTATTTGAAATATTTTTAGTTATTCTCACAAATTGGATTAAGAATAGGCAATATTGATTGATTTGAATAAATTGTTCTAATTCTCTAATTAGGTAAAGATTGTTTTAAATTGCCTAATTCACCCCCCCTCTTAGGCCATTCGATCCTACACCAGCATCTCCCCACGAAGCATTGATGCCTATTATCGCTATTGTTCTTATAACTCCCAACAAAATATCGATGTTTGTTGCTACCACTGTTCCTACAACTTTCCACGAAACACCAATGCTTGTTGTTGCCACTGTTCTTGCATTTCCCTACGGAACAACAATGCTTGTTACTGTCATTGCTCCTACATCATCGTTGTGTGTTGGTCTAGTTGTTGTTACATCTAAGAGTTGACGGCTCTTCCATGATCCATTAAGAACTATTGAACACGGTCATATGATATACCACTGTGTAAAGTCCCATTAAATGAGTGTCTTACAAGGGAAGCCCTCGGATACTTTCGATGATGAGAGGCACGAGAGGTAGACATCTGTGGAAGAGATACACGTACATTATGAGAGGCCCTATGTGACTTTTAAAGGCACGCAATACAAAAATATGACACCCGTGGAGATGATGCCTATTCAGTATGAAAAGTGCCAAGAACAACAGGTTGGAGCTCTCATGATGAAGATGTCCATACAAAAGTAATAGAGACTTGAAGGCTAGCCATATGGGTAAGGAAAACCTGTACTAGGGGGGATGCCATAGGGACATGAGGGACTTGAGACCTAGCAGTTGAGGACTGTGAAGAGCTTCTGGAAGTTACCTAAGAGGCACAAGATGAATCAACTAGGTATCATCATCATCGCTTGAATCTATAAACTCGTTATTTAATGATGCCTATGAAGCCTATTTTTCCATAAACTTTAGAGCTTATATATACCACTTAGAGTTGTGTTCAGTCTCAGTCAAATGCAATGCAGTTGTAATCCCCCCTTAGAATATGAAGGAAATTAATAAAAATTAATAAAATGAAAGATGAAATAATAAAATATAAATCTACCAATGAGTAACTTACTAGCAAAACGTCCCAAAGTATCGATATATTATCCCATATCAATAGTATAATTGTTTTCCACTTCAAGATACGAGAGATTTGATCATTTACTTTCAGACGAATATAAGGTGATAGATTATGAATTATCTCATAAATCCAATACTACACAATGTACAACATTTATAGTTAGTATTTATAATCATCGGTATGAATGTTAATTTTAACTATTATGCAATACTTACTTGAAAAGCAATAAGGTATCCCAAAATATTGTAGTTAAGAAATGGTAGCAGACTGATATTGTTCAACATAATACTAATATTTTTATGAATACCCTTCTGCATCGATTCAATTGTTTTATTTTATGTCATTGTCCCCCATGGGTACCGACTAAATGCATCTAAATTGTCTACTAAATGTAAAAAACGATTAGGTATTTTTGTTTTGTTATCCGCCCCAAATAATCCTATAAACACAAAATACAATACCATGAACTTTACTTCATCGTTGGCATTGTCACCCCAAATTTGATCGTCAACTACTTGCTCAATCTCCTCATAGGATAACAACTTATGAATGCTCAGGAAGTACTCCTCTCTTAATCGAGACATCTCTATGCAATCAACATAGTTGGACACCTTTATATCCTCCCCAAAATCAGACCAATGCAAACTCAATAGAGCTGAATCGAAACTCAAGACTATTTAATCTGAACCACATTTTTCTATCTGAGTTCCTGCGGTTAATCATACAAAGTAACATTGCACGCATAAAATCGATACTAAACTATGGCTTTGCCAAATCTAATAAGTATCCGAGACAAGTTATCTGAAAAATAGTTCTTTCAGTAAGTGTTAGTTTATTCCTAATTATAGTCACGGTGTCTATCTTTGTCCGAAGTGACATGTACACTTAAAGTCTGTATGCATCATAGAATTTGTATGCGCTCTTTTGGTAGTTGATTGCAAATGCCTAAAAATTATATTAATTCGTTTATTACATTAATGAAAGATAATCATTTTTAATTAAAGATTAATTAAACAAATTAGATTATCATTATTAAATTAATATGGTTGGCATCAACTAATGTAACATTAAAATTAAAAAAAAAATTATCATTACTAAAATTATCATTATTAAAATGAATTTTTTCATGAGTAACTTTTTTTTTTAAATGGATAGGTGATATGCAAAATTGGAATCAAACCTAATAGAAAAAGGTTAGCAGGCTAAACTAGAGTATCATTATTAAATTAATATGATTGACATCAACTAGTGTAACGTTGGAATAAAAAATACTAGATTATCATTATTAAAATATATTTTTTAATGAGTAACATTATTTTAAAAAATATGGAATTATACTTGGCACAAAAAGTTGGCAGCCCAACCGTCGGGGGGAACGCCAACCCTTGGCGTCAACACCAACCATTGGCGTTCTCGCCAACGGTTGGCACCGCCAACCTATTCCCTAAGCAACTTTCAATTAGATAATTTATTTTTAAATCGAATTGAGATTTACATTTATTTAATTAGTAATTTACATTAAATTACTTAATTGAATTCAGATCGAATTAAATTTAATTGATATTTGTAACTTACATTGAATTAGTTAATTGAATTTTGATTGAATTAAATTTGGTATGATACAATTATACTTCCGTTTTATAAGGAAACCTCACCTGTCGTCTTGTCGTTACGTCACCGCTGCCAATCCAACAAGTTTCATCATCGGCTAATTGCTCACTAGATTTTGTTCATGCACGGGAAAACAATCTGATAATTTACGTTATATATGTTAACTCTTATATGTTATATATGCTATATATGTTAAGTATATATAATATGATCTTCACGAGAATGCAAGCAAGGACTATTGCAAAAAATAATTGTAAAAGTATGTATATTCACGTGAATGAAGCAAATAGACATTATTTGAAAGTAGTCCCTGCAATATTCTATGCTTCTCTACAATATTCTTCTGTACAAATATTTTCTGCAATATTTACTTTGCTTCTTCGGATATTATATTATGTATTATATTATATTATATATAAAAGGGAAAAGTATTATTTGCGGTATTCTCCTTTACACGCTAGATTCTTTGCACAAATATTATTTGCAGTACACTGAATTCTTTGTATATTCAACATCAAGGTCTTCAGTGCATGCTCTTCATGGGTTGTTTATTGGATTATTTTTCCATATGTTACTTCAATATGAGATTAACATCAACAAAAATTTAGGGAAATAAGATCAAGTGAATTTAAAATTTTTTTAGATTTAATCTAAAAAATTTAAACTCAAAAATTTTAAATTCACTTGATTTTATCTAACATATATAACCCCTTAATGTTGTCCATGTCGAGAGATTCTCTCTCTTTTTCAATTATTTTTCTGTAACTTAGGAAAACATCTTGTGTCAATAGAAAATAATTGAAGCATTGTAAAATTTTGAAAAATAATTGAAGCACATGTGATTGACACCACCCATGACATTTTTTAAAAATTAAATCCAGAGGACGAAGGTTGGCATCAACGCCAACCCTTGCATAGAAACTTTCTAGATTCTCATGCGCCAGATGATCTTTTAAATTAATCTTCTACTATATTTGACTTTCATCTCACGTTGAAAGTGGTATTAATTACTATCTCACTATTTTGATTTTTAATTATTATCACATTATATATTATACTATCTTCTGACCATTTCAATTATTTTTTATTGATACAAAATATCTTCTAAAGTTACAAAGAAAAAAAGGAAAAGAGAGAGAATCTCTTTGCATAGGTTGTGTCAAGAGATGTATTTCAAAGAAATGGATTACTGATATGGTATATTTGTTTAGAGTTTGAGATGAATGATATATATGTATACACAAATTAAAATAACTTTAAAAATTTGAACATCCCTAGATTTAATTTGAATTGAGTCAAATTGACTTACAAGAGCACATTATCTTTGTTTGGGCCAGCCCCACAAATTATTGAGTTTATAACGGTGATACACTTGAGAAATTAATAATCTTGGTTATATTTATGTTAAGGGTAATTATTTAGTAACGACATTTTTCACTTATATTTTATGAAATTGTGAGCTCCTATTGGTAGAACTTTTTATCTAAACTGAAGTAGTTAATTGTCAACTTATGCCTCAACGTCAAGATAGACATTACAGCAAAAAGAGTATTTAGGAGTATTTTGCATGAATTTTAATGACATTTATAAATGGCGCAAATATTTTCACCAATATTTAGACAAATACCACTGAGTCCAATGCCACTATAAATTTTAACAACAATTATTTGTAACGTTGATATAGATACATAATAATTACCCTTAAAATTTTGATAATATTATGATAATTATTTATGACATTTAAAATTACCAATAAATTTAATTTTCTGTTTTTTGAAAGTTAGTTAAAAATTTAATGGGAAAAAGATTTTTTCTTATCCAAGTTTTAATTCAATCTCAAAATCATATCTATGATAGATGAAAAACTCAAACATCTATCTATGAGTTAACTGTCATCAAAATTTTCAGTTAGAGATAGGGGTAAATTATTTTACCCCTAAGACTTTAAAATTTATACATTTCCTCTTAGGTTTTAAAAATTAATATTTCACCCCATTCTCGAAGTTTGAAAAGTTTAGATTTCGCTCCTAAGGTTTGTTTCCCTTCTCCAGCGATCACCATTCTGACCAACAGCCGACATTTTTCATCCATCTTTGAAATTGGGCCATGAATCACTTCTTCCCGATCTGGACGATAAAGAATCATCTTTCGCCAAAGAAAACCATTGATTCATCTCGATCACTGACCGAATTTCTTAAGCCACCGGAGATGAAACTTAGAAAGGGGAAACAAGTGAATTTTTCAAAAGTTTAATCATTTGGGGGGGGGGGGGATTGTTAGGTTTCTAAACTAAGAAGAAAATGATATATATTTTTAAGATTTTAAGATTGAAGGATAAAATGACGATTTTACCACTGTCTCTAACTGAAAATTTAACAACAATTATCCTATGCATGAGTGTTTGAATTTTTTATCTACTGTAAGTATGCTTTTAAGATTGAACTAAAACTTAGATGAGAAATTATCTTTTTCCCAAGTTTAAAATACAATTTAGCAGTATTTACAATTGCCACAAAAGAGTAACTCTCATAATTTATATTAATATTTGCAATTGTCGCTAAAAAGTGACTATCATAATTGATATCAGTATTTGTTATTGTCACAAAAGAACAACTATTATAATTTATACCATTATTTGTAATTGTCATTAAAAGTTCTTATCATAATTTATACCGAAATTTACAATTATTATTAAAAACTCAAAAATATCCTATTCCTGCCAATTATTATGGAATTTAATGGCTATCATAAAATGTAAAATCCAATATATATATATATATATATATATATATATATATATATATATATATAACTAACAATTGAGCTCCTGATTCAAACTTCAACTTTTTATTATAAAGAACAAAAATTATACAATGTCAACAACATACAAGATTTTAAGTTCCTCAAAAATATATATCCAACTAATTAATTAAAATTTTGTCTAATAAGAAACAAAAACATATAACTCTCAAGCTTACTAAACTCTAATAATCGATGAAATGTAGCTCCAAACGATTAATCAATTCATACTATGTAATCTGAAAAAAAAAAAAAAGGAAAGCTATAAGTGAATGATTAAAAAAAACTAAAACAAATCAATTTATATTACTTAACCCAAAATGAAACAATCCTTATAAGAATATCATAAATTAAGCATAACAATATTAGGATGTCTAGAGCCAAAACAAGACCTCCTACATGAAAAGGATGAAGACAAATTGGAAAACAACAGAAGGATTAAGTGACAAAAAGAAAAAGTAAAAAGAGCGAGAAATTCAAATATGATAAGATTATCATTGTTCAAACAAGTGTAATTAGAATATTATAAAAAGAAAAGAGCCTTAAATAAGACATTTAAATGCTTGCTTATATTTTGAGAACCCTAAGATACCCACAAACAACCAACATCAAGAAACAACCTAACAACAACAAATTGCCTCTTAAGTCTTTAAGCAATGAAGTAACAACGAACCAAAAAAGTGATAGCACGTGCATAACTGAACAGTAACCAATGTTTCAACATAGTGTTACAACAAGTTAAATATTCACTGAATTATGATAGGTACCTAGTGTCGAATTCTGGTAAGCAGCTCAGATGCCTTTGATGCGGAGTGTTTGGTTGTCACAACGACCGGACGAAAGTAGATACAAGAGCAATAATGTTGTATGAAATATTGTATTGAAGCAAATGATAAGTTGATATTTCAGAATGTGTCCATGATATATTAAAATATAACATCCACAAAAATAACAAGAGCTCTGTTCTTTTTACAAATCAGTTCAATAATAAAGCTAAAATCTGGAAACTAAACACTAAAGAAACTCAAGCTTAAGGCTTCATCACCAGCATTCGAGAGGCTGGGCTCTCCTCCTCCTCTTTGCTTTCTAATTTCTCCTCCTCCTTCTCTTCTTCTGCCTCCTTTCTTTTATTCTGTATTCTAACCGCCTCTGCCTTTTCCCCAGCTGCCACTTCAGTATTGACAGTCATAGTGGTCTCAAATTGTGGTTGTCTGCAAATTGGTATTTCCTCTTTGTCTGCTACTTTGTTTGCTGCTTGTCTCTTCTCTGAAATTCTGCCACGTGCCAATTCTTCTATGTCTCTCTTCTTCCTCTTTTTCCTTGCATAAACTTTTTCCTTAACATTACCCTCCCCATCGAGTGGCACCTTGCCCTCAAGGTGCAATGTTAGAAAGAGTGGCTTGAGCTTTGTGTAAAGCTCCCAAGAATTTTCATAAGTAGATAGTTTCTTCCACTTAATTAACAACTCTAATTCTCCTTGTTGATTGTATCTGTGAGCCACTATTTCTTCAGGCTGTGTTTCTAATTCACTTTCCTCATTTAAGCAATCTGGTAGATTCTGGCAGAATATTTCAAATCCCAATTGTCTTTTAAGCTGCGAAATATGGAAGACAGGGTGGATTTGTGCTGTTTCAGGTAGCTTCAATTTATATGCCATCTTTCTGATTCTCTCTATTATTTCATAAGACCCATAATATCGGGGACTCAGTTTCTCGTTTGATCGTGTCGCCAACGAACGAAAACGGTACGGTTGGAACCTAAGACACACATAATCCCCTATGTTGAATTCAATATCCCTGCGATGCTTATCGGTATGCTCTTTCATTCTAGATTGTGCCTTACTCAAATTTTCCTTTAACTGATCCAGCACAAAATTTCTTTCCTTTATCAGATTATTCACTTCTTTAACCTTCGAATGCTCTTCTACCAGTCTAAGGAGTGGTGGCGGTTCCCTGCCGTACACTTCCTTAAAAGGGGTCATTCCCGCCGCGCTCTGAAAAGATGTATTATACTAGTACTCAGCCCATACCAACCATTTTATCTATTTCTTTGGTTGTCCTAGGCAGAAATAGCGGAGATAATCTTCGAGACTTTGATTGACAACTTCGCTTTACTTATCCGTTTGAGGATGGTATGCCGAACTAAATTTCAAAGTGGTTCCTGTCGCTTTAAACATTTCTGACCATAAATGGCTCATAAAGACGCGATCCCTGTCAGTTACAATGGTCTTCGGAAAGCCATGCAGACGCACTATTTCTCTCACAAAGATTTCAGCTACTTCCTTGGCTGTGAATGGGTGTTGAAAGGTAAGAAAATGGCCATAATTCGTGAGGTGATCGATCACCACCAATATCGTGTCCACACCTTTAATCTTTGATAGCCCCGTAATGAAGTCCATTGAAATATCCTCCCATATATTCGTCGGAATTGGCAATGGTTGGAGTAATCCCGTCGGAGAAGCTGCTTCATATTTCACTTTTTGACACACACCACATTCTACCACAAACTTCTTGATATCTTTCTTCATTCCTTCCCAAAATATATTTATTTCACCCTCATATAAGTCCTAAAGAATCCAGAATGCCCTCCATATGAGGAAGAGTGGAATTCTTGGATGAATCGTGGGATGAATTTGGATCCTCTTGGTAGGATGATGCGTCCTCTGTATAAGAGAATCCTATTTCTAAGTGAATACCCTTGATGCTCAGGCTACTGACTTAAAATTTCTTGAACCAGCCACTTGAACTTTTCGTCTTGTAATACCTCCTGTTGAATGTCTTCAGTTTCTGCCACTAGCGCCACTGAGATTGCTTTGATTTCTTCGCCAAACTGTGGTTTTCTGGAAAGAGCGGTTGCGGCTTTGTTCTCACATCCAGGCTTGTATATAATCTCAAAGTTAAATCCTAACATTTTAACCACCCATTTCTATTGCCCTTAGCTAATTACACGTTGTTCTGTGAGGAAATGCAAGCTCTTCTAGTCAGTCCTCACTTTGAAATGTCTTCCTAAGAGATAATGTCTCCATCTTTGCAAAGCCAATACAATAGTCATCAACTCTCTTTCATAAATTGACTTTCCTTGATTCCGTAATGACAAAGCCTTGCTTAAGAATGTTATGGGTCTCTCTTCTTGCATGAGCATAACACCTAAACCACTTCCAGATGCATCGGTCTTCACCACAAATTCCTTAGAGAAATTCGGCATAGCCAAAACAGGGATAGAAATCATGACATTTTTCAATTTTTTGAAAGCTTCTTGTGCTGTTGCGTCCCACCTGAAGGCATTCTTTTTCAAAAGATTCATAAGAGGGCTTGCAATCCTTCCGTAACCCTTAACAAATCTTTGATAATATCTAGTCAGCCCCAGGAATCCTCTCAGTTCCCTTAAATCCTTCGAAATAGACCAATTTTGCATGTCTTCGATCTTCTTGGGGTCGGCTTCCACTCCCTCTCTAGATACAATGTGTCCTAAATATTTAATTCTCCTTCACCCAAAAGAGCACTTTTTTTTATTGATCACAAAGTTGTGTCCTTGCAGAAGTTTCAACACATTCCTCAGATACTCGAGATGATCTTGGAGACTTTTGTTGTATATGAGTATGTCGTCAAAAAATACCAAAACAAACTTCTATAAATACGGCCTGAAAGTCTTGTTTATTACGCTCTGAAAAGTGGCTGGAGCATTTGAGAGGCCGAAAGACATGACAAGGAATTCTTAGTGCCCTTTGTGTGTGCGGAATGTCGTCTTCTCTATATCCTCTTCACGGACCTGTACTTGATGGTAACCGACCTTTAAGTCAAGCTTGTTGAAGATCTCGACTCCTACCAGTTCATCCAATAACTCATCGATAGTCAGGATATGAAATTTGTTAGGGATACTAACCTTGTTCAGTGCTCTGTAGTCGACACAAAAATGCCACCCACTATCCTTTTTTTTTTTACTAAGATCACCGGACTTGAGAATGGGCTGACACTAGGCCTGATTATTCCTGTCGCAAGCATTTCATGGACAATCTTCTCAATTTCATCCTTCTGATAGTAGGGGTAACGATATGATCGAACATTTGGTGGCTGGGCCCCACTGACTAAGCGTATGGCATGGTCTTTGGAACGCCGTGGTGGAAGGCCATGGGGTTCAAAAAACAAAGACTTGAATTCTTCTAGCAATTCACTCACTTTAGGGCCAGAATAATTAGCCTTTATAGCACCCTCCTCTTCTGTCATCCCTAGTTCTATCCAATAAGCTTCTCCTCTTTTGCAGACAGACTTCATCACAGTTTTAAAAGAAGTTTCCAGACAAGTTAGAAACACATCCCTTTTTATTTCCACTCCCCTTCCTGCCCATACAAACTTCATGGTTTGGTTTTTCCAATTTATTTTTACTTCACCCGATCTGCTGAGCCAATCAACCCATAAAATAAGATCAATCCCTCATAATTGAAATGGAAGAAAATTTTGAATAATTTCAATTCCCTGTATACACTATTCCATGCCGTCACATCTCCCCAGTCCACTTACCCTCCTATTATCTTCCAATACCATAGTAAATTTCAGAGGTCGCATCGGAATGCTAAGCTCACCGACTAATCTTTCCGAAATAAAGTTATGGGTGGCTCCACTATCCAAGAGCACCATCACTTCTCTGTCGTTCACTGTCCCCAGCACCTTCATGGGTTTTGGAGTGTTGATTCCCACCACTGAGCTTATATTTAATGTAGCCTTTATCTCCCTTTCCTCTACCGTCTCAGTTTCTTCATCCCTCTCGTTCCCTTCCTCGGCTTCCTCTTCGCTAGCAATCAATATCTGAAGCTGTCGGTAACGACATCTATGTCCAAGCACAAACTTCTCATTGCAACGAAAACATAATCCCCTCTCCACCTTCGTTCGGTACTCCTCATCAGACAATCTTTGCGAGCCTCTATCTCGTCGGTTGATGGTTGTCGACCCATTTGGATTAATTGGTGACCTAATAGTTGATGCATTTAGGTGAAAAATATTACGGTTTTAGAGAAAGGAACAGGCATCGGCTTGGCTTCGGGTTAGGCCAGGTACGGGTTGGTGGGTTGGGTTAGGGTTCTTATTAGGATTTGGATGGAAAAGGGTGTTTGGGCTGGAGGCTAACTGACTTTGGGCTCGGGCTGGGTTTTGGGTTGTTGGATTGGGTAGAATGATAGGGTTGGTGTAACGGGTTGGGCTGCTTAAGTATTTTGGTTGGGCTTTCACGAGTCAGAGGCCGGTTCTTCCATCTATGATTTCATTCTTCTCTTCTACCTCCAGCGCGTGCTGCATCGTTTCCTCCAGGTCTCGTGGATGAAAAAGCTTTATTTCCGCTGGGACCTCCTCCGTCAAACCGTTCATAAACAAATCAGTGAGGGTTTCCTCAAACATATCATCCATCACTGACGATAGTAACTCGAATTTGCATCGGTAATCCTGAACAGAATCTGTTTGTCGGAGTGCCAGCAGCTTCTCTCGTGGGGTCCTCTCATGTCTTGCTCTAAACTGTTTCAACACTACATTCCTAAACTTTTCCCAACTAGTAAATTCTCTTCGTTTTTCTCTCCACTTCAACCACCCATGTGCAATACCTTCCATACACACTCCAACCATCGTGAGGTGTTCCTGCTCGTTTAAGCAGTTAACATCACAATATCGCTCACATCGAAAAATCCATTCCAAGGCTTCGTCGCCACTAAAAACAAAAAGGTCAAGTCGTTGGTAAAGGCTATCCCGACGTTCACGAATTGGGTCTCTTCCTTGCCTTTCCCTTGAAGAGGTCTCCTTTCATCGTAGCACACCTTCGTCTCTCGGGGGTGGAGAAGCATTCACCTCTTTGGGAGGTGGTGAGAAGGAAGGAGACGTTTCCTAGTCCATTGGCGCCTTACCTTTGTCTCCATTCTCTTTCCCAATAATGATATCTCTCAGTGCACGAAGGTAGCCGTGAAAGGATTCTACATTAGCCTCCATGCCTCCCATCCTATTGTTCATCTCCTCCATTTTTTTCTTTCATTCCAGCTATCTCTGTTTCAATCCCTTCCACCCGACTTTCCATTCTAGTCATTCCCTAATACCATATGATAGGTACCTCGTGTCGAATTCTGGTAAGCAGCTCAGACGCCTTCAATGCGGAGTGTTTGACTGTCACAACGACCGGACGAAAGTAGATACAAGAGCAATGTAACAGTAAATGTTGTATGAAATATTGTATTAAAGCAAATGATAAGTTGATATTTCAGAATGTATCCATGATATATTAAAATATAACATCCACGGAAATAACAAGAGCTCTAATCTTTTTACAAATCAGTTCAATAATAAAGCTAAAATCTGGAAACTAAACACTAAAGAAACTTAAGCTCAGGGCTCCATCACCAGCATTCGAGAGGTTGGGCTCTCCTCCTCTTCTTTGCTTTCTGATTTCTCCTCCTCATTCTCTTCTTCTGCCTCCTTTCTTTAATTCTGTATTCTAACCGCCTCTGCCTTTTCCCCAGCTGCCACCTCAGTATTGACAGTCATAGTGGTCCCAAATTGTGGTTGTCTGCAAATTGGTATTTCCTCTTTGTCTGCTACTTTGCCTGTTGCTTGTCTCTCCTCTGAAATTTTGCCACGTGCCAATTCTTTTGCGTCTCTCTTCTTCCTCTTTTTCCTTACATAAACTCTTTCCCTAACAAATTACTTTGGCAAACTAAAAATAAATTCATATACATCTGAGAAGAAAACAATTTATTCATAACACAAAGTGAAAATCAATTAACCCCGAGGGTTGGCAGGGTGGTCAGGAAGGTGTGCTCCCTTCACTGACTTCCTGAGTTCGAGCCTTGGGGCCACCGATCTCACGAAAGTGGTGAAATTTACCCGGTTCATTGGGTTAGTCGGGTATTCAATGAGCCCCGAGGATTAGTCGAGGTGCGCGTAAGCTGGCCCGGACACCTCGGTTACCAAAAAAAAAAAAAAGTGAAAATCAATTTTTCGAAACAAAAATAGAGGACATCTTGAAGAACAAAATATTTTAATGCATAAAAAGGTAAAAGCACTTAAACATACAAGACATGTGTCCATGTCAAACTTATGATGCATGTGAATTAATTTCACCATAAAAAAGATAAGTGGATTCCTTGACCTTCCAAATGCAGAGCACCTCCCCCGTTCAACTAGTCTATTATACATAAAGATGCAAAAGGTTTACCTTAACTCTAAACTATAAAGCCAACTGATTCGCTGAAGATGCTTAAAAAGGAAATCGGAGATGGGAATATACCAAAACTAATATGTTTGTCATTGATTCATATAGTTGTAAAGAAGAAAATGAAATAATAACTAAACCATAGCTAAGAGAAGACTGAATTAAATATAAAGCAAAAAATTTGGCTTCTTGTCTAAGCGTTCTATTGATAAATCAATTGATACCAAAAGATCTCAATAACCGATCTAGCAATATTGACATAATCCAATTCCATTATTTAACTTTCTACGTTTAATCTAATTACTCACAACCATGGCTTTAAGCAAATTGAACTTCATAACTCCAAAAGTTTGCAAGCACCCAATTGGGTATCAAGTTTATTACTAAAGCTCATTTCTTGATAACAGACAGTGGGCTCAATCAATTAAGGCAAAATAATCAACACATTGAGGAAAGAGGTGAAATGAAGAAAAGTCGTGAAATGAAGAAAAGTCAACTAACTGTTTTAGCAGTAATAATGTGCTTCAATCTTTACGAAAATAATGAAGAAGCAACAGGAGCTGTGAGACTCCAGAACAAAAAATTGTCAACGGATTGTCCCGTTCTTAAAAAGTATCTGGTTCCTTAAGCATGCAAATTAAAACAAAAACCACTGCAGGAGCCAATAAAACAATCAGCCCAAATTATATATCATTATCATGCTACTAAGGTCATGCACTAGCAGGAACTGTAAATGTAGGAATATCACCCCACTACATTAAACACAACACATCAATACGATATCAATTTTTCAGAATTCCATCGATTCTTCAGAATCAATAACCCATGAATTCAATCAATAATTCAGAATTAATAATCCATGAATTCAATCAACAATACAGAATCAAATCGAAATCCCAAATGAGAGAACAAACCTAAAAAACATAGACAGAACAATCTGAAGAGATTTCAGGCTGGAATAATTACCAAAATGATCGCCTTTATCGTGGGAATAATCGATCATAGATAACAATCTACGTCGTCGGAACTCATTAATCGTCACCGAAAGTCGTCACAGGTGATACCAAATTTCCAATCGCTATCTTCGTCACTCGATAGCTTTCGTCATCAAGAAATTGGCATTTCAACTTCTGAGAGAAACCGATTAAAGATATGCGTGGAATCGAAATTGAAGACTTGGAATTTTGGCGAAGGTTTGTGTTCGTGCCTGGTAGGGGAAGAACTGAAGAAGCCTGCTCTCTAGCTATGGTGTAAAGGCGTTAAGGCAAACAATGTTAATAGTTATTCTTAACCTTTTATACAAAAAGAAAGAGGTGACGTTTCCGTTCTATAGAAGTTTTTGTTTTTTAAGTTATTTTTTTATTAAAATGATTGTTGACAGGTAATTGAACCAGATTTAATCGTGAACCGTTGACGAACATCCGGTTGGACTGTGAGTTAACCCAATTGAAATCGCAAAATAGTTTTTTGATAAACTGTTTTTGTTTCTTCTTCTGATCAACGATCCAACCGGTCCAATCAACTAATCCAATTTGATTTCAAACCTTTCTTCATAATCAATTCCTTCATTGATTCTAAGAAGAAAGTACTAAGAATTAGAGAAACAAAATGCTCAAACAACTAATTAAATATTTTATTTGAAGTAATAAAATTAATTTTTATTCTAAAACGAAACTTAAATTAAGTGTTAAGTTTTGGTTAATAGAATTAAAATTTCTTTCGATAGAATGATCATTTGAAGATAAAACTTAAATTGTCCTAAAATATTAATGCTGAGTTTTAATAGATGAAATTAAGGTTTTATCCGCTAAAATACTTATTTTAGGATGAATATGAAATGGTCTCTAAAATAACTGTTAAGCATTGGTGGATAAAATTACCATTCTTAGATGAGATTAAAATCATCTTTAAATATTCAATTCCTAAATTGAAAACATAATCTACTAGTCGGTCCTCAGACAATCTTATCTAGAAAACATAATTTACTGGTTCATATTCTTTTTGTGTCATCTGCCTACAAGTGAAAGCAATAACTACTCTTACAAACTCTTGATTGTTGTCTTATCTCTAAGATAATAGATTTGGAAGTTCTTATTTGTGAATCTCATAAATATAGAAGATTATTTAAGGAAAGAGCGGGGGAGAAGAAGGACAATCAGGGGGAAACAACTGAGAAAAACATAAAAAAAAATTGATATTTAATATTTAGGATTAGATAAACTTCATCTTAAATAGATAAGGAGACTCTCATAAAATCTACAGATTTACTCTAAGACATTTGTCTAAAATTAATTCTCTTGTAATTATTGGACACACTATTCTGTAACATTCTTTTAGAGTCATTAATGTCATAATTATGGAGATAAGCTATCGCGCAACATACGAAACCACCTCAACAAACAACCATGTGTCTAATTCTCTTTATTTGTATTTATACTATATCATCATAATGGATATCAATATTCAATAACAAATTTTCAACACTTTTATTGTAGTTTATCTTGTATTAAGTTATAAATTGTATACATCAATTAAAGAAAAGAAATATTTTATAGATCAATTTAATAAAATCTATAAAATTTATGTAAAAATGTTTTATCAAAGAATGATAGAAATTATTCTTTATGTTAGTTCCACAAATGCCGATTAAATGTCAACATCAATTGTCTTGGGTAGTTTACTCCAATATATGTGAAATAAGTTTAGGTATCTTATACATAGTTTCCTACCCATCAAATATCTACCAGTGAAATGATCATCTATAGAAAGGATAACGTACACCTCAACTTGTGAATAGACATTTTTTAGCCAAAGAACATAATCTACTAACTAGTTGACATTTTTTTGTGTCAAATGTTCATGATGGAAAGTAAAAACCTCATGTATTATCATTTTCTAATTATTACCTTATGTTTTAATTTTAATTGATGAGGAAGTTATTAGTTAAATTTGAACTTTGAATTTAACCAATAGGATTGTAATCACCCTCTTTTATCCTTTAAATAAAGAAACTTAATGAAAGAGAGGAGGGAACATGAATAAGCATAAGAAAGTATACAATTGAGGCTTAAGATTAAATAAGCTTTATCCTTAGTTATGTGAGAAGGCTCTTACAAAATCTAGTAATTCTCTTTGGGACTCTTCGTCCTAAACTAAGTCCATCTCAGGTCACTTTCTTATAATTTATATGCATACTTTATCGAAACATTCTCCCATAGTCACTAATATTATAACCGTAAATGTAGGTTCTTGAGCAATGGGGGAAACCACATAAAAACCCACTTACTATTTAATTTCTTTATTTGCATTTATCTTGCTTCATCGTAATGGTTACTAGGAATCACTAACGGATCCTCAACATTGCTAATGTAGTCTATCTTGTGCAAAACTCTAAATTATGCATACTAATTGATGATGAGAAATCTCATTAATAGTATGACATTAGTAGGAGACCTTGTCAAACATGTCAACATGTCGTTAATCTTTGGCGTAGTGCTATTTTAAACACCTTCAAAAAGGCAAGCAAATTCCCCTCACTTGTCAACCTTAGGCAAAGCATGCCTTCCAAAATCCTCCATAAAAAAGGTGGTGTCAATGGTTTATGGTAGCAAAAACATATAGGGCAACGGAAATGATATTTAAAAATCTTAAATATTACATAGATAATGATGCTATTTTAGCCATAAACCATACAAGATCCATTTATAATATTATCACACTAGTATATATGTCGCAAGGGCTGTTTAGTCATTTTCCTTGCTTTTGTATTTTAGTTTATGTTTCAAAGTTTTTGTACGACTATTTCATGATAGAAGTGCACACCTGTACATAAGTTGGGAAGGATGAAGTTATAAATAATTGCAATGTATGACCGTGCATGGGATAGTGCATGATCATGCATACGAACGGTTATCCAATAAATCATGTCTTCGAAGGTCAAAGGGATGATAAAGATGGTTGGAACTTGATGTGTGTATAAAATACAAACAAATAGGGTTTATAATAGTATATTTTTAAGTTAATTTTGGTTTGTTTTGTTCTGACTCTTTAAGTTTTATTTCTTTTTTAATTGTTTGATCTTATTTACACTTTGAATTATGTTTTTAAATGTTTTGGAGAAGTTCAAGCCTTTTTAGAGTGAAAATGGAAACTTAAAGAAGCAAAGAAAAAGATTTTGTAAAAGAAAGAAGTCAATTATGGACAGTATTATGGTTATAATTGCGTCCATAATTACTAGACGAAAAATAAAAGAAAAAATAGAATTAAATGGTTAAGTAGCACGCTATATAAAGAAAAATATGTTTTTTTCCACCATCTATCATCAAAATACAATAGCCAAAGGGGTTTTTCTGAGAGAAAGCTTCAAGAAATAATGAGAAGATTGAAGATCGAAGATCAAAGGAAGACCCAAAAGAATCAAGATTTGAAGAATCAAGATCTCTCTTTATCTTCTTTTGGATTTAAAAAGTCTCTTTCTTCAACTATATCTTGTAGTTTTAACATGAGTGTTATGAGTAGTTAAACCTCTTTCTAGCATTTATGATTGATCTAAAAATTCTAAAAAATTATGTAATAAGTTTTGATTTTTTATCAGTGGTTATGAATGTTTAATTTAATAATTGAGTTTTTAATTTCTCGTTTGGTGTTATGGCCCAATACCATGATTGTTTGTAGACTGATGTATAATATTGAGAAATACATATATAATTAGTTCATGTTTTTGTTAACCCTAAAATTTTATTTAGAGATAAATACAAATTATTGTGGGTAAATTGATTATCATCGACATTAATGAGTTTTGAATAACATCATATCATAAAAGTAAGTAAACTTTTAATCTTAACATGCTTAATTAACCTTGAAAGAGAACTTAGATAAAATAGGATAATCAACATCAACAATTCACTTTGTCATTGGTCTTAATTGAATTCATTAGTAATTGTTGAGTAATTCATAGTGAAATCATAAACTTTAGGCTCCTTTATATTGATATTTTACTTTTAATTTGTTGGGTTTTTATTTTGTTTAATTAATTACATCTAGTTAGTAGCATATTAGTTCATTTTAATTCATTTTTTCTTATTTAGCATTTTATTTCCCTAACTAATTCTAATTACAAAATAAATTAGTACTATACAACCAATCCCTGTGGGGCCAACATATTTCTATATTACTTAGTTGATTCGTACACTTGCGAGTCATAGACAACAATTTTTGGTCTTGTTGCTAGGGACTGGTGCTTTGTTGATATTAGTATAATTTGTAGTTTGACTAGACTAGAGTTTTATTTCATTTTATTTTTGTTCTATTTGATTTTTCGCTACTTTTGTTCTTTTCTTGCAGGTACTTCATTGGTTTATGACTAGATAGCACAATCTTGAATTACTGGAATTTGACTCAGAAATTGAGAGAACCTTTTAAAGGCATAGAAGGGAGAGGCAAGCAAGACAAAGACTAGCAATGAACGATAACAATAACAATAAGTGAGCTCTTCGTGATTATGTTGTACCTACTACTCAATATGTTTATTCTAGTGTTGTGAGGCTTGTTGTGGTCATTAACAATTTCAGATTAAATCTTCTATTGTTCAGATGGCAAAACAAAATCAGTTTGGGGGCTTAGCAAATGAGGCTCCACTTGTCCATTTGTCATGTTTCTCTCAAATATGTGACACCTTTATGATGAACAAGGTTTTTGGAAATGCAATTAAATTGATACTATTTTGTTTTCATTGAGGGATAGAGCAACTACTTGGTTGGACTTTAGGGCACCTATTACATTTACTACATGGAAGACACTTTCTCAAGCTTTCTTTGTAAAATATTTCTCACCTAGTAAAACTATTAGACTAAGATATGAAATCACAACTTTTTGCCAAGGGGATGATGAGTCTTTATATGAGACTTGAGAGAGGTTCAAGGATTTACAAAGGCAGTGTCCTCATTGTGTTTTGTTTAACTGGTTAGTTGTTTATACTTTTTATATTGATATTTCTTATTTATTAAAATGAATTTTAGACCAAATGAACATTTCATGTCTAAAATGAACTAAACTCCATGTTTATATAATGGTGGCTGATGTATTTATATATGATATGCATGCATGGTGGCTAACCTTTCTTTTGGTTACTTGTGTTGCATTGATTCTTGGGTTGTTGTTACATGCATGTGTTTTTTCCATCTTAATCATCACCAAATTTTTTCAATTAGTATCAAAGCCAGTTTAGGCTCCTTACATGTTTGATTTTGAGCTAAATATGTAGTATTTATGCATAAGAGTATGTATAGCTAACATAAGTATGCATGCATGTTGATTTGCCATGAAATCATGTTTTCAAGCTTATTTTGGTAGTGAACCTCTCGGCCTAGCTATTTAGATGAGTTTTCTTGCTCATTTTTGTGTTCTAATGATTTTAAGTTGAAGAACAAATCATTTAAGACTTGTATATGATGAATGGTTCATGAGATACATGTATGTAGTTTGAATGTGACTTGCATGTTCTTATATAGGTTGGAAATTGATTTCAACAAGATTAATTTACTTGCATGTCTCGACCATGGTGTATATGTTTATATACATTGCATTTTTTATGATGTTTTTATGTATGGTACATAAAACATGCAAATTAGGGGATACACATGCATGATAGATGTATGAAAATGTCAAATATATGGAGACATGTTGATGGACATGAATATAGCTTTTGAGATGATGAAATACAAATCTTTTTTTATAAAAAATTTGGGTTAAATATGTTAAATGCAGGTTTTAATGTTGATTAAAATGATTTTTGGTTGAACAATTAGATATAGTGGAATTAATGCAATTGAATTTGGATGGAACAAAGATGCATGATAATATGAACATTTGATGATATGATGAATGGTATGAGATGTATGTATGCCATGAAAGTTAATGCATAATTTCATTTAATGTTTATTAAATGATAAATTATATATATTTGTCATCTAACATTTAATAGTGGTTAAGTGTAAGATATAATATAAAGTTAACATGAAGTTGAATATAATGATATAATATGAATTATGGATATAAAATGTTGCATGAATCATTTTTCAATCATGAACTAAAATTAGGTAATTGTTGTCTAAACTAAATATTATGAATATTTGCATTATAAAAATTATATCATTTACTATTAAGTCTTTGAATTAATATGATTTTAATTATGCTTTGATTGATTTGATCATTTAGGAGTTTAATATTTATTTTGTTATAAATGTTTTCATAATGTGTAATATATATTAATTTAATTAATTGATGGGTAGAATTAGAGATGATCATGAGTGTTATTTGTGATTTTTCAAAGTTAAAATAATTGGAATGTAATATTATTTTATTAAAAGGTTTGTAATGATTAATTTTCCATTTATTTTACTTTATCCGGCCTGCGTGCCTAAATTCTGAATATAATTGGACTGACTGGATAAGGACTTAAAAGAAATCCTAATGGTGATCTGATTGAAGATGTAGGCCTAAGTAAATAGTTCACCTTTAGGATGTATTTTCAAAAATTCCATGATCATCTTACCATGTTTTAATTTAAACCTAAATCTCCATAAATAAAATTATTAATTTTTTGCCTTCCATCATGAGATAACTAAATTTTGTACTATAAATTTTAATATTCCAAGATTTCTATTATGTGAGAGAGATATGAGATTTATGTTGAAGTTTGGTTTATCTTGACCAGGATTTTATTATGTGAAGACATGATGAGATAGATATTTTAAGAAAACTTGATGGTTTGGATTTAACTAGCCAATAATACCAAGATTCTTATTATGCCAGGTATTCGGAGCTATGGACAAAAAATATGAATCAAGTCTTATATAGGGATATAAAAAAAAAAGGTATTCGGAGCTATGGACAAAAAATATGAATCAAGTCTTATATAGAGATATAAAAGAAAATAGATTTTTACTTATTAAAGTTAACTGACCAAGATTTTCATTATTTGAGGTTAATTTAATTTAATTTAATAAGAATTCCATTCCCAATGATAATTTTAATCTAACAAAATTTTTAAGATCTTGTTTAAGGGAGTGTGAGATTCGAATAAAAATAATGGAAGTTAACGTGATTATATATTAAAGGCATAAATTTATACAAGACACTAATAAAACTATTTTCTTTAAGGTTTCTCTAATAATTATGATAATCTAAAAATGACTAACAATGTATTATTGCGAATTCCTGATAACAACATTTTAAATTAACTTAGAAACTTGGGAGTTGTTATCAGTTTTGAAAACGTTGGATACATATTGGAAGTGTCCATTCTTATTGATTTGGCTCTAGAGGCCATGAAACCAGAAAATGAATCTTTCAAAACTTGGCAAGAGGACAATCTAAGAGCTTGAAGTTAAATATTAGCTTTGATGAACAAAAAGCTCTAGATGAAGCATAAAAACATATAAAACACGTCTTATAAGAGTTGTATGACGAGAATTCATGAGTAGTTGAATATGAATTGTATGCAACACTTTCCAGAATGAGACTAAGGGAAGGATACCCCTGGATGACCATATCATAAAGATGATAAACATCCTAAGGCAGTTGGATGTAGGATGTATATGGAGTTGTCTTGTCAAACAAAGTCAAGGTGAATTTGATTTTCTTATCTCTTTCGAGTAGTTATAAATTTTTTATAACGAACTAAAATTTGAACAAAATCGCATGTACACTTCCAAAGCTTCTGAATGAGATTCAAGAGTTTTATAAACAAGGAAGACGACATAAGGGAGAGTAATATTGCTTCTTCTATTGGGACAATGAAGAAGCATAAGAAATCCTATAAGGGTCCAAAAAATGGACCAAAGAAAAAAAATTTAAGAAAGTTGAAATTGGTATGAAAAAAGGCTAAGGCCAATGGGCAATGTTTCCATTGTAAGAAAGACAGACATTGGAAAAGGAATTGTTCTCTTTACCTTCAGAGCCTAAAAGAAAAGAAAACAAGTGTATTTCGTTAATTTGTAATATAATTTGAATTAATAGTTAATTTAAATGATCACTCTTAGATATTAGATTCAACAACTACATCTTACCTATGTGTTTCATTACTAGACCTACAAAATAGTTTTATGTTGTCTAATAATGAAGTTATTTTGGAGATGACAAACAGAGCAAAGTTTACAACTAAAGCCATAGGGAATTGTTCTTTGACACTTCCATCTGGACATGCTTTGGGATTGTACAAAGTATTTTATTTTGCAAAAGCTATTAGAAATATAATTATTTTTTTAATTCTATGTAAGAGTGGTTACAATGTGTAGTTTAATGGAAATGAATGTTTGATTCATTTTGAAAATTCTCTAGTTAGCAAAGTAGTAAATACAAATAGTTTATATGTTTTAAAGTTGAATGATTTGAGTATTATGAATATTGTTACAAATAAAAGATATCGAGAAGAAATTATCCCAATGTTACTTTGACATCAGCGATTAGGTCATATAGGAGACAATAAGATAATAAGATTGGAGACAAACGACATTTTAAGCCCATTGAGTTTCGAACCTTATCCAACTTGTGAATCATATCTTCAAAAGAAAAAAAAAAAAACAAATCACCCTTTAAGAATAGAGGGGAAAGATCCAAAGAATTACTAGAATTGATACATTCGAATGTTTGTGGGCCATTTAGTGAAATGAAAAGAAGAGGTTTCCAATACTTCATTACCTTTATTGATGATTATTCAAAGTATAGATACGTGTATTTGATGAAGTAGATAAACAATCTAGAAATAATATTAAGGCCTTATGATCAAATCGTGAAGGGAAATATTTGAGTACGAAATTTCACGATTATTTAAAAGAAAATGGAATCGTATCCTAATTGACTCCTATGTATACACCACAACACAATAATCTATCAGGAAAGAGAAACCGTACTCTATTGAATATGATATAGTTTATGGTAAGCTTTACAAACTTGTTGATGTCATTATAGGGATATGTCTTACTTTTTGTTACACATATTCTAAATAGAGCACCATCCAAATCTGCCTATAAAACACCATATGAGATGTGGTATGACAAACTTCCCAATATTAATTATATTAAAATTTGGGGATGTTCAACTTATATCAAAATAATTAAGATCGTTAAGTTGGATGTCAAATTTGAAAAAAAGCTGGTTTATAAGATATCCTAAATATTGTTTAAGATATTATTTCTACTTTCCAATTGATCATGAAATTCGATCCATAGAAATACCTATTTCTTGGAGAAAAAGTTCTCACATGAGGTGGTGTGAGAAGAAGAATAAACCTCAAAGAAGAGTTCAAAGAGCCTCCAATCAAACAAAATGAGCTAGGAGAGTCCTTTTAGTAGACCTCTTCATATGATGTGCCGATTTTCGTTGAAGATCTTCTAGAGTATTAAGACCTTAAGACATATACGAATCTCTCCACGAGCAAAATTTTGAATTCTTCTTAGTGGGAGAAATAAATCATGTCGATGATCTTAAAAGTTATGAAAAAGCTATATTAGATATTGATTCAGGTAAATGATTGGAGCTATGAATTTAGAAATGAAATCCATGCATGTTAATCAAGTTTGGACACTTGTTGATCCATTGGAAGGAATAAGTTTTATAGGCTCTAAGTGGATCTTTAAGAGAAATATTAGTAAGTATGGAAATGTAGAGACTTACAAAACTTGAATGATAGCAAAAGGTTATACTAAAAAACAAGGGTTGGATTATGAAGAAACCCTTTTGCCTATAACTATGATTAAATCCATCCTTATAATGTTAGCCATTACTGCATACCATGATTATGAGATTTAGCTATCGGATGTCAAAACAATGTTCCTTAATGGATTTATTGAGAAAAACATCTATATGGAAGATCCCATAGGTTTTGTATCTGAAACACATAAGGTGTGCAAGTTGCATTGATCTATTTATGGATTGAAACAAGCTTTTAGAAGTTGGAACATTTGGTTTGATGAAACTGTCAAATCATTTGGTTTCGTAAAGAATCTAGATGAACTTTGTGTTTACAAATGGGTTAAGAATCATACGATCATATTTCTCATATTATATATAGATGACATACTATTGATGAGTAATGATATTGACATGATGAATGATGCCAAGATCTGGTTCTTTAGAACCTTTTTAATGAAAAGATTTAGGAGATGCTACCTACATCATTGGAATTTGCATATATAGAAATAAAATGAAAGGGATAATTGGCTTATCCTAGAAATTATACATAGAAAAAATTATTGAAGAAGTTCAATATGAAAAATTCAAAAAGAGGACTTTTGTCATTTACTCACGGTCTTCATCTTTCTAAAAATACGGGTTCAAAAATTGATGAAGAGCGATAATAAATGTGTAATGTGCCTGATGCTTCGGCTGTAGGCAGACAAATGTACATTGTTGTACCCGCAAGCAAACTCTAAGGGTATTAATGTCTTTTTTGAAATTTTTTAAATCGGATCGGAATTGAAGATATTATTTTTGTTAGGCCAAAATTAGATATGAAAGTTTTGTTTGGGCCTAAGGGCTGCCCCATATAAATAAATCCTAAAAGATGGATTTTAATTAGTTAAAAATGGATTAGAAACTTCATTAGTTAGAAGTCTTTAAGTACAGTAAGGTCAGTGGCCTATATAAGCTACGTTTTGCCTAAGCTTTAGGGCTTTTTGGTTTAGCCACCTTAATTGAGAAAGAAAGAAAAGAAAGTTGAGAGAAAAAGAAAGGCAAAATTGGTACTTAAGAGAAGTAAGAAACAAAAGCCAAAGAAACGAAAATGGAGAAAAAAGGAGAAAAAATGCAGTGCCCAGATTTTCAGTGCATGTTTATGGGAGATTTTGTCTTGGTGAAGGAGTGAAATCCATGGTTTTCATTATTGGATTGTGCATTGACTTGGTGAATAGGCTGATATAGGTCAACTTACAATTAGAACAATGAACTATTTAAAGGTGATTTTGTCTCTTTTATTTTACTCAAGGGTCAAACATATATACATAAAAAGTGATTTTGTCAATTTTATTTTGTGTAAGGATCGAAATGATTTTTGTTGTCATAGCCACCTTAATTGAGAAAGAAAGAAAAGAAAGTTGAGAGAAAAAGAAAGGCAAAATTGGTACTTAAGAGAAGTAAGAAACAAAAGCCAAAGAAACGAAAATGGAGAAAAAAGGAGAAAAAATGCAGTGCCCAGATTTTCAGTGCATGTTTATGGGAGATTTTGTCTTGGTGAAGGAGTGAAATCCATGGTTTTCATTATTGGATTGTGCATTGACTTGGTGAATAGGCTGATATAGGTCAACTTACAATTAGAACAATGAACTATTTAAAGGTGATTTTGTCTCTTTTATTTTACTCAAGGGTCAAACATATATACATAAAAAGTGATTTTGTCAATTTTATTTTGTGTAAGGATCGAAATGATTTTTGTTGTCATCAATCCCATCTTCGACTGCTCTTTCTTGCATCAATCTTATCATTTCCATATCATCTCGATGTCAATCTTATTATTTCCAGCTCCATTCTATGTCTATCTCTTTTTTAATAGCTTATCTCACATTGATCTCTTAATCTCTAACCATTGTCGTGTCATTCTCACCTTTAACTGTTCTATCTTATGTTAGTCTCATCATTTCCAATTGCCTCCACATATTTTAACTTTTGATGACTTAGTCTCAAGATTTTGCACAATGTTTAGGGAGTTACGATTAATTCAATGATTCACCCATGACCCAACGTAACTTCTTCGATTGAACCATAGTTCAAAGAAAGCCATTAGATCATCACCACATAACCGTTGCTTTTTTTGGATCTTAGTTGGATAGGTTGAACTAGTTATTCCAATTTAAATTTTAAAACCATGGTGAAATCTATCTTCTAACTTTATTTGATGTAAAATTGATGAACACATTAAAAAACGGTGACACTTATACCAATCATTTTTAATTTAATGTAATTTCCCACAGTTGTTTCAAAATTTTAAAATCCTAATTCTATTGTAAAATGTATTTGCACTAGTTAAGATTGGATTTAAGTTGAATCAAACTTGAGTTTGGTTTGATTTTAAACTCGAGCTTGTTATAAATAACCTCGAGCCCGATTGAAACTTGATTTGAGCTCGAACTTTAATTAATTTATTATTTTAATATATATTAATCAAAACAATATCATTTTATATTAAAATTTTTAATTTGTAAACTCGAGTTTGAAATTGCAAACTTGCTTTCGTTTGAAGTTAACTCGTTTCGAATTTATTCCGTTCAAATCCACCCCAAAGACTAGTCCCGCTCCCAAATATTTAGCGAACCGAAATTAGTCTACAACAAAAACCAAATTGACTCATTGTCGCTCTCACTTTCTGTGCTTCGCGAGAGTTTCTCAGGCGCCATGGAGGGCTCGTCGTCTAATCCCTATTATTCAAATCAAACGGCTTCCGGTGCATCCGATTTTCTTACTAATCTTCCTTCTCGTGGTCTCTTCTCGTCCAACGTTATCTCTTCAAATCCGGTGATCTCTTCGTCTCTGTACTTTATTTTATTCATCAATCCTCACACTTGTCGCTTAATTTTCTTATATTTTGCTGCTTGGTTGCTGAGAGAATGTGGGAAAAGAAAAGATGGGTTAAGTTTGTAGTGTTGAAGTTTATACTTAACAGTGCCCAAAAAAAGTGTTGGGTCAGTTTAGGTGTTTGTTCAATAAATTGAGTCATTAGAAAATATATTCTATAGATGAGTAAATAGCAACAAGAAAAATATGTATTTTTGGTTTGATTTCCAGGAAGCCAAAATGGAGAATTTAGGTCTAGGAGTGCGAATTCATATATACAAAAGACTTGTGCAGGCTTCTATGTTAAAAGAATTGTCTTTTAGTTGGTTTACCATAGCTTTCTTTTATTCTGATGGTTTTAAATTGAATCTGGATTCTTATCTTTTCGTTTTAAATTTGTTTGTATCTAAATATTATGTTTACGATGTTATTTGTTCATATTTTCTTTTATGCTAGTTATGTGGTCTTGTAAATACGAAGATGCATTTTACTTGAGCCTATGGGTTTTTAATTTGAATTAGAGTCATCAAAGACTATTGATTTCGTAAAGCTAACTTGGATAATTGTTGATGTGTGGCTTTGGGTGGGTACCTGCTAGTTAGGACTACGCAAAAATCTAATGATAGGAGATCTCGAAAATATTCAGATAGAAAAAAAGTTGGTGAGTGGTGATAATTTGACTTGAAAATAGAGACACTATTGATAGAGATTGAGGCTCTGTGGTTCCAATGTGAATCATCTTTAGTTAACACATCATGTTCTGGTGTTACGGATGTAGTGAGATCGGCGTTTTTAGGCAATGAGGAAGGTTTTCTTTAAGCAAATGGCCAAATGGGTGATGAGGATGAATTCTTCCAGGCAATAAGTCTGTCTTGCTCTTAGATTATGAGCCTTAGTCGTCTCTTCCTGTTGCTCCAATTCCCTTTTTTTTCCCTATGAGTGATGAGGTTTCCACTCTTGGAAAATCACTTCATTATTAGACGAGGTTGACCTCAACAAGAACCTTGATTTTGGGAGTGTGGCAGACCTTCAACTACCTACATGTGTTGCACAATTTTACCACAGCAATGACAACGCTTGATGGTTTTATTTCACTTATGTTTCTCCGTGTATCGTATTTATAAGGATACTATTATGGCTAATTTTATCATTCTGATTCCTTATAGCCTTTTCAGTATGTTGTTGTTGAGAAGTTGGCATAGCTGGTTAGATTGTGATCTGTGGCCTTTTCTGCTTTTCAACAACTAATTTTATCTAGATTTTGAATTGTGAGGAGGGATTGTTTATCAGGGTATGCCTTATTGATAGTGATTCTCTTCATATGATTTGCATTATTAGAAGTTTACTACCTAAAATCCCTTGGTATAATAAATTTTTTTGCTGTTGTTGGTTGATTGGTCATTAAGGGTTTAGAACTTTCGTGGTTTTATAGTGCGTTGGTTTGTTTAATTTCCTATCAGATTCTGTATCTCTTTTATTGGAGCATTTTCAGTTACACGTAACTTAAATATAAATATTTAAATTTGTGCAGGGTAGCATGCGAGTTTATGTTTGTGAGCATGACACATCACCCCCAGGTATTCTTATCTTTTAAACATCACGTAAATTGTCCAATTTTTTTGGTAGCGTGCAGAGCATTAATCTTCTATTTTTATTGTGCAATCAGCGAACCAACTGGTAAAAACAAACCAACAAAACATACTGATTAGATCACTCACTCTTAAGAAACAGAAGGATGCTAGTTCAAAGGATGTGAAAGGTGTAGCTGGAGCTGATAAAAAGAGGTAGTGGATCTTTTTTTCTTGAGAGAATTAGGTTTGATATGTCTTTGTGGTTTTTATTCTGGTGTGTTTTGGCCAATTGTTGTAAATTCTGTTTTGCTCTAGTTTTGAGGATCTTATAAACTTGCTGTGTAGCAAATCATGTAAATTTACTCTTGTGAATTCTATTCTTGTAAACATTTTTGATGACTGTGCTAGTCACTTGTGGATTAATTAATTCCTGCCTTCTTCAAATTTTCAGGGCTGCTGAAAGAGTTTTGGATGGTAGGAATCCAGCCAAGAGAGCCAACATGCAAGCAAGCTCTCGTCAAGGTAATTTTTGGTGTTCCTGATGCTGTTGCTTGTGTTTGATGTTGTTATCATTTCTGGAAAACTAGAACATTGTTGCTATGGTCAGTGCATATGGGATGTAAGTTAACTGGGATTCAGTATTTCTTTTTTTTTTTTTTTTTCAGAATTTTATTCATTTTCCTCTGTTACAGTCTTTTCTTGGTTCAGTTGGTCATTTGCCTTTATCTCATACTTAATATTAATTGACAAAATTACAGGAGAGCTGTTTTTGTAATGGTTGATAATGGTTAATCACATTTTTTTTGGGCTTCAAGAGTTATAAGATGGTTATTAATCAATATTGGTAGTGACTGTGATGCCCATATAATTTTGATGCAATTCTGATTAAGTGTAAATAGTTGTCAAGGTTTTATTACTGATCTTTGAGATTGGTTGATCACTTGTTTGTAGTTATTGAGGATGCATTTATATTTAAGTAGAAATAATACTGCCCTTTGCACAGAACATAATGTAATAGTTCCTCACTGTAAAGTGAAGTAATTCTGGAAATGGCACTCACTAATCGAAATTATAGTAGAAAAGTTTCTGAAAGTTTATAATTAATTTTGAGTTCTGGTTACAAATTTTTTCGGCTTCTTTTTTTGGTTGCTCCATTTTAAATGGACTTGGATATTAATTGCGATGTATTATAAATAGAGGTGTTGAATGTTATGATGATACTCAATATTCTTTAGCTTTACCCACTAATTTTATCTATACGCATTTTAGTAATTAATAAAATATCTAATGGACTTTGAACATGCAGAGGGAATGAACAGTTGTGCAGCTGAGAAGGACTTCCACAGTTTGACTGTAGAGAGGCTCCGGGCCCTTCTCAAGGAAAGAGGTCTTTCACCAAAGGGAAAGAAGGTATCAAATAGTTTTTTCTTAAACTAGTCCCAGTCTGTCTTCTCTGGTCAAGCCTGATCAGTTATTACAGTTAACTGTTCAAGAATGGGTATCTATGAAGTGTAGCTTAAATGTTCCTGGTAAAAGGGAACCATTGTCTACTTTTGTTTTGTTGGTTGAGGAAGCCTATTGAGACCTGTACTAACTTATATATTAACTGTGAAGTAATAATATTTTCTTCTGCAACTGCCTTGCTAATGGATGGAACCATGTGCAGGATGACCTGGTTGCACGCCTTAAAGGTGCAAATAGTTAAATGTAGCTCAAAAGGTGGAGAGGTCTCAGCATGTTTTGCACTTGGGTTATGGAAGGTCATTATGTTCTATTTTGTGTAACCTAAGATAGAGAAAAGAATTGTAATTTAGGAATATTGTTTTGAAGAGAATGATAACATGTCGTTTCTATTAACCTGCATTGATAAGTTTTAGTTATTTTTTTTTCTTTTCCAACATGGTAATGTATATCTATCCTTTTTGCCCGCCATAGAGTGGACCCTTGTTATTGAGCTGAAGCTGGTGGCAGTGGTAGGGCAGAGCACGTGCTATTATATACTTCTCTGTTTATCACTTTTAGTTTTCTGATTGTCCTTTCGTTTCTGTTTCTCATGCACCTTTAGAGATATTCCGTGGCAGAATCGGATAAATTGCATTCAATGGTTTCAACTGGTCCGTCCAACCTTATAAACAGAAAATTGCATCAAGAAATTTAAAAAACAATGAAAAACGAGCGAGGAATAGAATTGTAAATGGAAGAAGAGATTAAAGTGGGATAGGGATGGACCTCTTGATTGCCCATTGTCAGTGGGATACCCAGCCATTTTTAATAATTCATATCATCTTCTAATTGAAGAATTTTTATATTTTAAATTTTATGTTAGTTGTTGTATGCATCATTATTTTCAAAGCATAAAACACAAAAATGATGTCAAAATCAGATTTGTAAAGCTCAGCTTCACAATGAGTGATAAAATGATGTGCATTAACCATTTTCAATTTGGAGGTTCATTTTATCCATTCCTTCTATAAAGACAGTAAAAATTATTAAAATGGAAAGTGTTACAGTCAAATTAGAATTATCAAGGGGTTTTTAATTCAAACATGATTTTAAGGATTTATTTTTATTTTAATTGAACAAAAAAGGAATGTAATGATAAGGTAATAAATAGATTTCCCTTGTTAGAAATATGCCCAAGAGATGAGATAATATTAGGGCATGAGTTATGTATAATGTTGGATCCCTAGGTGTTTAAATTATACCAAAACTAAGTTTAATATTGATATTTAATAATTATTGAACTAATAAAGTTCATAGTATAAAGTTCTAATGACCAAAAGATGAGCAAAATGTAATTGTATAATTTTTCAGGTTAGGGATGGTCATCCCAATTGAGACACCAGTCCTTTTGCCAGTCTCATGCTCGTTATCAGGAGTTTGGAACTCTCAGAAATGTTTTCTGGATAGACAGGGATGCCCATCCTAAACAAGGGACACCCGTCTCCTACTTAATGACGACTATAAAATGCCATTTCTCTGTCCAATGCATTACCAAGCATAATTGGGACGGTCAACAAAGTCAGCACATTAGGATGCCAGTCCCTATGCCTTTCCCTTGCATGTCCTCTCATGATTGATGCTCTTTGGAATTTTAAGGAGCAAAGCAAGATGCCTATCCCAGAAGAAGGGATGTCTGCCCCTTGAGTGGTGCATTTCAAAAATTTGACTATTAGATGACTATTTCGAAGTCGCCAAAGTAGGGATATGTAAGAGGACGCCTGTCCTCTCATGTTTTTCAAGGTTTAAACATCATTTTCACAAGTCAACGACTAGTAAAATTAACCTAACAGATTTTTCAAGTTTCAAAGCTATATAAACAAGTTGGATTTAACTCAAAAGGGTTAGAAAAGATATCTAAAGTATTCAAGAATTCTTATCTCAATCTCTAAGCTCTTAATCTCTCTCTAGAAACCAAAAACTCATATATTTAAGAGAAACATTTATACACATTAGTAAAAGAAGCTTATTAGAGGCATATTCTACTTGTAAATCTTTTTTCTAATTACACTTGGACAAAATCCCAAGTCAACTAGTGTAATCTAGAAGTGTTCTAGTGGAAACTTCAAGTTGGTTGTTTAAAGAAGTGGATGTAGGAGGCTTAGGACGAAAAGCTTCGAACTACTCTAAATGCCTAAGCATTTTCTAAACTTTTATCATTTATCTTATGTTTTGATTGTTTATTTGTTTTTGTTTGTGGAAAATCTAGAGTTAAAAAAAAAAATTTCAAGTTTGGTAAATTTTGTATTTAATTTTTTTTATTAATCTTATTCACCCCCTATAGAATTAATTTGTCATTGGAGGCTTTTCAATTAGAATCAGAGCTTGAACTCTAGATTTATGTTTTCTAACAAATTTTAGAGTTTTAAGATCTTTTGATACTGACAGACATCTCTACATTAGGTTTTATTGAAGGACAATGCACTACTAGACCACCCTTGTTTTGTGGAGTAAATTATACCCAATGGAAGATTAAAATGAGATTGCATGTTAGGTCAATAGACTATAAGTTGTGAAAACATATTGAACATAGTGGCTTTATACCTAAGAATCCCACAACAAATGAGTCTAAAGATGAAATGATATTTAATGATGATAATGAGAAAATGTTGAGTTTGAATGCTAAAGCCATAAACATATTATTTTGTGCATTAGACTCAATTGAATTTAATATAGTTTCTGCTTGTGAAGTAGTGAAAGAAGTTTGGACCATCCTCTAAACAACACATGAAGGCATAAGCTAAGTCAAAGAGTTGAAAATTAAGCTTCTCTTCCATAAGTACGAGCTGTTTGAAATGAAGATAAGGGAAAACATAATAGATGTAATACCCTCAGGTATGTTCCAGGGGTATTTACGTCTTTTAACCCTGTTTTGCGATACTTCCAATGTTTTAAATATATATATATGTTATGTATGGGGGCATTTATATAAATATACATATGTAAATAAATACAAAAAGAAAACGAAAAAAAAAAAAGAGAAAGAGAAAAAGGGAGATAAAGCTTAGATAAAGGGAGAGTAAAGTCAACAAAGGCAGCTCATCCCATTTGTTTTCTATCATCTTCTTCTCCCCTAAAGCTCCAGCAGCCACCATTCTTCATGTTTTTCCTTTGCTTTCTTGAAGAAAAAGGAAGGATTTGAGGGAGTTGGAAGATAAGAAAAGAAAAGAAAAGGAAGCACTTAGAAGCTTTGGTAACCAAAGATCTCCTTCCTTCTCCTTTCATCTATGTTTATATGCATGTTATATGAATATGTTAGTGTGTTTTGGTATTGATTTAAAGTGATCTTGATGATAAAGGAAGCAAAACAAAGAGGAGGAAGCCAACTTGCAAAGATTTGGCTTGAAATAAGATAAGGGGTTTCCTCCTTGATATGTCACATGTTTTAGGCTTTTGGTTCCTTAGATCTATGTTATAAATGTTGATTTTGATGTTGAGAAATATTGTTTTGCCATTTGGGATGTCTATGTATGTGATTTTGTTCATGGCAGAAAGTTGCATAATATTTACAGTTTTTACCACTGCGTTCGTCCCATGTTTTGGCTGCCTTATTTGATGAATTATAAGTGCTATTATATTTTGTTGGAAATATCTTTGAATGATCTTTCCAATGATATATAGCTTGTATGAATTAGAGATCATTTGGACTGTTAAAGATTGAATAAACCGAAAGGACTGCTTTATCAAATAAACAGGGGAGGCAGTTTTTGCCACTGACTTTATCTGCTATTTTGACTGCCTGATTGAATGAATTATGAGTGCTATTATAGCTTGTTGGAAAGATCTTTGAATCCTCTTTTCAAAAATATAAAGTTTGTATGAATTAGAAACCGTTTGTGCTGTTAAATCGTATGAAAAGAATGCTGCCCTGCTAAATGTCTATTCTGTGAACAGTATGTTGTAATTTTATCATTGAGTTTAGCTCATGTTTTGACTGCCTTATCTATTGAATTATGAGTGTTATTATAGCTCGTTGGAAAGATCTTTGAATCCTCTTTTCAACGATATATAGCTTGTATGAATTAGGAACCGTTTGGGATGTTAAATTGTATGAAAAAGAAGGCTGCCCTGTTAAATGACTGTTCTGTGAACAGTGTTTCATAATTCTGGGCAAGAAAGAAAGAAGGAAGGAAAGAAAGAAAGAAAGAAAGAAAAGGAAGAAGGAAAGAAAGGAAGGGAAAGGAAAGGAAAGGAAAGAAAAGAAGAAAAGAAAAAGAAAGAAAAATAAGAAAAAGAAATTGGGGCTCAAGATTTAGGGGTCGTCCCAAGAGTAATGTCTAGTGCGTTATGAATAAATTTAAATAGAAGCAAAATTAGTAAGATATAAAACCCGCATGCATGCTATAAACTATGAGGGGGCACTTTATACTACACCGCCCGCAGTAGGGCACGTCTGCAGTAGGACACATCTGTAGTAGGACATAGACCCCTAGTAGGGTCCGCTCGCAGTAGAGCTCAATTCAGATTCAGAAATAGTGTAGTGAAAGAAAAAGAGCTTGAGCTTAGAAAAGTGTCAAATCCCTATAGTTAGCTTCCAGAAAGTATTAAATAGACACCAGATGGGACAAAGTATGACCCAAATAGTAAAGAGTGAACTAAATTATCCCCTCAATCTCTTATAAAGGTTAAGATGTGAGGTTGAGTCCCAAAAGTGAGTTAGAACAGGAAAAAAAAGAGGATAGTTTACTTGATTTTTTCCCTTTACTGAGTGTTCTTATCACTCACTCCCTTTTCTTTCCTGATTGCAGGTACAGGTGATCGAGGTAACTGCGAGGCAGGGTCAGGTCAGCGTAGGTAGATCCGGCTAGAGCAGGTTATCTCTGGTTTATATTACATGCATACAGTGGCATGTTTTTATCGACTTTTGACTTTGAGATTATGGTACAGTTACATATGATTACTCCCTGTTTTCAGATACTTTCAGATAAGTCTTCATATGAGTATATACATCTTTTGTTCGCTTCTAGATTTTTAGTTTTCTTGGAATACTTCCTAAACACTTTTAATGATGTGTTTATTGTTAAGTATTTTTAAAAAGAAAAAAAAATAGACGCTACGAATATTAAGTCGTAACATTTCTCCTTCGGTGGGTAGTACTACTAGGGAGGGATGTTACAATAGACATATACAAAAGACTTTTGAACTTGGTAAATGACTTGAAAGTCCTTGGAAAAAGATTTGGAATAGTGGAATTAGTAAAAAAGGTATTAAGGTCATTACTAGAAGAATAGGCTATAAAGGTAACAACAATTGAGGAATCTAAAGATCTAACTAAAATGCAAATGGATGAGCTTATAGAAAGTCTCTTGACCTATGAAATGAAGAGAAAACCAAAAGAAGAGGAAGTTAAACCAAAAAGGGACATTGCTTTGAAGACAATTGAGAAAAATAAGAAAGATGAAAAATCTTCAATAGATGTGAGGATGTGAGCCTTCTAGCTCACAAATTTAGCATTTCTCTCTAAGTCCAAAAAGAATAAAAGAAAGAGCTTTAATCAATCAAGAGGAAAAGAGGTAAAGGAGAAGGAGCTCATATACTATGAATGTAAGAAATTGAAACTTATTAGATAGGAATATCATCTCCTCAAGAAGAAAAGAAAAGAGAAAAAGAAGAAAAAATTTAAAAGAAAAGTACTTGCTATCACTTGGAGTAGAGTGATGACTTAAGTAGTGAAAGCGAGCAAGAGGAAGAAAAGGCTAATCTTTGTTTCATGGCCAAAAGTGACTCGAAGGAAAATGTGTGCCTTGAAGTAAAGAGCAACAAGTCAAGCAAATGGTACTTGGATAGTGGACGTTCAAGGCATATGACCAAAAACAAAAGCCTTTTCACCTCCTTGAAAGCCAAAAATGGTAGAAATGTCAACTTCGGTGACAACTCCAAAGGGAAGGTAATGGTATCGGAACCATAGGTAACTCTTCTCTCTCAATTAATGATGTTTTGCTTGTTAATGGTCTTAAACGTAATTTACTTAGCATAAGTCAATTATGTGACAATGGTTTCAAAGTTTGCTTTTATTCCTTATGTTGCGAAATTGTTAACACTTGCACTAATGCCATTACATTCATAGGTCATAAGCATTCAAATGTTTACATTATAGATTTGCATGATATTTCATTTAGAGATTTATGCCTCATGCCAATTAAGGAAAGAGACATGTAATTATGGCATAGAAGGTTAGGTCATGCAAACATTGATGTGATAGAAAAACTTTCAAGAAGGAATTTTGTCAAAGGTTTACCTAAATTAGTTTTCAAAAAGGACCAAATTTGTGATGCATGTGCTTTGGGAAAGCAAACAAGAACTTGTTTTAAAAGCAAAAATTGTATTTCAACTTCTAGACCCTTTACAAATATTACATATGGGCTTGTGTGGATCACTAAAACTACAAGTCTAGGTGGAAAAAATTATTGCTTTGTGGTAGTTGATGACTTTTTGAGATTTACATGGGTTTTACTTATTGCATACAAAAATAATGCTTTCTAAACATTTGTTTCATTCATTAAGAAATTGCAAAACCAAGTAGGTTATTCAATTGCTTGCATTAGAAGTGATCATGGAAAAGAATTTGAAAATTCAAATTTTGAAGCATATTATGATGAGCATGACATTGAGCATAACTTTTCGGCTCCTCCAGCTCTTTAACAAAATGGAGTTATTCAGAGACGAAATAGAACATTACTAGAAATGGCTAGAATCATGTTGTACAAGTTTGATCTGCTAAAATCTTTTCGGGGTAAAGCCATCAATACTGCATCATACATCATTAATAGGGCCATGATTAGACTAATCCTTAAGAAAACTCTATATGAGTTATTCAAGGGGAAGAAATTTAATATTGCATATTTCCATCCTTTTGGTTACAAGTGTTTCATGTTAAATAATGGAAATGATAACCTAAGAAAATTTGATACCAATTCGGATGAAGCAATTTTTTTAGGTTATTCATTAACCTCCAAAGTGTATAAAATTTTCAACAAAAAACACATGTTGTTGAAGAATCTATACATGTTATTTTTTTTATGAATCTTCTTCCAAGTGTGCTAATAGGAACAATGAAGATGAGGTGGTAGAGCTAATAGAAGATTTGCAAATCAAATAAGCTCCTAAGCTTAAGGAAGAAGAAAATCAACTTGAGATAGTGCCATATAAAGACAATCTCATGTAACCTCAAGAAGTTCAAAAGGAATATGCTTTTTCAAGAGTGAAATATTAGGTCAAGGAAGGAAAAATCATTAGAAACCTATCCCAAGGTGTAAGTACAAGGGCTTTTCTACAGAACACATGTGAATTTGTGGCGTTTTTGTCACAAATGGAGCTAAAAATAGTAGATGTGGTATTGCAAAATATGAGTCAAGTGTTGGTCATACAAGAGAAGTTGAACTAATTTGAGAGGAACTGAGTATGAGAACTAATTCTAAGGCCATCAAATCATCCCACCATTGGTATAAAATAGGTATACCGAAACAAGGTGGATGAGTCCAGAGTTGTTATTCAAAACAAGACAAGACTAGTCGCCCAAGAGTACTTTCAAGATGAACGTATCAATTTTGATGAAACCTATACATCTATAGCTAGATTAGAAGCAATTAGGATTTTGCTTGCATATGCATGTTATTTTGATTTCAAACTTTTTCAAATAGATGTTAAAAATGCATTCTTCAATAGTTTTATTCAAATAGAGGTATATGTTGAACAACCTTCCAGTTTCGAAAATCATGAATTTCTAAATCACATTTTTAAACTAAGAAAAACATTATATGGTTTAAAACAAGCTCTTAAAGCTTGGTTTGAAAGATTAAGTCTTTTTTTAATTAAAAATGGTTTTTTGAAAAGAAAGATGGATACCACCTTATTCATAAAAGGACAAATGCAAGACACCTTGGTTATTCAAATTTATGTTGATGACATTATCTTTAATGCTATCAATGAGTCTCTTTGTAGAGATTTTTCTAAGATAATGTAAAAAGAATTTGAAATAAGCTTGATGGGAGAGCTTAACTACTTCCTTGGACTACAAATCAAACAAACAAAGGAAAGAATTCTACTCAACTAAACCAAGTATGTCAAGGACCTTCTTAAAATGTTCAATATGCAAAAAACTAAAGAGCAATACACTCCTATGAGTACCTCACTCAAATTGGATATAGATGAGGGAGGTAAAAGTATCAAAACCAAAACATATAGAAGCATGGTAGGAGCATTATTATATTTAATTGCATTTAGGCCAGATATCATGTTTAGTGTATGCATGTGTGTACTTTTTCAAGCGAATCCTTAGGAGTTGCATCTAAATGCCGTGAAATGAATCTTGACATACCTTAAGGGAATCCTAAATATTGGTTTATAGTACCCTAATAGATCCTCATTTAAATTATGAGCATTTTTAAATGTAGATTTCATAGGATGTCGAATAGATAAGAAAAACACAAGTGATAGTTGTTAATTTTTAGGAAAAATGCTTGTCTCATGGTTTTCAAAGAAACAAAATTCGATGGCAACATCTACAACGGAAGATGAATATGTTTTCATGGATTTTTGTTGTGCACAACTTTTATGGATAAGACAAAAACTTTTAGATTTTGGTTTCAAAATGAAAAACATTCCTATATTTTGTGATAATACAAGTGTCATTCCACTTTCAAAAAATCTTATTTTGCATTCTAGAACAAAACATATAGACATTAGACATCATTTCTTGCATGATCGTGTTAGTAAGGGTGTTACTCGAATTGAATTTATTGATATTAACTATCAACTTGCTGATATTTTAACTAAACCTCTTGATAAGGAAAGATTTTGCTTTATTCAAAGAGAGCTTGACATGGTTGACGCAAGTCAAGTAAGTGCATAAACTTTGATATGTCTTGAAATATAATTGAAATGGCATTTGTGATAATACACTTGTTTTTATCATGTTTATTTGATATGATAATGATTCTGTGAATGGTTGTTTGATATGATGATGTTTTTATCATGTCTAAGGATAAGTGTTTGTGATTCTATGATTTTGTACTTGATTAATATTTGTATATGTTTAACATGTTGACTATAATTTGTTTGGAATGCTTTGATGATTATTCACATGTTTTCAAAGTTATACATGTATATATGCTTGTGACTTGATTAAATGCACATTTATGCATATTGATATAGATTTGTATGAAATTGCATATTTATGACATTTAATTGCATGTCACATATCATTTTAATGATTTTGAACGTGTTGGCATGCTTGTATGTGATTGTGAATGCTTGGGTTGCAATATATGTTTATGATACATATGCTACACAAAGCATTTTCATTAATATCCAAGTTCTGGTGATTTGAACACATGTTCAAAGTCATTCGAATAGTGGAACATATTGAAAATATCCTCAAAATGATCAAAATATTTAAGAATAATTTCTTATGGTGTTTTGATTCAAATTGCACATGCATTGCACAAACGTTTTATGCAAAAAATTGGATTTTAGGCACGGGATGTCCGTCCCAATTAGTTTAACAGTCGTCTCACAAATTGTCTTATTTAAAAAAAAAAAAAAATGATGCCTGTCCTATAAGCTATTTTATTTTTTCAAAAAGGGGAAAGGATAACCATCCCACTTTTTGTGTGACAACTGTCATACTCTTCGTGTGACAACCATCCCATGTGTTGTGTTTTCAAAACACAATAAGGGAAGGACGCTCATCTCACTTATTGAGACGATTACCCTCCACTTTTTTTATGATAAAAACTTTAACTTATCCTTTATTTTCTCCAACTGCCTCACCCAAGGATCCCTGTCCCCTTGATTTGCCATTGCTTGAATCTTCTTTTTTGGCCATCGTCGTCACACAAACCAATCTCTTTTTGTAACACCGTGTCTATACAAGCATTTCCATCCATTTTTTCATGACAAAAGCGACGATTCACCATTGAGTCATGTTTCGTCTGTTACTCATCTTACTGATTTTGATAACGTCTTGTATGTACATCATCATCCATAACATCTTCCTTTTCTCAATTGCATTTTGGCTCTCATATTCTAATCGTTCACAGTTGTTCACCATCGTCCTTCATTGTGGTGTTGTTAAGGTCATTTAATTTTCAAATAGTTTCAACTTTGTTCATCACCTATAGCATCGAAAACTCAGCCCCAAGAAACCAGTATACTGAGATTTATGGAATTCAAATCCAAAACCAAGCACATTAGGTTGCCATCAAAAAGCTTGTCGCACGTGGTGTTATTTCAGGTAGAACACTAAACAAGCAAGTTTTACAAACACTTGGTATTTGCAATGATCTATTCGGTTTTATCTATGGTGTTAGTTGGGCAAAATTATTTCAGCTTGATACATATTATATTGAATTATGGGTGTTTGAATTATATAATAGCTTAGAATTTGCTAAAGGATCCCATAGTGAATTAATTAACTATGTTTTAAAATTTCGATTAAAGGGGATTTTTTTGAAGTCAAACTAGAAGCCTTGGCTTAGTGGCTTTATGTGACAATGAGGGTTTATTGAATGTTCCCATCGATTTTGATGCTCAGGCAGCTTAGGAAACATTAAACAGTGTCGAGACAAATAAAAAGACTATTAAATCGAACGCTTCACATAATCCAATCATGCGAATTATTCATCACATGATAACTTACACTTTAAATGCTCATGATCAATTAAATGGCCAAGTGACATTGAAGGATCTTGTTCTTTTGGATATGGTCCTCCGTGGCCATAAGGTGGATATGGCTTACTGGATTATTGTTAAGATCAGTTTGATTAAAGATGTTATGGATAGGGTTATTGAGTTTGGTACTATTGTCACTATGATTGCCAAAGGTTTAAGGAACAAATTAGAAGAAAACGACATGCCATATTTGAAGAACTTTACTAAGAAGGATTACATCAGATTTGATACCCTTACACAGATGTAAATGCCTACCATATTCCTCGAAGTGGGTGGCAACTTATTCAGAGTTAGACTTAGAATAACCAACCTACACAGCCTATCTAATCAGATATTCGACCCACTATTACTTAGGATAAGGAAGCTTGCTTCCATCATTTGAGTCCTTCTTAGCTTACCTCTAGACGTAGGTGGATGCATTCCTGCCACAAGTTAGTTTTAGATATTGAGTTGTGTTCTTTTCAAGATTGTGTGCATGGCTTCATGAGCTCTATAAATGATTCATTGCTTAGGTTGCATCATGATATGAAGGTTATGATTAGCTTAGAGGACGAGGCTTGATTCTTCATTCACATTTTTCATCTTATTACATCATCATTTTTAAATAGTCTTTTAAGGAACATGTATTTATGCATATTTTGACTCATGCTTCATTTGTTATGCTTACTTTCTTATATATGCTTATTACATAATTTTTTAATGATGCTATGCTATGATTCCTATAATGAATGTTATGACTTTCTTGTTGATAATGTTTATTGATGATTGGTTGATTGTTGTTGATGATGTGTTGATGATTGGTTGGGTGCTATTGATGATGATATTGAAAAGTTGGTTGATATTGATTGATATTGAGAGTGTTTTTCTTTTGTTTGTTATTTTGGGATATCAAAAAAACAGAGAAAACTCTGTCGAAATTTTTTTTTTATTTATGACAAAAAAAGGGAAAGATTAGTTGTTTTATAAAGAAAAATGACATATACTCCTTATTAAATTTGAAAAAGTTAAATAATTATGGTTTTTGAAAAATGTTAAATAAATTGAAATAAAATGAGTTAAAACCAAATTCATTATATTGCTAAAGTGAGGGGGAGTTTAAATTGTTGTTTAAAGTTTTATAAATTTTTTAATTTGTTTTTTAATACTTAAACTTAGGTTTTGTTATCAATTAAAAAGGGGGGGATTATTAGACCTATAGGTGTTTTGATTATGCCAAAACTAAGTTTAATGTTGATATTTAATAATTTTTTAGCTAACAAAGTCCATGGTATAAAGTCACAATGACCAAAAGATGGGTGAAATGCAATTTTATAATTTTTCAGGTTAGGGACACCCATCCCTATTATAGGACATCTATCCCCATATGTGGGACACCTATCCCAATTGAGATGCCAGTCCCATACCCATCATCAAGAGTCTGGAGCTCTTGAAAATGTTTTCTAAATAGTCAAGGACGACCATCTTAAATCAAGAGACGTTCATCCTCTATTGAATGATGACTATGAAATGCTTATTCCCTCTCCAACACATTAGTAAGCATAATTAGGACTGTCAACAAAGTCAGCACATTAGAATGCTCATCCCTATGCGTGTCCCTTACACGTCCTTTCATGATTGATGCTCTCTAGAATTTTAAGGTGCAAAGTAGAACACCCATTCTAGAAGAAGGGATGCCCATCCCTCAAGTAATGTGTTTTAAGAATTCAACTATTGGACAACTATTTTGAAGCCACCAAAGAGGGATGTGTAAGAGGACTCCCATCCTGTTGTGTTTTTTAAGGTTAAAACATCATTTTCAAAAGTCAGTAGCTAGTAAAATCAATCCAACGGATCTTTTAAGTCTCAATGCTATTTAAACAAGTTGAATTGAAGACAAAAGGGTTAGCGAAGATATTTAAAGCATTCAAGAATTCTTATCTCAATCTCTAAGCTGTTAATCTCCCTATATAAACTAAAAGCTCATATCTTTAAAAGAAACATTTGTACACATTAGAAAAATCATCCTATTATAGGCATATTCTACTTGTAAATTTTTTTTCTAATTACACTTGGGTGAAATCCTGTATCTTTACTGTAAAAGAGTGAAATCTCAAGTCAACTAGTATAATTCGAAAGTGATTCTAGTAGAAACTTCAAGCTAGTTGCTTGAAAAAATGGACATAGGAGGCTTGGGACGAAAAGTTATGAACTACTCTAAATTCTTAAGCATTTTCTCTCATCCTTTACTTTATATTTTGATGGTTTATTTTTTTTTTTTGTTTAGGGAATCCAATGTAAAAAAAGAAAAAAATTCAGGTTTAGTAAATTTTGCGTTTAATTTTTTTTATTAATCCTATTTACCCCATTCTAAGATTAATGTGTTATTAGGGCTTTTTCATGTAAGGTGAAAGTAAGATGAGTATGAGATTTTTAAGTGGCTCAAGATGTGTGCATGCTAGACATATTTTAGGATGGTTACAAAGGAGCACCATGAGTATATACTCCTTATACTGCTCATAGTAGGGCATGACTGTAATATGATACCATAGCCGTAATAAGTTAAACTTGTAGTAAGTTGAATTATAGCTATAGTTTGGTAGTCTAATGGTAAGTGGATTGCACAATGAATGTTCACATAGCTAATGTGCCAAATCCTTGTATATATCTAATTCAATCGACCTAGTATACAAGTACGGTATGACAAAGCTTTCACTGAAAGATGATGTGGTCACACTAGTCTAGATCCAAAGTGATTTAGTGGGAAAGAAATATTATGTAGCTTAAAGGTTCTTGAGTTTATATATATGAGTTATAGGACCCATGTCATTCTAAAAAGGTTTAGAAATAAGCTCTGAATGACTAAGTTACGGTAGATCTAGGCAAAAGTGTTTTGGAGATTATGTAAAAGAGTAATAAAGTCTCTTGCTTATTAAGTGACTTTGCACTCACTCCTATACTTTTCATTTGTGCAAGTACAAGTGATCATAATAGCTACAAATGAAAGCGGTGGTCAGTAAGTGTAGTCGACATAAAGAAACATATGTTATTTTAATCGTTTATGTACAAATATCATTTTATGTTTTGGACATTGAGACATTGTATTTGTGATTATGCTACATACTATATTTTCATAACTTAGGATTATGTCATGTTATGTTTATAAACATCCTTTGTTATGTTCCCACTTGAGTTTAATAAAAAATGTATTTTTGTATTAATAGACATATTTAAGTATATGCATGCTCAATTAGTCAGAGTTAGTGAAATCTTCTTGCGAAAGATAACACTTCTCAACGGGTATGTTACACTTGATCCTTATCCCATACAATATGTGATTTATCTAGATACTCAAGTGTGAATTAAAATAAAACTTTATACATATCCGTATCATTATGCAAAATCGTTCAAAGAGAATGCATGATTGTGCATGGTCCTTAAGAGTCAAACTTGGGTTATCCTCATCCATTTAGATAAACCAAATCCATCCATAATCTCACAAACACCCAAATACTCTAGAATTATTACACTTTGGTCCATAAGTGCTATAAAATACATTTTGAGATTCAAAATTTGGACCAGATCTAATTCAGACAATCCTACATTTCTAGTCTTTGATCAACTTCTTTTATTTGTGTGACACATAAGCTCTCCATTAAGTCTGTAATATCTAGATTTAGGTCAAATCTATACACAGACTAAGATTGCTCTTTAGCAAGACATCATGGCCACCTGAATAACAGAGTATTAATGAATAACTTTAAGCTTTGTCAACTTTTTGGTTACTTACAATACGATCTCTTCGTCAACCAATATCTCTTGAGGCTGAGATACAAATATAATATTTACCTTAAAGGCCCTTCAATATGAACTAATGTCTATCAATGTTTGAACGACTCAGATCGCGTTTTACCCAATCTAATGTGGCCACAAATTTGAGTGGTAATCGATATATTTTAACATTCTTATCTAAAATATCTTCTCTCATACTCAGAAGTGACAAATCCTTTATTGATCCACCATAGCCTTCATATAGATTTCAGTATGGCTAATCACCATTTTTATAATACCTGTTGTATGGAGACAAGTTAGATAATGTTAAACTATATAAATCCTTATACAAGATGATCCAATTGTTAGGGTAGGGACCCTAGAGCTAATCAAATTAGGTGTTTATAGATGTAATTTCATATTAATCATTAATAAAATGATTTATTGTTATTCAATTCATTTGTTATTTATTTATATAATCGTAGGAATAACATGCCCTTAGAATATGGAATTGTCACAAGGAGATTAGATGATTGATCGTGAAAACTCTATGTACACATTAAGTGGCCATTCTAAAAACATTTATAATCCTAACATTGCAATGAATAAGGACACGTGCAATGATGATGAGATTATCAGTGTTGACCATCCTTACCAAAGTGGCGATAGTTCTCATGTGTTGAAGCTATTATAGAGAGTTTGGTGTAACACATGGGTGCACATTGTAGATGTGTTTATTAGACTGATTAGACCAGAGGATATCCATATAGATGTTTACTCTAGTATCTTTGGAAAAAATCTTTTGAACATTGTGGGTGCATGTGATCTTTTGATTTAAAGACGTCAGGTTATCTCGTGTAAAGATTGGTATGGTTTGACGCGATCTAATATGCCATTATAATTGGGTTAACTATAAAGATAGAGATTGACCATATCGTGAGATTTATGGAGGCTATGGTTGATTGATAAAGGATTCATCATTCTTGAGCAAATGGTAAGATATCTCACATAAGTATACTGAATGACATTTATGAATGTTTGAATCTGTAGCCATAGTGGGATAAGTTTATAGCCTAATCCAAGTTAGTCATTGATGTGTATCTGTTCATACTGACGACCCATTAAGATAAACACATTTCTATGTCTTAGCCTCAAGAGATATTGGTTAATGAAATGATTGAATTGTATGTAACTGTGAGGTTGTAAAAGCTTAAGAGATGTATATTAACACTCTATCATCTAAGTGGTCATGATGCTTTGCTAGAGGTCAATCGTGGTTTATATTTGAATCTGTCCTAAATTCAAACATTGTTGGCTTAATAGAAAACTTATGGATCACACACGTAAAGGAGTTGAATCGAACTTAGAAGAGTAGATTAATTGTTGACAATCCTGGCATTTAAGGTTAAGAAAGAGAGATTATAAATGGATTAGGTTTGCCCAATAGGTTAAGAAAACTCGGTTTAACCATGCCTTAACTAAGTGCTAGTCATGGATTTGGTGAAAGAGGTGTCAACCATGCAAATGTAGATACCATTTGGCACCTTATAACAAAAACATGTTAGTCGACACACAAATGTGTGCCAACTATGCAATTTTGTGGAAATGCTAGTTGACACACATTTGTGTGCCAACCATGGAAGTCTTGGCCATACTGATTAGCATATCTGTGCCACCTATGTAAAAGGCTTGATAGATATCGACTAGACAAGTTTTCATGCTAGTTATGCATCTATGTGTTAAAGGTGCTATATGTGTTCAAAATTTTAGTCGTGCTCGAGTACCTACCTGTATATATAAGGTATGATTTCTCACATAATAATAATAAGCATACATAAGACACAAAAACCCTAGCCACTGGTTTTGCACTCTTTCCTTTTGATATGAGCAGTAATTCCAATCAAGAGCCCTAATAGCCTTTTTACTTGGATTTCCTCTATTTACATTCGTGTTCTATATGGATACCAAGATGCCACTTTGTAAGGGTTGGATATGTTAGGGTAAGTGCCTTAGGGCCAATCGAATATGATATTTGTGAATGTAATTTTCTATTAATAATTAATAAAAGATTTATTATTATTCAGTTCATATTTTATCTATTTATATGATCGTACAAATAACAAGCCCTTAGAATGGTAGAATTGCGATGAGGGGACTGATCATGGAAACCCTATGTACTCTTTTAATGGCCATTCTAGAAACATTTATAATCTCTACATTACAATGAACAATAGCATGTGTAATGATGATAAGATTATCGAAGTGTTGAGAGACCCTATCGAAAATGGTGACAATTCTCATGTGTCAAAACCATTGAAGATAATTTGGTATAACACATGGGTGCACATTGTAGATATGTTCATCGAACTAACCTGATTAGAGAATATCCATATGGATGATTGCTTTAATGTCTATGAAAAAAATTCTTTAAACACCACGGGTGCATATGATCCTTTGACTTGAGGTCACTAGATCGTCTCGTGTAAGGATCAATATGGTTTAACGTTATCTAACGTGCCACCGTAATAAGGGTAACTATAAAGGTAGTAATTAGTCATGTCGTGAGATACATAAAGGCTATGGTTGACTCCTAAGCATAGGAAAAAATGTCTCTTTTGAGAATACTAAATGACATCCATGAAAACTTGAATCTGTGGGATAAGGTTATTGCTTAATCCATGTTAGTCATTAATGTATACTAGTTCATACCAAAGAATCACTAAGACAGACACATTTCTATGTCTTAGTCTCCAGAGATATCGACTAACGAAAGAATTGAATTGCATATTTATCATATGCACATATTTAAAAGCACGTTATAAATCAACAAAAGATATAACACATACATAACAGAAGACCTCAACTATAAGTTTTCTGTTTTTCTTTCCTCTTCCTAAGAACATAAAATCCAACAAAGAAGCTCCAGTAGTCTTTTCTTTGGATTTGCTCTTACTTGTTCGTGCTCTGTATGGATACTAAGATGCCACCTCTCGAGGTTTGGATAGTGTTCGTTCTCAGGCCATGAGAAGTTTTGGAGGAGCCACTAACGTAGATGTAAAAATTAAAACACCATATGAGTGTTTTGCATGTTTATGACTGTATGTCTAAAACAAGTATCCTAATTACGGTGCACTAAAAACTTTATAGTGGTATTAGAGCCATTGTTTAGCATATTTTCACAAAAATATATGTTTGCTAATTTTTTTTGATTAATTTTACATGTTGAATGGATGTAATTAGATTAATCAAGCCTAAAATTGGTAAAGATGATTTGCAATCATATTGTTACACGATTTGTTAAGTATCATGTACAACATAAACAATGTCAAATTGTTGAGTGATGATTTAAAATTTTTGTTTGAGTTTTGTTGATATTTATAGGTTATATTATGGTTGAAAGTCATAGATTTCATGTTGTTACACAAAATCTCCTTTGAATCATACTAATTGTATGATTCAAGGGTTACCATCAGTGTAAGTACGATTTATGTGTCGTATTTCCTTACCCTGATGATTAGCTTGTTGAGAGTGAGAGTTTTCTAGATTTTTTGTCATTGAAAAAACCAAAAGATTGGGCTTGGAAGCCCTCTTGCATGGCTTATGCAAAACGTGTAAAGAAGGTGTCGAGTGGAATGGCTTAAACACCATGAGTGGTTTATCCAACCATGACTCTTTCATGGTGCATGACACCAACACATGTCATGGTTGGACCATAATTTGGTCTAGGTGTGACTCTTTCATGACATAATGCCATGTGTGCACAAGGTGCATGTTTGGACCAATTCTTGTCTAATTGTGCCTTTCTATGTGAGGTGTTTGCCACTTTGGTTACATTCTAGTTGTGCCCATGCCATGACTTCAACCATCTAATATTTTTGAATTTTGTTGAATTCTAGATGCATAGTTGGACAACATGCCTACACGCTTGACAAAATTAAAAATTATGATTTAATCTTATTTTATCAAATTTAGACTGAACTGATATTTTCTTGAGTCTGAGGGTTGAATTATAATTTTGTAAAACTTTAGAAACCAAAATGTGATTTAACACTTGAAATAATAAAAATTAAAATTTAATTTTTAATTGATAAATATATATGGATGTATGTATGCATAGTACTCAGTACACAACCAAAGAACCTTTATGAATGTTTTAATTTCTTTGTTTTGTTTAGGGTTATAACCTCTAAAATAGCTTTGAATGCCCTACTTTTATCCTTTCCTTTTTTTTTTTTAAAAGTTCAAGTTATTTTTATTTCTTTAGAATTCTATTACTAGGAAATAAAATAGGTCATATAGATTTATATCTCCTTTGTAAAACCTAACCCAGGGTTGTCTTATGGTAGGGTGTCATTGACTAAGACCTTTGCAATTTCTTCTTTATAGATAGAAATTCCAATACTTATAAAGAAATAACTAAATTAATAACGTGCATAGTCTGAAACATAAATACATAAATAGCATAAATCCCAAAAAATGACAGTTTTTCCTTTCGCCCTTATACAACTACTCTATTAGACTGTTGGCTCCCCCATATGCCTTGCTACTTACCTCTACCTACAAAACCATAGAAAGAAACACATGACTAAAGATACTGAGTTTGTTAGTAACCTCTCAGTAATTTGCCCAAGGCATAAAAACTATAAAATTGGCATCCTATTAGGAAGTCTCCGTGTTGTCACACTCGATACCCTCATGCCTTGACATAGGCCATCCATAAAGGTTACTAAGGCCTAAGTTAATCTCAACATATCTGATGCCTTAATGAAAGCAAATGACACCTTATATGTCTATTAACATCAAGCCTTGTGCACATGTCATATGACTTATTAGACTAGCTATATATGACACCCTTATCATACAGGGAAAATTTGGTAGTAATCCTTCCTTTAGCACATACGTTAACTTTGGAACTGTTATTTGAAAATCGTCTTAGGATAACCCTTACCCTATGTACGTATATGACGCATCCTGTTGACCACATGAGGAACTATCTGAAAAGCCATAATCCCTTACCATACACACCTACATTGAACTAAATTATGTGAGTAATGTAACTTAACGTCAGGTGTATGATGCATTTTATGGGTATTAATCTCTCATCAAGCCTTAATGTTTTCATGTATCTCACCACGTTTTCACACACTTGATGACTATCTAGATATATATCACTTTCCTTGATTTTCCTAATTTTTTACTTGGATCCTACTTGGACGGGGTTTGTGTTGTCTTCTATATAGTCAGACACTTCTACTGTAGTTGATTAACTTATCATAATTCATTAATTACTTTTTAATTTCATTTTTTCTTCTTCCACTTTCTTGCAGTTAGTCAAGAGTAAAATAGTCTTTTTAATCTTTTGCTTATACTTGGTCTAAAGGTAAAAAGGTCTTTCTGTTAGGTCGGTATTTGCATGGGCATGCCTTGAATTGGCACCCCTTTGCACAACATTCTTATACAAGCATGATGATGGTGTGGGTTTACACACCACGTACTTTTCATGATGTCTAAGCATGAGGTACTCCCCATGAGGCATAATTGTGCCCTGTTGAAGAAGCCTAACACGTGTATATGTCTTATAAAGCATGGTTGTGCGAGCATTTCCTTACCAAGGTACAACCATGGTTTATGTTCTTGGCCAAACTAACACAACTCAAGGTCTCTAGTTAATGTCAAATAATCTATAAATACCCCTAAATAATCATATAGTGGCTAAAGCTAAAAAATATACAATAGCATCTCCGGATCATGGACAGTACCAAAGAAATTTTATGAAAAATAATCATAGGCTAGTTTGCTTGTTACCCAAATGTTATTTGGTCCTATCTACACATGTTAATATCCATACATTCAACAAAAGTCATACTAACACACATAAAACCTAACTAAGACACGTCATTCATCCATTTATCCAACAATCACAACTGTACAACCAAGAAAATGAACACCAACTAACCTATCCTTCAACATTCAGGTGGTGTCTTTGCATGACCAATGGTTTTCCAAAGATCCGATTCCTCTCTGGTGACTAGAGCTCTCAACTCTCTCAACTTTCTCTTTTGCTCAAATGGCTGGGTAAGATTTTAGGGTTAGAAGAATAAAAAATATAACACGAGCATCTCTTTATAATGTTTGCCAAACATCATACACAATTGTGTTATCCTTATGCATAAATGTGCATAACATTGTACTAACATGGAAATCGCTCAAAATCATTGTGTGACTAATCTTATATGAAAATTCAAAAGTCATTGACAAGGCATGATCATGCGCTTTAGCACGCAAAATGTGTATACTTTTGTAATTAGTTAGTTTCACAATCTTCAATGCAAAATGACTTCCTTGGCTGATTACACCTCATCATCAAACTTAATTTAAAAACAAAAGAAAAGACTAAAATGTCTTTAGGCTTGCTTGTAGATGTTACAATTAACTTAAAAGAATTCTAATAACTTTGTGAAACTATTACTAATAAAATTGATTTTAAATTAGTATAAAGATTGTGATACTAGTTAGCCATATCAGTTAATCATATGTCTAATCTCACAGTTTGTACAAGATTAGGATAAGGGAGATGAACATATAATCGAGAACTATAAATACCATACAACTAAGAGGGCAAAATGGATGGCTTTACTAATCGATGTCTAGTGTTTCATGTACATGGCTATGTTGTATGCAAACTCATCTTATAGAGTATCTTAATCTTGATGTAAATAGCAAAACAAAATGAGCATGAGATGTAGTTTTATTTAGTGTGATATTTAGTTCAACATGACATCATCTTAACCTAGGCATGTCTAAAGTTAAGGTGTGACCTTCACAAGGCTTCTCTACATTTATTTTTATTAATAAAAATTTATTTACTAAAAAACCAAGATTTTTCATTAGTAAAAATATGGTTAATAATAAATTAATGTAAGCAAGCTTATAATAAGTTTGTCATGGTTTGTTTCTTGAACTTGGGGGATAAGGCATTTCACTTAACCTCTAGGTTGGTAATGTTATTATCCCTAATTAACATTTATGGTAAGTATTAACAAAAGATTTTGCATTTCAATTACCCTGGTGCATAACCATAATTACCGTAATTATTTATATATATATATATGTTTATTTATTTATTTGGTAGGTGAGCCTGTATTAAAAGAAATAAAAAGAGGTATATAAAACCTAATAATAAGGCTACCCCCTAACTTAGGACATGCTTTAGGTTTGGAGACTAAGAATGACAAAACGGAACAAGAGCCAACTTCTAAACAAGCTTAGATAAAGTACAAGAAAAGCAAATAAACTCAACTTACGCAAGATTAATTTGATTTTGAGAAACTCTTATTCTACTAGATTATTATCCCTATATGGTTATTTTATTAGCTATGGTAGTAATTCAAGAAAAGAAGTTATTTCTTTGACATCTTCTTTTCTCATATAAGATATGTCATCATTAGTAGGTGTAAATCTGATAATTTCAACATTTGAATAATATTAAATAAGTTACTTTGTAAAGGTAGATTATGATTTAAAGCCTAGATATTTTCACCTTTCTAAGATCAATAAACATTATTTCAACTATTTTATATATATACTATTGTGCATCATTCAAACATTACAAAAAAAAATTGTTATAGTAGATGGAATTGGAGATGAATTCTAGTCGATTAACGATTTACCAAAATATTATCAGAGAAATGGTGTATTCCTGATGGTCTTCTGGTAAATCGTTGAACCGATTAGAATTTATTGCTACATCAAAAAATTATGTTCATTTTCCACTCATCTTATTCACGTGATTTCAAATGAAAAAGGTAAAACAATATCTTTTTATGTTTTTTTTCATCTATTGGGGTGTTTGTTTCTATTCATTGTTTTAGAACCATCGACTGTTTCTCTTCATCATTTCGTAGGGAACTGCTCTAAATCCAATGAGGCATAACCCATATCCAATAAACCACCTCTTGTTTAAGAAGTTGCTTTAAATCATTTGTCATTTGTCAAACTTGGGTACTTCATATTTAGATAACATGGATGATCAATGAAAAGGCATTTGAGTTACAACTTTTATCTCTCAAGATAACCTTCCTTTATCGATTGAAAAACCACACGTGATCACAAACCATTTTTTCAATTTTCACATACTGATTCCATATAGTAACTTTTTTCATTGTCTCCTTCTTTAAGGTAGGGTGTGGCCTTTGTTGAGGCCTTTTGTACATTTCATTTCTTTAAAACAAGTTTATTTAACCAAAAAATTCAATAGTAAAAAATGGTTAATAATCATTTACTATATGCAAGCTTATGATAAGTCTCGTGTTTTGTTTCTAGAATTTAGGGGATAAGACGTTTCACCTAACCTCCAGGGTGACAATTTTATTCTCCTTATTTAATAATATATATGATAAGTATTCAAAACAAATTTTGTATTTGGATTACATTGATTCATAACCATATCTCTCTCTCTCTATATATATATATGTGTGTGTGTGTGTGTGTGTTGATAACTAAGTATACATATGCACTAAAATAAACAAGAAAATACCTCATTTATTAAACCTTATAATTTAAAAATGTATCCAGGTAGTTATTGTGCATATTCACTTATAAAATTGTAATCGAAATGACAAAATAAATAAATATGAAGAGATATGTGAAAAGATGATTTTGCCCCTCGCCATTAGCTCCCCCTATATGTCTCACTACTCACCCTTACCTACAAAACAATAGAGAGGAACGCATGAGTAAAGATACTTTGTATGTTGGTGACCTTTCAACACCCTGAATAATAAATAAAGCTGGTAAACTTGACATTCCATTTGTGAATCTTAGAGTGGTCACAACTTGACATCCCCATGCCCTGACATAGGCTATCCACAAAGGTTACTAAGGCCTAAGTTGAACTTGGCATATCTGATGCCTTGGTGAAAACATTTGACTCCTTGTATGTTTAATAACTATCATGCCTTGTGCACATGCCATACGACCTAACTAGCTAGCTAACTATGATACCCTGATCACACAAGAAAATCTGATCATAGTCCATCTCTTACCACATACACTAGTTATGAAACTTTTATCTAACCATCCTAGACTAACCCCTATCATGGGTATGTATGTGATGTATCCCACTGACTACGTTAGAAACTATATGAAAAGTCACAATCCCTTACCATTCATACCTGAACTAAACTAAACAGAACTGGGTAACTAATATACCTTGGCATCTAGTGCATGATGTATCTTATGGGTATCAAGCTCTATTGCTTTCGCATATCTTGCTATTTATGCACATAGTTGGTGGTCATCTAGATGTATACCATTTTCCTTAATCCTTCTTATTTTTGACTCAGTTGGAGTCTTGTGTCATCTTCCATATAATCAAACACTTCTTTTATCTCTAACTTCCTTGTCATCGTTACTATGGTCTCTTATGCTTTTTCTTTCTTCTTTCCCTTCTTTGTGCTAGCCTAAAGGTAAAATGGTCTTTAACTGACTACATAGGTGTGTGCCTAAGGTGCACCCTTGTGTTCATTTATTTAGGCACAATATCCTTTTTTGGAAAGTCATACACTAATGTGTGTCACATACGGCATGATTGTGTGTGTCGTTCCTCAAAATTTTGGGTTATACATTCTTTTCGAATAACTTTTGGCCATATCAACATTGACGTTTTAAACTTTAGTCTTTAAACATTCTAACATTCACCAATGCACATTAAACGACAATAGAATTAGTAAGAACATTCATAATTCTAGATTAACAATACCAATGAGTTCTATAACACTCATATGGTATCATTATTCCAACATTTTCTTATTATTAAACTACTTAGCACTTTCATGTTTATCTCCCCAGAATCCATAGCAAATTATAAACCACATAAAGCAGTTTATATAACAAAATCTTTAAGTCTTTAAACCAACATTCTAACATGTTTATCGCAATAGTTTGTATTCAAATAATTCACACAATAAATCCATCAATTTATATATGCATAATCAATACTAGGATCATCAAAACTTGTAGAATAAGACTTCAAACATGATTCATAACTAAAATCTCACAACCATTTTAATAATCATTTAATTAGCCAAGGGAAAACACCAATATTTTACATTTGTGGATCTAATTTTATATTAATAATTAATAAAAGGATTTACTATTATTCTGTTCATATATGTTTAATTATATGATTGTATGAATAACATGCATGTATGTTGACGAGTGTTATGTTTGGTTAAAATTCCAATCATGTTCGAACATTTGCACATATAAATTAAAGCGTGAATTTGAGAAATACATACAACACAAAACACAAAGAACCCTAGTTGCCACTCTTTTCATTCTTCTTCCCGTGAACACATCTGTTATGCCAAAGATCCCTAGCAGATACAAAGGCAGAAGCTGTTGTTTCTGCCTAGCTATGTAACTAGGAAACAAAACATGTAATAATTGAAGATTGTAGACAAAAGGACAAGCGCAAAGACCCGAAGATGAAAATTCACCTAAGTTGACTAGTCGAACTCCCTTAGACTCAAAGAGCTTGACATTAATTATGGTTGTGTACTGGCACATTTTATTTTTAAATTGTAAAATGTATATGTAGGTTTTATTTTGCAAATATCACTTAGCATGTGGCTTAAAATTTGATAAGACTAAATAATAAAACCTCAATTTAAATATTAAGTCTAAGATTTGATTTGTGTCTTCCAATATGATACCCTAATTAAGCCCCTATTCGTTAGAACTTTGTTCGCCGAAGTAAATGGTATACTTCTATTAAGTGAAAAATTAGGAGATAATCATATTAGGTCTAACTTAAGTTATAAACTTTGCTTGTTGCCAAACTAGAGGTGAGGTATATTGGAGGCATACAGAAGTGTCAATGGGCTGGGTCGGGTCGACTCTGCCTCTGCTCATCGGGCCAATAGGTCGGGTTAAGCCAAGCTTGAGGCCCATACAGTAATAGGCCTTGGGGCGGGGTTGAACCATTGATATGTAAAGGCCTAAAGCCCAACCCATATATTAATGGGCTTTAATTGGGCTAGAACGGGCTTTAATCGGGTCGGGGTAGCCTATTTAAACAATATTTTTTTAAAAAAATTTAATTAAAATTTTAAAACACAAATTAGTTTTCAATTATTAAAACCGATGACAGTACCCCGAATATTTTATTTATAATCCCTCACTTGTGACAGAGAAATATTGTGGTTACATGATGAAAATAATATAAATTGATAATATAGTATAAATTAATTAATTATATACTATATAAATTACAAAACATAAATAAAATATATATATTATATATCATTTATCTATTCATCTTCAATATCCAATTCTTTGAATTCTTCAAAGATATCTTCTACCACATAATTCTGTATTTTTAAATCAGTTTTGACTCAATCTTTCGTACACATTATTGTTTCAACCATATTTAGTTTTAAATTGGACCGCCTATCATCCGACACACATCCACCTACCCTAAAAGCGGATTCTGATGCTACAGTTGACACCGAAGGTGTTAGTAGATCTTAGGCCATGGCAGTAAACACAACAAAAGTTTTAATTTTTTTTTCTCAACTCTACTGATCTGCATAATTGATGATATGCTTGTATTCGTGATGAGGATGATGAAATGCATGCAATGATATGTCTAATTACTTCTAAATGTTTTTTAGCCAAGCTCAAGCCTTCTTAAGCTATTAAATTAATAATATGATATGCACACCTAATATGAAATAATTTTTCATTAAATGGTGAAGATAAATGATTATATATATATTTAATAACTTTATCATTATTTTTGACATTGCCATAAGTAATTAAAAAATTGAATTATTAATTTTATACTCCTAAAAACTATTTGCTAATGCACGACAAATTGTAAGACCATCATGCGGATATTCCAAATTTCTAAATGCAATAATTTTTTTGCATAACTGCTAATTAGAATTAATATAATTGGTAGTTGTATAAAGATACCTTATATGTTGATTTGTAACAGTCCATAAATCAGAAGTTATTGAAATAACACCATTAAAATTACTTAATTCTCCAATGATTTTTAATTTCATTAATTCATAATTTCTTAAGATATCTGACCTAAGAATTGACTTAGGAATTCTTCTAAATGCCGATTGAATACTATTTTGCATCATCCATTCTAAAATTTCATATTTTGCATAACTAAAAGGTTGATTAGAAACAACTATTTACCTGGTCATATACTCTCACATCTTTATTTGATCGTATGTAAAAGTCGACATTTCTCCCATGAGTCTAGAACTGCTTGGCCTCCTGTTGAACTGACACTTGAACCAATGGATCGCAATCGGGTGAATGAAATTTGTTTTTGTCCTCTGAACTCATGTGGAATTTTTTACAATAATCAATAACATGTCGGCGGAGATGTCCTGTCCCACTTGTACTTGCACATGTTAAACAAGAACTGCAATGTTTACATACTGCTCAACGAATTGATTTTCCTTCTATTGTTTCCTTATTCAATCGAAGTGCTTCCACACCATTGACGATTGTTTTCTTTTTCTCTCTGTCGAATAATGTGAACCTGGACTTATACCACTTTCACTTATTGGTGCTCCACCTATTCTATGTTATGTATCATCAATAATATCATTAACACCAGTATGATAATATTCAAATGGATTGAATTCATTTGTCATTGGATCTATTTGTAATATTTTGTAATGATAAAATTGAAATAAAAATGAAATTATAAATATAAAAAATTATTATTTACAAATTTAGATAGTTTCTGAAAGAGAGTTGATGAAAGAAAATAAGATTGAAAATATAATGAAAGAATTGAGAGTGAGAGATTTGTAAATGAAAAAAAAGAAAATTGAATTGGTTTATATAAAAATATAAATAAATTAAAAAATTTAAAAAAATTTAAGGCAAAAGCCGTTGTTTCTGTTTGGCTATATAACTAGGAAACAAAGCCATGTAATAATTAAAGACTGTAGATGAAAGGACAAGTGCAAAGACCTGAAGATAAAGATTCACCTAAGTTGACTAATCGAACTCCTTTTGACTCAAAGGACTTGACATTAATTATGGTTATGTACTGACACATTTTATTTTAAACTTGTAAAATGCATGTGTAGGTTTTATTTTGCAAATATCATTTAACATGTGGCTTAAAATCTGATAAGACTAAATAATAAAACCTCAATTAAATATTAAGTCTAAGATTTAATTTGTGTCTTCCAATATGACATCCTAATTAAGCTTTTGTTCATTAGAACTTTGTTCGCCAAAGCAAATGGAACACTTCTATCGGTGAAAAATTAGGAGATAATCATATTGGGTCTAATAAACATTTCTTGTTGCAAAATTGGAGGTGAAGTATATTGGAGGCATGAGTAGGGAATACATTTATCGATGCAAGGAGATATGTAGTATCCACCCTACTAATATCGAGAGTCATATTTAGGGTTGCATGATTTATTAGGGTAATACTTATAGGATTTTTAGGACGTTGACAGTTGGCAGCGTAGTGAAATTTAAAATTTAAAAATCAAACAAGCTAAAAAACCTTATCTAGGATACTTCTAAGGTGTTTTAGAATTATATCTACATTAATGGCTCCTTCAACCTTCACATGACTAGAAAAAATATTTTATCCAATTATTATGAGATAACACTTTCAACACACATGCTCAATTGGCACACATATGTGTGCCAATTGAGAAGTTTAATCACTTGCACAACTAGACCATATATATGTACTAGCCGATAGGCTCAAGCATTTACATAGTCAACAAGCTTAAGCATTTGCATAGCTAGCACACATATGTGTACCGGTCAACAAGTTCAAGCACTTACACAACTATCACACATATGTGTGCCACTTAACAAGTTTAGGCACTTGCAAGGTTGGCAAACATATGTGCGTCAATCGACAAGTTTTGTTACATGGTATAGACTAGCATCTTGCATTTGCATGGTTGACGCTATCACACCAAGTGCACAGCTAGCACTTTGTCAAGGCATGGTCAAACTGAGTCTTTTCAACCTATCGGGCAAACTCAGTCCATTGGCGATCTCTCTCTCAACCCTAATCACTAAGATTGTTAAAAAACAATCTACTCCTCTGAGTCTAATTCAACTTTTTTATGCGTGTGACCCATAAGCTCTCTATCAAGCAATTATAGATGTTATTCAATATTCTCACGTGAGATATCTTCTCTTGTGCTTATGACTAATAAATCCTTTATCAATTAATTATAAACTCTATGTATCTTATGATATGGTTGATTACTATCTTTATAGTTATCCCATTTACCATTTAATCCTTACATGAGACACTTTGTAACCTTAAGTCAAAGGATCACACATACCAACAATGTTCAGAGGATTTATTCTATAGACACTAGAACAACCATCCATATGGATATCCTCATATTATGTCAGTTTAATAAACACGTCTATAATATGCACCATAGGCGTCAATTGGGTTGAGCTGACCCATGACCCTCTTAAACTCGAGAAAATGGCCTGACCTGGTACTGTAACATGTCAAAGTTGGCCCATAGGTCTAGACATAAATTAAAAATAAATAACTAATTAATTAATAATTATAATATTAAAAATTAATTTTTTTATTAATAAAAAATAGTCAACATATGAATTGAATAATAATAAATCCTTTTATTAATGATTAATAAAATTATATCCACAAATGCCAAATTTGAATGGCTTTAAGGTACCTACCTTAACAATACCTGGCTTGAGATCATAGGCTTGGTTATCTAAGTGTTTCCCTATGAAAGATTTAGGAGAAGTAGCCTACATTCTTGGGATTAAAGTTAACCAAGATAAATAGAGTAAACTATTAGGCCTAAGTCAAAACATGTACATAGATAAAATATTGACTAGATTTTATATGGAAGAATCCAAGAAAAGATTTCTACCCATGTCCCATGATGTATATCTTTCAAAAGATATGTGTCTAAGTACATAATTTGAGAGAGCTAAGATAAGTCTGATCTCATATGCCTCGGCTATAGGATTAATCATATACTTCATCTTATGTATGAGAGGCTTGAGCGTTTGTAGTAGATATCAATCTGATCTATGTGAAAAACACTGGATGACTATCAAGATCATCTTGAAATACCTGAGAAGGACTAAGAATGTGTTCTTGGTTGATAAAACAGAATCTGAACTCATTGTTAAATGTTACAATGATGTTAGTTTTCAAACTGATCGAGATGATTATAAATCCTAATCATGGGGTCTTTTGTTTGAATGATGGTATAGTTAACTAGAAACACTACAAGCAAAATACAGTTGCTAATTCTATAATAGGTCTGAGTATATTGCCTTCTTAAAATTGACAAAAGATATTGTATAGCTAAAAAAATTTGTGACCGAACTTGGAGTGGTTCTGAGTATTACTGAGCTAATTGAGCTCCAATGCAACCACAATAGAGCTGACATAGTCTCATCAAAGGTCCAAACACATACTTAGACAATATCACATGATTTGAGAAATTATTCAACGAGGTGACATATAGATAACAAGAATTGATACAGATGACAATTTGGTTGATTCATTGGCAAAACCTCTGTCTTAGTAAAAACATGATAGATATATAGCTGAATTCGTTATTAAATATATGACTAATTAGTTGTAGTGCAAATGGGAGATTATTAAGGTAAGTACTATAAAACCAATCGTATTTAACATTTATGGATGTAATTTTATATTAATCATTAATAAAAAGGATTTATTGTTATTCTATTTTTGTATGTTTAATTATATGATTGTATGAATAATACACCTTTAGAATGGTATAACTATGACGAGGGGATAAGACGTCTTATATGTATACATTAAATGGTCATTTTAGAAACATTCGTAATCCTGATATTACAATAAAAAAGGGTAAGTGTAATGATGATGAGATTATCATAATGTTAAGAGTTCTCATATATTAAAGTTATTGTAGATAGCTTGGTGCAATACATAGGTGCACGTTATAGACATATTCATCAAACTGACCCAACAAGGATATTCATATGGGTGGTTGTTATAGTGTCTATGGAATGAATCCTCTAAACACCATAGGTGCATGTAATCCTTTGACTTGAAGTTGTCAAACCCTTTTGTATAAAGATCAGTATAGTTTGACACTATCCAATGTGTCGTCGTAATTAGGGTAACTATAAAGGTAGTAATCGACCAAAATGTGAGATATATAAAGACTATGGTTGATCAATAAAGAATTCATCACTTTTGAGCACAGAGAGAGATATCTCACATAAGAATACTAAATGACAATGGAATAAGGTTGCAGTCTAATTTATGTAAGTCATTGATATGGATCAGTTCATACCGAGGATCTACTAAGATAGACACATTTTTATGTCTTAACCTCGAGAGATACTGATTAACAAAAGGACTAAATTGCATGTAACTGTAATATTGTAAAAGCTTAAGAGATGTTTGCTAGCATTCCATTGTCCGAGTGGGTATAATGCTTTATAAAGGCTAATCTTAGTCAATGTCTAGATTCAGCTCAAACTTGGACATTATTAGCTTAATTAAGAGCTTATAAGTCACACGCATAAAAGAGTTGAATTGAACTCAAAAGTAAGGATTGTTTGTTGATAATCCTTTGTTTAGGGTACAGAGAGCAACTGTGAATAGATTGGGTTTGCCTAATGGGGTTACAAAACTCAGTTGATTATGCTTTAATCAAGTGCATAACCATGTATCTTAATGTACTTGTCATGTACTTTGTGAGATGGCATTAGTCATGCATATGCATGATGCTGGCTGCACCATGAATAAAAGGCATACCGATTGGCATACACATGTGTGGTCAACCATGCAAGCTTTTAGCCATGTCGACCAACATACACTTGTAAAGTTGGTTATGCAAGTGTTTGTGGTGAAATGCCAACTATGCATGTTTACATGCTAGTCGTGCATGTGTTGATGAATTTAGTGCTTGGTTGAAATTTTAGTTATGCTTGAACATTTGCACATATAAATTAAAGCATGAGTTTGAGAAATACACATAACACAAAACATGGAGAACTATAGTTGCCACTGTCTCTATTTTCTCCTTCCCATGAGCACATTTGTCTAACTAAAGAGCCCTAGAAGCCTTTTTGCCTAGATTTCCTCATTTCATATTCATGCTTCACATGGATGCCAAGGTACCACCTCATGCATATTGTCTTAGGCCATGTGAAGTTTGACAAAGCCATCAATGTAATCATAAAATCTAAAGCACCTTATAAGTGTTTTGCATGTTCTATGAATTTTATGTTTAAAACAAGTATCTTAGTTGGGGCTTTTCAAGATTGTTTGATCTTTAATTTTTAATTTCTCTATGTTGTCAGTTATTTGCACCCTGAAAACCTTACACCAGCTTACTTGGATTCTAATGAACTTGCTAAGTCTTCACATGACTATAAGAATTTTGGAGATTAATGACTTCTTCTGGCAACCAAAAACCTTCCTTATTGTTAATGCAACTAGAGTATGGAAAAAATAATAGAAAGAATTAGGTTACGCTTCCTTTTATTTTACCCTTAGATACGACACACGGGTATGTACCTATAGTATAAGGGTGTTTATCATGTTATTTAACTATGGAAATCATCCGATTTCACCATGATTATGATCTTATCTCAATATTCAAACTTCGTTGATGATACATGACTATGTATACCTGTATATATAGGTGTGCATCTTTTTGGAAAATTTTCATAACTCAATTTAAAAACAAGAGAAAAGACTAAAATACCCTCTAGCTTACCTGTAAGAGTTACACTCTTGAATATCCACTTACAACCTATAAGAACTATTCCTTTTGGTAGATCAATAAGTGTCCAAACTTGATTAACATGCATAGATTTTATCTCAAAATTCATAGTTTCCAACCATCTGCTTAAATCAATACCTAATATAGTTTCGTCATGGCTTTTAGGATCATCACCATAATTTATTTCTCCCACTAAGAAGGATTCAAAATCTTGCTCATAAAGAAATCCGTATCTGTCCAAAGGACATTTTGAGTCTATAATGATGCCCTTTTGGTTAACTAACACCCTAGTAGTGTTTATGGATCTTATGGCTAGGGTATTCCAAGATTGTCTTAAATGTTTCATAGTAGTCTTCATTGATAACATATTAGTGTACTCGAAAAAGAACATGCTCAATATTTGAAAATTATGTTACAGAGGCTAAAAGATAGATAGTTCCAAGTGTGAGCTCTAACTAGATAGAGTAGTATTTCTTGGACATGTTCGGTGGACTCAAGTAAGATATAGGTTGTATTAGAATGATAGAGATTTAAGACAGATGAGGAGGTATAAAGTTTCCTTGGGTTGGTAAAGTATTATAAGTAATTTGTAGAAGGCTTTGCCAAGTTAGTTCAACCACTTATAGAGTTAATTTGCAAAGATAACCCTTTTAGATGGTTTAATTCTTATGAGGAGAGTTTTTAAGAGCTAAACAAAAGATTAACATCAACTCTCATATTAACTTTGTTGACATAAGGCAAATAGTATGATATATATACAAATGTCTCACATCAGGGATTGAGAGTAGTATTGATGTAGAAAGGTAAGTTACTATCAAATGTCTTTCACTAGTTAAACGAGTATAAGACTCAATACATAACATAAGAACTTAAGTTAACATCGGTTGTGTTTGCTCTAAAAATATAGCGACACTATTTGTATGGGGTTAAGAGTAATATTTACACAAATCATAAGAGTTTAATATTTGTTCACCAAGAAAAAGTTTAAAATGAGGCTAAGACGGTGGTTAAAGTCAGTAAAATACTATAACTCTGGGATTAAATACCACCCAAGTAAGGCTAACATAGTTGCAAATGCCCTAAATAGAAAAATGGCATTATTGTTAGACTATTAACTTTTTAATAATAATAAAAACATAAGTTAAATGTGCTAATATGTCCAAATAATGTGTAAAAAATTACAAAATGGACAAAGTATGAAGAAAAATTAAACCTTGAGAAAGACCGGTACAATAAGAAACACATCTGTTCCATGAAGAAAAATTTACACATTCATCTAGTCATTCCATGGTCATGCATACTTCTAGAATTTCGATCAAGTTCAATATACTCATGCATAAACATTCTAGGCAAGCATACCGATTATTCCTAACTACTTCCAAGTCATGCACAAAAAAGGTAAGTCAGTGCTAATCTATATTTAAACATTCAAGTATGATTAACACGAGATAAAGTCAATCATATTATACTAAACCTTTTTCAAGGCTTGTACCAACATTACTTCCAGCTTCATGAAGAGTACCAAAGATAATGCACACCCAAGGGACTCGTTCATGGTCAAAATCGAGTCAAGTAGAACTTAAAGTTAGAAAAGATTATATTAACCATGCATTTGAGGATACCTACCATTTATAGTGAAAAAATGAGTCATTAAGGAACTCATTCAGTATCCAGTTGCATTCTCATGCATATTTCTAGAATTTTCAAAACAAACAAAAGAACGAACATACGTATTAGTCATACCAAATGTTCATTAATGGCATGAGCAATTGAAGTCGATCATTAGAAACTTTGACCGAGGTTGACCTTTAGCCATAAATAACAATACCGATTATTCTAACTAATGGTGTCACCCATTTCATTATAGTTTCAATGGAAAAATGTCACTTTTGTAAGTCAATGGCTATACTTTCAAAACCAATGAAACTATTATGTTTTCCAATCACTTGATCTTATAAATTAAGCTTGTTTGAAGTGAAAAAAGGTTACACAATACAATATCCTAAAGCTCAAAATCTCACTTCTCTCACTAAGTTTAACTCAAACATATGAGAGAATCATTATACTTACCTTGTATAGTAAGCCTTTGTGAGGCAACTTATACAAAAATTCTTGTATTCAAACACTTTTAGGCTAAATCCTATTTAACTATTATATTTAGGCACAATTCCAAAGAAACTAAGTGTAAAAATTTTAAAGAAACTAGTGGAAACTCTAAAGTGGTTTCTTTGGAGAAGTGGATGTAAAAGACTTACAAAAGAAAGCTTCGAACCACTTTGAATATCGAGCTTTTCTAATCCTTTATATTTTAATTTGTGTTTGTATTTATTGTTTGTTTTAAACTTACAATTTGTGCATGAAAATTTTTCAAAGGACTTATTCACCCCCTTCGAGGGTTCATTTTAGTCATTTAGTTTTTCAGTTGGTATCAGAGGTTGGGCTCGTGTTTTCATCAAAATCTAACGATTTGTAAAACTAAAGATAATTTTTAAATGGCTAGCACATCCATGCCTCTTTTTGTCAAGGCCAATGCATAACTAGACCTTTTTTGTTTAGTAGCACAAATTACACACAATGGAAAATTAGAATTGAAAGAAAAGGTGAAGAAGAAAGATGCAAAGTAACACGCGTGAAGAGAAAAACAAAAATTAAGATAGGGGGTATGAACATGAGAGAAAGTTAAGACTTTATACTTTCTCTTTGGGTTTCTATATTGGTATAAGATGGTGGAAATAGTCCTCCAAATGCAAGATCTTTAAAGAAAATCCACCACCAAGTCATTTTATCCTTTGACTGATACTTGAAGAGAGGAGGAAAAAAGATTATTTTGTTTAGTGAGAGAATTTTTATGGAAAAATGAGTTAGTTCTTTTTAAAATGAACTAAATGCTTCCTTTTATAATGGTGGCTAATTTGTAATTTTGAAATTAACTTTTGGCCCACTAAATTCTCAATTTAGATTATTGTCATGCATGTATATCTATTATATACCTTAGCCACCATAATTTCATCTCACTAACATCTTAACTTTTAAAATGTTACTTTTGCACCTGTATAATATTTTACATGATTTATATTATCCTTTGTAAGGTCCTAGCCAATCCTGGATAATTAATGCTCATTCTTATAAGCTTGGTTTATTGGTATGACCCTTCCAGTTTACCATGGCATAGTAGTGCCCTTTTAGATGATCCAAAAGTATATTCAGAAACTCAACAACTATGATAAACATCTAGCTATGTGTCATAGCCTCTAAACCACAATGAAAAAAATACTTTATCGAACCTAATATCCCCAATTATACATTTTGTGTAGGTAATATCCTTTTATTGTCTAATTAAAATTGATTTCGGACTCATGGATCGTGGAAGCCCTAATTTTGATTCTATTCGAATCATCAATTTACATATTTAGAACATGTCATCATGAATATTCTTCATATGACTTTTATTATACTTTGGCCAGAGATTTCATTTTCTAATATTTATTGATGTTCACTTTGGAATTCAGATTTAAATCCAATTAACAGATATTTATAGCCCAATACTTTTCAAGTAAACAAATTCTATCTTGAACATCATTCGTATCCATATACAAATAACACATGACCAATATGACTTCTCTTATGGAATATGGTTAACCTCTTATTTATATACCACATGAATTACATGTATTTGTATTGGTTTCGATCATAATGTCTCAGGTCAAAGGATTACTTCATACATTAGTGCAATCATACAACAAGTTATTGACTACAATTCAATAACCATGTGACTTATCATTATTAGTTATGTTTGAAAAATGATTATCTAACTGTCAATTTATACTATTGTCTTAATGACATGACCATCATCTTCAACCATACTAATGCCATCTCATGGCATTCAATGGAAGCATTCAATATGCTAACTATATGATATTATTATCCAACTTATATAACGTTCATAGGGAACAATTCGATGATTTACTTTTTTTTATATTAAGTGAATCATTTGGAAAATTCATATACGTGCTTTAAATTAATACAAATAAAAGAATTAGCTTTTGCATATAAACAAAAAAGACTACTTCTTTTATTAATAAATTATTACAAATGTATGTATAAGATAAAATCCCTAAAACTGATAACATGAATGGTTTCTAGGGCATACACTAACAAAACTCTCACTTGTACTAAAGTCATGCGTTGTCGTATTGCATACTCATCTTCTTGAGATACTAGTCCAGTTGTTTCAATGTCATCGTCTCAGTTAGTAGGTTAGCAAAATTCTCTACTAATAGTATCTTGTGTATTATTTTTTCTTATGTTCCAATGAATTCTCTTAAAATATAATTTTTCGTTGAATATGTGTGTACTTTTGATGCATCTTCAATTCATTTGCCTATGTAGTAGCATTAATACTGTTACAAAATATGGTTATCAGATAAGTCATGCTTATAACCACACTAAGTTCGAATACAAACTTACGCATCTATAGAACCTTTTTTGCTACTTTTGAAGCAGCAATATATTCAGCCTCTATAGTGTAGTCAGTTGTGGTTGATTGCTTGAAACTCTTCTAACAAACTGTGTCTCTATTACATGTGAAAATGAATCTTGATGTAGACTATCTATCATCAACATCTGATTGAAAATTAAAGTTTGATTATCCCTAAATGTTTAACTCTAAACATTCATAACTTAGAATAAAATCTTTAGTTTTTTTTAAACACTTAAGGATTGATTTCATAATTGATCAATGTTTTCTTCCTAGATTAGTCTGATATCTACTCGTAACACTTATGACGAATGTTATATCAAGTCTTATACATAATATTGCATACATGAGTCTGACCACTGTCGAAGCATAAGACATATTACACATCCGCTGTCGTTCTTTATTGGTCTTTAGACCTATATCTTTATAAAGATCAAAACCATAAGTGATGGGTAGAAGTTATCTTTTCAAGTTTTTCATGTTAAACCTTTTCAACAACATTTTTATTTACAATTTTTGGGATAATCCAATCATCCTTTTTGTTCTATCTTTATAGATATGAATTCCAAGAACATAAGATACATCTCCTAAGTTTTTTCATCGAGAAGGTTATGGATAAACAAATTTTAATCTCATTCATCATGTCAATATCATTACCCATCAAAAGTATGTAATTTACATACAACATGAAAAATGTAATAACATGATCCTTAGCCTATTTGTAGACACAGGGTTTATCCGAATTTTTTTTTTAAATAAATGATTTGATTGTTTCATTGAATCTGATGTTCCAATTCCTTAAAGCTTGTTTCAATTCATAAATAGATCAATGCAATTTGCATACCTTATGTCTTTCAACAACAAATACAAAACCTATGAGTTGTTATATATATATATATTTTTTCCTTAATGAATCTATTAAGGAATGTTGTTTTGACATCCATCTACTAAATTTCATAATTATGGTATGTTGCGATAACTAGCATTATATAAATGGATTTGATCATAGCTACAAGTGAAAAGGATTTTTTATAATCCAACCCTTGTTTATGAGTATAACCTTTTGCTATTAGTCAGGCTTTATAGGTCTCCACTTGTCCATCCTTGCCAACCTTTATCTTGAAGACTCACTTACAACCTATGGGAATAATTCCTTTCAGTGGATCAATAAGCGTCCATAATTAATTAACGTGCATAGATTCCATTTCAGAATTCATTACTTCTAGCCATCTACCTGAATTAGTATTTAGTATAACTTCCTCATAACTTCTAAGATCATTACTATGTCTATTTCTCCTATTAAGTAAGATTTAAAATCTTGCTCATTAAGAAATTTGTATATTTCTGGAGGTTTGAATACCATAAAAGATCTTTGTGTTGGAATTATAGTATCTGATATTGAGGTTTGTTGAGTGGACGGTCTAATCTCAATAATATCGGTTTGAAGCTCTTTAGACTCTTTCTTGAGCTCAATGTTTCTTCTTACACCTTATTCTTCCAAGAACTTTCTCTTTCATATTATTTTTTGATTGTCAGGAAGTAAAAGTAATACCTTAAACTATCTTTAGGATATCCTATGAATTGGCCTTTATCCAATTTAACATCCAACCTATCCGCTTTAATTACTTTAACATAAGTTGCGCATCCCCAATTTTTCTATAATTAAGTTGGGGCGTTTGGAATACCATAACTAATATGATGTTTTCTAGATAGATTTTGATAGTACTTGATTTATGATGTCCACAATAGTTGGGAGGGCATATCCCCACAATGACATCGACAAGTTCAGAAAACTTACCATTGATTGTTTCATATCCAATATAGTACTATTCCTTCCTTCAAATAAACCATTATGCTAAGGTGTATATGAAAAAGTCATTTGGGAAATTATTCAATTGTCCTTCAAGAATTCCTGAAGTTTCATACTTAAGTATTCTCTTCTATGATTTGATCATAGAACTTTAATACTCTTTTAGTTTATTTTTCTACTTCATTCTTGAACTATCTAAACTTTTCAAAAGATTCTAATACAAATCTCTTTAAATACAGATACTTGTACCGAGAATAATCATCGGTGAAGGTAATGAAGTAGTGAAATCCTTCCCTGGCCATTTTATCAAATGGTTCACATACATCTGTATGCATTAATTCTAGTAATTTTTTGGCACGTTCTTCTTTACTTTTAAATAGAGATTTGGTCATGTTTCCTTAAAGACATGATTCACATGTAGGGTAGGGTTCAAAACCCAATGAATTTAAAAACTACTTTCTCCAAGTTGAATCAATTATTTATCTCTAATGTGACCTAATTTATGATGCCATAGAACCATGGGGTTTGTTTCACTTTGAATTCTTTTATTAGTAATAGAATTTATTATATGATAATCATTCAGTTCCAATACATAAAAAACATTTGTATTTATAATTTTGCCCACTAAAACTTTTCCAATAATATCAAATATTGATTTCTATTAAACTGGATATTGTAACCAAGTTTACATAATGCATAAGCAAAAATAATGTTTCTAGTGGCTTTTACAAAATATAAAACTATATACAATTTCAAAATATGCCTTGATGATAGTTTAATATGACAAGTTCTCGTGGGCTCAGCTGTAACTCTTTCCTTATTCACCATTTTCAAAATAATGTCACCCTATGACAAAACAGAACTATTTTAAAATGTCTGCATAGAAACACATAAATGAGATATAGCTATTGAATCTCTAATCCAGGAATGACTATCTAAATCCAAACTTAATTCGATTTTAATAACTTGATAGTGGATTATACTTGTTTTGTTTTTCTTAAGATTGTTAGGTACAAATGACAGTACTTTTTCCAATTTTATCTTGCTAACAATGGAAACATTTCTCTTTATCATTTGCCTTTTCTGCTTTGATAGCACCTTTTTAAAATTCCCTTTCTTGGGTCTAACGTTTGGACCCTTTTTCTATTTCTTCTTCTGCCTTTTGTTTGCCCTGCTAGTAGAAGCCATGTAGACATCCACATGTCTAGATTCTTTCTTCCCTTACTCATAAAACTCTTGAAGCTATTTGGTGGAGATTGTAATTAGTTATAAATGGTTTATAACTGGATAAGAGGCACTACATAATTAAATTCACTTTAATGTGGTTTGGTCAGACCATGCCCCACATGTCCAATTGTCCAATTCTATTGATCATTTTTATGACATGATCATCAGGGGGTAATCATTTCCAAAGTCTCATGCTGAAAAGCAAAGAGAATAGCTCATACTCTACTACTCTTGAGTTTTTGCTGTATAAATCTTATAGGGCTATGAGGATGTCATATGCACTTGAAACATTTTCGTGCTTGGTTTGGAGCTTTTTATTCATTGAGGCTAATATGTAGCCTCGACCTATTTGATTATGCTCAACTCATGCTTTGAACATCTTATGTTCCTCATCGGAGACAATTGGAGTTATGTTGCTGGAGAGAGGTACTTCTAAGACACAGGTAATTTTTTCGAAATCTAGAACTATTCATATATTTCCTAACCAATCTTTAAAATTCGGTCTAGTCAAAATGTTGTTGTTCACTATTCTCAGGAGTACATTATTGGCCATTTTCGTTTTATTACAAATATTCAGAAAATACTTCAAAGTAAAATTTATTTTATTAGTGTCTCTTATATATGAATTTAAACCTTTTTATTGCATAATTTCATCCCACTATTTTATTCAGATCCTACACTCCTTTAGACAAAATTCAAAAATTTTGTTAGATTAAAGTTTTAGTGGGGAATCGAATTCTTATTAAACCTAATTAACCTCATATAATGGAGATATTGGTTAATTAAATTTAATTAGGAAACCTTTCCATTTATATCCCTATATAAGACTCAATTCATTTTCCATGTCTTTCGCTCCGAATACCTTATATAATAGAAATTTTAATATCCTCGGCTAGTTAAATCTGAACCATCATGCTTCCTTGAAATGACATTTTCATCTTGTCATCACATAATATAAATCTTGGTCATAATGAAAATACCCATCCAAGAACAAGATAAACTTAATTTCATGACATAAATTTTATATTTCTCACATGATAAAAATTTTGGAATAGTAAAATTTATGTTGTGGAATTTAGTTATCTTATGATGTGAGACATTGATTTAATAATTTTAATTCGACAGATTTATGTTTAATTAAATTTATTTTTGCATGACATACATACATATCACATATGCATAATAAAAATATGATGGGATGAGCATGAGGTTTTTCAAAAATATATCCTAATGAAAAACTATTCACCTAAGTCTATATCTTTATACATATCGCTGTCTGGATTACCTTCGTGTCCTCATCTAACTGCTCTGATTCCATCTAAAACTTAGGCACGTAGGTCTAATAAAATTAAATAAATGAAATGAGGTTATTTAGTACAAACCCTTTAATTAGAAGAATTTTACAACACAATTATTTAAACTTTGAAAGATGACAAATTACACCCATGATTATCCCTAAATAATTCATCCATCATGTATATTAACATTTAATTTAAATTATCAACTTATTCATAACCAATTAAACATTAATCTATCAAATATGATCTAATAAAAAATTGAATTAACATCATGCAATGATTATGGCACAAATGACATAATGTGTCTATTTATATATACATAATCCAAATATTCATAATATTTAATTTCATATATATATAATCCAAATATTTATAATATTTAATTTCAATGCATTACCATGAATAAAAGAAGGGCACATGCAACATTTTACATTCCTAATCTTTATTCAATGAATATATTTAATATGATGTCTATTTTAAATCAAACATTTAATTGTATTAAGATTATATAAGGGAACATACAACATTTTACATGCCACCACTTATATAATATAGATTTATTCAATTTTCATGTCAACTTTAATTACATCTAACATTTAATCACATTAAATGTAAGTTGACAAATTTGCAAAATTAATCATTTAATTAAATTAAACTAAATTATACATTAATCATTCATGGCACATATGCATCCATTACCATTCAACATATCATGCATATTCTTTCACCATACATTATAATTTTTAGTTTATATGTAATTACATTAATCACTTTTAATATAATCTTCACCCAAAAGCCTTAAGCAACATTAAAACCATCATTTAGCATGTTCAAATCATAGCTTGAAAAATCCAAAATTTTGAAAATGAAATGTTCAATATATATATATATATATATATATATATATATATATATATATATACACACACACATACACGTTTTAACACATCACCATATAGTAATGTCTTCAATGCATATACTATTCATATATGCCTCTAATTTATCTATTCCATGTATAATACACAAAATAACATCAAGAAAAAATCACAATGTATATCACATACACATGGAGGCTGAGACATGTATCATTTTATCAAGCTTTAATTTTTTTTAAAAACATTTTTCAGGCCAAAATCACATGATATACCTTACATGCAAGGTCCTAATTCATGTATTTTATGTACCATGCATAAAATAAACATAAAAATAGATGTATACTCATTCATACATCATTGCCATGACATGCATCCACATTCCCTGACTTAAGAACTCTTTCCATAAGTATAAATGCACATGCTTGTCTAAAATAAGTACATTTATATGCATCCTATTAACATTTCATCATATGCATGCCTTATATCATAGTTCTTCATCTTAAAATCATTAGAACGTGAAAAGAAAATAAAAATCTCAGCCAAGAAGGTAAATCCACAACATTTATGCATACATGTGATACATATACATACTCTTATGTACAATAGACATATATTTGGCTTTTAAATCAATATCAAAGGAGTTGTACAAACTCTGATACCATTTAAAAGAAAAAAGTACATGCATGAAGAGAAAGGCAAGAATCAAGACATGAAGTATGAACATGACGGAAGGTAAAGACTTTATACTTACTCTTTTGCTTCTTATATTGGTATAGGATGATGGAAATAGTCCTCCAAATGCAGGACCTCCAAATAAAATCCACCACCAAGCCCTTTCTTCCTTTGGCTGAAACTTGAAGAGAGAAGGGAAAGGATTATTTTGTTTAGTGAGATAATTTTTATGGCAAAATGAGTTAGTTCTTTTTAAAATGGACTAAATGCTTTTTTTTATAATGGTGGCCAATTTGTAATTTTGAAATTAACTTCTGGCCCACTAAATTCTCAATCTAGATTATTACTATGCATGTATATCCATTATATAACTTAGCTACCCTAATTTCATCTCGCTAACATCTTAATTTCTAAAATGTTACTTTTACACCCATATAATATTTTATTTGATTTTTATTATCCTTTGGAAGGTGTCAGTCAACCCCAGATAATTAATTCTTATTCTCATAAACTTAGTTTGTTGGTATGATCGTTCAGGTTCACTATGGCATACCCGTGAATCCCCTTTCAAATGATTCAAAAGTACATTCAAAAACTCAACGACTATAGTAAACATCTAGGATTGTGTCATAAACCTAAACCAGGATAAAGAAATACTTTGTCAAACTTAATATCCTCAATCATACGGACTATGTAAGTAATATCCTTTTATAGTCTAATCCAGATCAATTTCGGACTCATGGATCATCAAAGCTCTAATTTCAATTCTATATGAATTGCCAATAGATATATTTGAAATATGTCATCATGAACATCTTTCATATGACTTTCATTATACTCTAGCTAGAGATTTTGATTTCCAATATTTATCAATATTTACTTTGAAAGTCAAATTCAGATTGAATCAATAGATATTCTTAACCTAATACTTTTCGAGTCAATGGATCCTATCTTGATCATCATTTGTCTCCATATATAAATAACACATGAACAATATGGCTTCTTTTACAAAATATGGTTAGCCCTATATTTATGCACCACATAAATTATGCGTATTTGTATCAGATCCGACCATGATATCTCAAGTCAAAGGATTACTTCGTACATTAGTGCAATCATACGATAAGTTATTAACTAAAATTTAATAACCATATGACTTATCATTATTGGTCATGTTCAAAAAATGATTCTCTAACTGTTAATCCAGATTAATGTCCTAATGATATGACCATTATCATCACCCGTACTAATGCCTTCTCATGGTATTCAATGAAAGCATTTAGTATGCCTACTATGTGATATTATTGCCCAACTTATATCATATTCGTAGGGAACAATTTGATGACTGAGTTTGTATATTAAGTGAATCATCCGAATATTTTATAGATGTACTTTAAATTAATGCAAATAAAGGAAATAACTTATACATAACAACAAAAAATATTACTTCTTTTACTAATAAGTTATTACAAATGTATACACAAGATAAAATGCCCTAAAACCAACAACACAAATGGTTTCTAGGGCAAATGCTAACAAGAATAAGACTATATGTTAGGTCTATTGATTTTAGACTTTGGAAAATCATAGAACATGGAGAGTTAGTTCCTACCCTAGATCCAATTAGCCAAAACATGAAATGAATTTTAATGATGATGATGAGAAAATAAAGAGTTTAAATGCAAAAGCCATTAAGATTTGGTTTTGTGCTCTTAATACCATAGAATTTAATATAGTATTAGCTTGTGAATCTATAAAAGAAGTTTGGACTATACTCCAAACCAATCATAGGGGTACAAGCCTAGTGAAGGAATCTAAGATTGAGTTTATAAGATATCATGAGGGTTCAGTAATGATCTCAAAATTTTCTACACCAACTCTATGGTCTTAAATTTTTTTCCTAGACCCTATAGATCATTCAAAAGATTAGAAAATACTATATTAAATTTTAAGATAATTGAAGAGTCCAAAGACCTTACAAGATGGGTATGGATGAGTTCGTAGGAAGCCTTTTGACCTATGAGATGAAGAGAAAACCAAAAGAAAAGGAAGTCAAGGAAAAGAAAGATACACCTTAAAGGTTGTTGATGAGAAGAAAGAGGAAGGAAACTCTTCCATGGATGAGGATGATGTAAGTCTCCTAGCTAGGAAATTTAGCAAGTTACTCTCAATTAAAAGAGGAATCAAGGAAAAAACTTTGCTAAACTAATAGGAAAGGAGAATGGTGAGATAACTTACTATAAGTGTAAAAAACTAGGCCACATTCACCAAGATTATCCATTGCGAGAGAAGAAAAAGGTAAGAAAGAGAAAAAGGTTCAAAAATAAAGTCTTTGCTACCACATAGAGTGGAAGTAATGACTCAAGCAATGAAAGTGAGTTAGAGGAAGAAAGGGCCAACATGCACTTCATAGCCAAAAGTGACTTAGAGGATAAGGTAAATGATCCTAACTCATACTCCTTAAATGAGTTATAAGATACATTTGAGTCATTCATGGAAGAATATGAATGCAATAGTTCTAAGAAAAAAATCATTAAAGAAATAATTAGCATGCATTCAAAATGACTTTCAAACTCTCTCACATGAGCATGATACATTAGAAATTTGATTTTGAAAATGTGTCAAATGAAAGAGATTTATATGTAAAAGAATTGATATGCATTAAAGATGGAAATAAGGAATTAAAGATCAAGGTGTCAAGTTCAAGTAAATTATTTGAAAAATTCAAAATTAGCATCAAAAGGTTAGATGAGAAGTTTGCATCTCAAAGAAGTAGTCTTAATAAAGAAAATTAGGTTATAATGGGGGGTAATCCTTTCATTAACACTAATAGGCCTCTAAAGAAATCATATGCATTACATGATAAATGCAAGTTTTATTCATTTGTTGGGCATGCTTTTAGACAATGTCAAATTAGAAATGATAAACCTTTTAAAATTAAGAAGTTTTTGGTTCTTAAGGGGATGTTAAATGCTAATAGTGTTAGACCCAAAACCAATTGGGTACTAAAGAGTAAATGAATTGAGTTGTGTTGTAGGTTTTCCTTGAATCCAAGATGAAATCCTTTAGCAAGTGACACTTGGATAGTGGATGTTCAAAACACATGTCAGGGCAATTATGTGATAAGGGCATCAAAATTAGTTTTTATTCCTTGTGTTGTGAGATTGTTGATGCTAGCATAGATACCATTGCATTCCTTGGTCACAAGCATTCTAATGTATACATTATAGACTTTCATTACCTATGCCTCATGGCAACTAAGGAAAAAGACATATGTGTTAGGGTAGCTGCCCTAGAGCCAATCGCATTTGACATTTGTAATTGTAATTTTATATTAATAATTAATAAAGGATTTATTGTTGTTCAATTCATATGTCAATTAATTATATGATCTTATGATAACATATCCTTAGAATGATAGAATTATGACAAAGGAATTAGATAACTAATTGTGGAACCCTTGCACACATTAAATGGTCATTCTAAAAACATTTGTAAGCCAATATAACAATGAAAAAGGGCAAATTAAATGGGATTAAGTTGCAATCTAATTCATATTTATCATTAATGTGTATTAGTTCATACTAAGGAACTACTGAGATAGACATACTTTTATGTCTCAGCTTCGAGAAATATTGGTTGACAAAAGAATTCGATTGCACATAAGTATGATGTTGTAAAAGCTTAAAAGATGTTCACTAACACTCTATCATCTAGGTGGTCATGACGTCCTACTAAAGGCTAGTCTTGGTTGTTGCCTAGATTTGACCTAAATTTGTATACTGTCAGCTTGATAGAGAACTTAGGTCACTGACACAAAGAAGTTGAATCGAACACAGAGGAAGGGATTATTTACTAATAATCCTTATGTTTAAAGATGAGAGAGAGACCACAAATGGATTGGGTTTGTCTAATAGGGTTGAAAACCTTATTTGACCATGTCTTGACCAAGTGCATGATCATGCATCTTGGTAAACTGAGGTGTTGGCCATTCCACATGCATGGAGGCAGTTGACACCATGAAAAGTGATGTGTTAGTCATCTAAGCCTATTGAGCCAGTCAACAGATAGTCTTTATGGAAAGAGTCGACCATGCATTCATTAAATTAGAGACAATTCTATTTTACAAAACCTAGCCACACCTTTTTTTGCCTTATTTCCTGTGAACACAACCTTTCAATCTAAGAGCCCTAATAACCTCTTGATTAGACTAACCTCTTTGTTCATTCATGCTCAATGTGAATACAAAGGTCCCACTTTTTGAAGGTTGAATAGTATTTTGTCTCAAGCCAAGTGAAGACTAAAGGAGCCATTAATGCAGGTATAATCTTTGAACACCTTATATGTGCTTTGCATGTTCATGAATCTTATACATAAAATAGGTATCCTAGTTAGGGTTTTTAGGATTGTTTGATTTTAAAAATATTTAATTTTACTATGCTACTAGTTATCGACGTCCTAAAAACCCAACAATGGTATCAGAGCCAATGTTTAGCATATTTTTCTGATAAAGTATACCTGTAGTTTATTTTAATTAATTGTATATGTTGTTACATGTATGTAGGATTAATCAAAACTGAATTAAAATTGGTAAAGATGATTTGCAATTATGTTGTTACACTATTTGTTAAGTTTCATGTGCAATGTAAATTGTGTTAAATTATTAGGTGTTGGTTTCTAGATTATTGTTTCAGTTTTGTTGATAGTACAAGTTAATATTGGTTGAATACTATAGGTTTCATGTTGTTCCACGAAATCACCTTCGAATCATGTTGATTGCATGATCTAAGGTTTGATACTGGTGTGAGTATAGTTTACATGTTATATTCCCTTACCTTAGTATAGTTGTTTGCTAGAAAAACTAAGAAATTTTCTAGATTCTCCGTCATAGGAGAAATCTTAAAATACATGACTGAAAAACTACCATGCATGGTTAGCATCAAATCATGCATGGTGAATGGTTGAGTGGCACACTTCCCTGACATTATGTTAATGAGCACAATTAGACATAAGTTTCCAACCGTGCCTTCTGTGTGTTTTCCAGTTATGCTCTAGTCATGCATGCTTTTGGAACTTTGGTGAATTTCAGAAGCATGACTAGACACTTCACCTTTACACCCAACAAAGTGGAAAAGATTAATTTGATCCTATTTTGTTGAACTAGGATTGAATTGAGATTATCTTGACTTTTAAGTTGAATAATAATTTTTCAAAACTTCAAGGACCAAAAATAATTTGACACTTGGGAAAATAATAATTAAAAAACTTATTTTAATAGGAATGTACATGTATAGATGTATGTATGCATGGTGACGAGTAAACAACTAATGGACTTAAATGTTTGATGTTTTTATTTTTGGGTTTGTAATTCTTAAATAGGGCCTGTGCACTCTGTGTGCCCTTTCTTTCTCTCCGTTCTTCTTTTAAATTACGTTTAAATTTTCTTTTCTTAAAAATTTTTAACTAGGAAACAAAACCATGTAATTATCGAAGACCAGAAAACTAAAGATGAAAAGACAAGAGTAGAAACTTGAAAATGAAGACTAAGCTAGGTTGGCCAGTCAAACTCCTTTCAGTTTGAAGGGCTTAACATTATTTATGGTTGTGTACTAATACATTTATTTTACATTGTAAAATATATATGTAGGTTTTACTTTTGCAAATATCACTTATCATGCGACTTAATAACAAATGAATCTATTAATTAAAACCCTTAAAAATGAATATTAAGTCTAAGATTTAATTGTGCCTACCAATGTGACACCCTAATTTTGCCTCTATTTGTTGGAACCTTATTGCCAAAGTGAAAGGTACACTTCTATTATGTGGAAAATTAGAAGTTAATCATATTGGGTCTGACTTAACTAGTATACTTTGCTTGTTTGTTAGAGCGAAGTTGAGGTATACTAAAGGCATGAGTAAAGAATGTATTTGTCAATATAAGAAGATACATAGTATCCACCTTATTGATATCGAGAGTCACATGATTTGTTGGGGTAACACTTGGCTTAAGATCATAGGATTTTGGTGTTTAATTTGAAATTTACTTATTCGATTGATTCAAACTTGTTTGCCAAAGCGAAGGGGAGAATTAATGTTATGGGTTCTTGGTCCACTAAATAGTTCCTTAGAAATTCCTGAGTATAATAATGAAGGCTATTGACTTGAGGAAAATAATGAGAGTATTTTAATTAATTAAATTCGTAATTAAAATGTATATTGATAATTAAATAAAATTACTAATTCTTTTATTTGCAAATTGTAGATAACAATACCACTATGTCAAACCCAACATATTGATTAATTATCAAAAAAGAAAATAGGCTCACTAAAAGCAACTTCATTGATTGATACAAAAATCTACAGATTATACTGTGTCAAGAGAAGAAACTATATATCCTTAAGGGGTCATTACCCTATGAGTCTGGTTTTGATACCACGCAAGAGGAAAATGATACTTTTAACAAGTATCTGGATGACTTTGTGAAAATTTAGTATCTCATGCTGACTTCTATCTCACCTTAGCTTTAAAACACAATACGAGAAAATGGATCTTCCATCCACACTTGCACACCTTCAAGAGATATATAACACTTGTACACGGGTAGAATGACATGAGGTGTCAAGTGCATTCTTTGATTGCAACATCTTTGAGAGAGGACAAGTTAGCCCTTATATGGTCAAGATGATTAGCTACATTGAACTGTTGGTGAGCTTAGGCTTAATCATGGACAATGAGTTTGTCATTGTCCTAGTGATGAAATCTCTCCTTAAGTCTTGGGCTAATTTCATAATGAATTTTAGCTTAAATGAAAAAGAAAAATCTATTGAGGAGTTGTTGTATATGTTTAGGATAACTGAACAAGAAGTACAAAAGGCTACTTCGAATAATATGCTTATGGTCGAAGCTAAGGCACCCAAATCTAAAACCATGGTCAAAGGCAAGGCCAAGTCCAAGCCCAAAGCGAAGAAACAACCTGATGTTAGTGTATGCTCTAGAAACCATTTGTGTTGTTGGTTTCAGGGCATTTTATCTTGTATATACATTTTTAATAATTTATTAATAAAAAATAGTTCTTTTTTTCATATATATAATTTGTTTCCTTTATTTGCATTAAATAAAGTATGTATATGAACTGTTTGGATGACTCATTTAGCATGCAAACTAAATCATCGAATTATTCCTTATGGATGTGATATAAGTTAGGCAATAATATCACATAGTTGACATGTTGAATGCCTTAATTGAATGTCATAAGATAGTATTAGTGAGAATGACGATGATGGTTACATCATTAGGGCATTAATATGGATTAACAGTTAGAGGACCATTTTTCGAACATGACTAATAACGATAAGTCACATTGTTATCAAATCATAGTCAATGACTTATCCTATGATCACACTAATGTACAAAGCAGTCCTTTGACCTCAGACAAAATAGTCAGATCCAATACGAACATGTTTGATTTATATGGTGTATAAACACATGGCTAACCATATTCCATATGAAAAGCCATGTTGGTCATGTATTGTTTGTATGCATAGATGAATAATGATTAAGATAGGATCGGTTAACTTACAAAGTATCAAGTTTTGAATATCTGCTAATTCAACTAGGATTCATGTTCTAAAATAAACATTAATAAATATTGAAAACCAAAATTTCTAGTTAGAGTATAATGTAAATCATATGAAAGATGTTCGTGATGACGTACAAAATCACGATTAGACAATGATATTCGTGATTGATTCTATACGAAATATATCAATCAACGATTCGTATAGAATCAAAATTAGGGCTTTGATGATCTATGAACCTAAAATCGATCAAGATTAGACAATGAAAGGATATTACCTACACAAAACATATGATTGGAAATATTAGGTTCGATGAAGCATTTCTTCATCATGGTTTTGGGGCTATGGCACATTGCTAGATGTTTACTATATTCGCTAAGTTTTTGGATGCACTTTTAGATCATCTAAATGAGGACTCATAGTTATACCACAATAAACCTAATCCCACCAATAAACCAAAACTTTGAGAGTGAGGATTGATTATTTGGAGTTGGCTAATACCTTTTAAAGGATAATAAAAATTATATAAAATGTTATATGGGTAAAGATAACATTTTAAAAGTTAAAATGTTAGTGATACATAATTAAGGTGGCTAAAGTATATGTTTTGATATAGTAGCTTGGTCATATTTTAAACTATGAATTTAAAATGCCAAAAGAGAATTTCAAAATTGCTTATGAGCCATTAGTATAAAAATGGCCCTTTAAAGCATTTTAAAGCATGTTTGTTCATTTAAAATAAAGTGTCTCTCTTGCCAAAGCACAAAAGCTCTCCCCTCTCTCTAAACTCTTGGCATTGGTGTCTTTGGAGCTTACTGGTGGACCTTTTTAGAGGTCTTGCAAGTGGAAGACTATATCAATCTTCCTACATCAAGATTAAAAGCAAAAGGAATAGGTAATCTTTCAACTTTCTCATGTATATGTAATAACATGCATTGATTATTGTTCTTGTGTACATGTATGTTGATTTTTAAGTCATTCTTCTTCGCCTCTTCCTTCATCTAATACTATTACTGAACCTGCATGTGCTGTAGGGAAAAGAATGGTTGTCTACTTCTATTGTGGCAAAGTAGGTCATTAGAAGAGAAATTGCAAGGTTTTCATATAAAACAAAAAGAAGAAGACAACTAAAGCCTCTACTTTCATGTTTGTTTATTGCTAAGAAAATTATTCTCCTTGTTCATTCTAAATTGTAAACACAAGTATGCTTTTCACATTTGTTCTAGTATGTAAGGACTATGATAGAGTAAATTGCCTACCAAGGAGAGGTTAACTTACGTGTTGGAAATAAAACAAGTGTTATTGCATTAGCCATAGGGGTTTATTACCTTAGGTTACCCATTGGCTTGTATTAGAATTAAAAAACTATTACTATGTTCCCTTTATTCCTAAAAACCTTGTTTCTGTGTTTGTTTTGGATAAAGAATGATTTATTTGTGGTTGCCAATGGTGTTATAACTATTAGTTTAAATAATATTCTCTATGGAATAGCTAAATTATCTAATGGTTTATATGTTCTAAAACTTGATAATTAAATTTTTTCTATGCAAAACAATAAGCAATTAAAATTGAATGAACTGAATATTACATATATGTGGCATTGTAGGCTAGGTCACATAAGACCAAAATGTATATCAAGGCTTCTTGAACAAAGAGTTTTGCAATCAATTGATCTTTAGTCATATGATGAATGCAAATCATGTCTATTGGATAAGATGGATATAGTGAAAAAATAACTGAACTATTAGGAATCATACACAATAATTTATGTGGGCCCATAACAGTGCTTAATAGATATAAGGAAGTTTACTTCATCATATTTTCTAACGATTTCAATATGACTATATGTTTTTTATGCAACAAAAGTTTGAATGTTTTGATAAATTTAAACAATTCAAAAATGAGGTAGAAAAACAACTTGAGAAACAAATCAAAATCCTTTGAAGTGATCAAGGAGGTGGATACTTAAATACTGAATTCAAAAAGTACTTGAAGTCAAATAGGATAGTATTTCGACTCATTCCTTTTGGTACACCACAACATAATAATGCATCTAAATGAAGGAATATGACCCTGATGGAAACAATCGGGTCTATGACAAGTTTGATGGATTTACCCATGTCTTTCAAGGGTCATACCTTTGAAACTATTACTTACACACTGAATTGTGTCTTATCTAAATTCGTGGATAAAACTTCATACGAGTTGTGGATTGGGCAAAAACTTAATTTACATTACTTAAAAATTTGGGGCTATGAAGCTTATGTCAAGAAATTGACTTCAAACAAGCTGAGTACTAAATCTAAAAAATGTATCTTTGTGGGGTACCTAAAGGAAACTAAAAGATATTGCTTCCATCACCAAGAAGAGCAAAAGGTTTTTTTTTGCTCGCACCGACCTATTCGCTAAATTTATTAAATTATGCTTGTTACAATAGCATACCAAGACTATGAAATCTTTTAGATGGATGTCAAGACTACATTCTTGAATGATACCCCTGTAGAGGACGTCTATATGGCGTAACCTAATGGTTTCATTCTTGTTAGATGATAGGGTAAGGTATGCAAGCTGAAAAAGTCTATTTATGTACTTAGCATGCTTTAAGGAGTTTGAACATTCATTTTGATAAAGCCATTCATGAGTTTAGATTCTAAAAAACGAAGATAAACCCTGTATGTATAAGAAGGTCAATGGAAGTGTAATTACATTTTTTGTATTGTATATTGATAACTTATTGATTATTGGAAATGATATACTAAACTTGCGATTAGTAAAGGTTTGGCCTTCTAAGTGTTTCTCTATAAAAGACTTAAGAGAAATTGCTTACATTCTTGGGATTAAAATTTACAAAGATAAAACAAGTAAACTATTAAGTCTACGTCAAAACATATACATAGGCAAGGTAATGACTAGATTTAGTATAGAAGAGTCAAAAAAAAAGACTTTTGCCTATGTCTCATGGTGTATATCTCTAAAAGAATATGTTTCCACGTATTCAATCTAAGAGAGATAAGATGAAAAAGATCTCATATGTCTCGGCTATAGGATCGATCATGTACGCCATGCTATAATATCTTATACGCCTTGAGTGTTTATAATAGATATCATTCTGATCTAAATGAAAAACACTAAACAATTGTCAAGAACATCTTAAAGTACTTGAGAAGGACTAAGGTTGTATTCTCTATTAATAAAAGGGATTTTAAACTTATTGTTAAAGGCTACAATGATGCCAATTTCTAAACTAATCGAGATAATTTTAAATCCCAATTGGTATTTGTGTTTCATTTGAATGGTAGTGTGGTAAGCTGAAAAACTTCAAGCAAAGTATAGTGGCTAATTCTACAATGTAATCTGAGTATATTGCCTTTTTGGAAATGACCAAGGATGTTGTATGGATCAAAAAGTTTGTGACAAAACTTGAAGTAGTTCTAAGTATTGTCAAGCTAATTGAGCTTTATTATGACAACAATAGAGCCATAACTCAAGCAAAGGAATTATAGTCTCATCAAAGGTTCAAGCTCATACTTAGAAGATATCACCTGATTCGAGAAAATATTTAACGTGTTAAGATATAGATAGTAAGAATTGATATAGATGACAATTTGGCTAACCTATTAACAAAACTTCTATTGTAGTAGAAGTATGATAGACATGTAGTCAAATATAACATTAGATACATAACTAGCTGGCTATAGTACAAATGAGAGATTGTTAGGGTAGGTGCCCTAAAGCTAATTGCATTTGACATTTGTAATCATAATTTTATATTAATCATGAATAAAAGGTTTATTGTTATTCAGTTTATATGTCAATTAATTATATGATCATTCAAATAACCTATCCTTATAATGGTAGAACTATAATGAAAGGATCAAATGACTGATTATAGAAATCCTTTGCACACATTAAATAGCCATTGTAGAAACGTTCTTAATCTAACATACAATGAACAAGGGACACATGTAATGATAAAGATGGTGATAGTTTTCACATGTCAAAGTTATTTGTAAGTAACTTGGTGTAACACATGAGAGCATGTTATAAACATGTTCACTGGATAAACCAAACCAAACCAAAAGATATACATATGGATGGTTACACTAGTTTCTATGGAATAAGTTCTTTAAACACCATAGGTGCATATGGTCCTTTAAACACCACTTGCATTTGTAGCCATAATGTGATTAGGTTGTAACCTAATCTATGTTGGTCATTGACGTGTATCAATTCATACCGAAGAACCACTGAGATAAACATATTTTTATGTCTCTGCAAAAGGATTGAATTGCACGTAACTGTGATGTTGTAAAAGTTTAATAGATGTTTACTAACACTCTATCGTTTATATGGCTATGATGTTTTACTAAAGGCCAACTTAGTCTATGTCTAAATTTGACCCAAATCCAAATGTTATTAGCTCGATGAGAGCTTATGGGTCGCATGCACAAAGGAATTAAATCAAACTCAGAAGCAAGGATTATTTGCTAATAATCCTGGTGTTTAAAGATGAGAAAAAGACCACAAATGGACTAGGCTTATCCAATATGGTTGAAAGCCTAGTTTAACCATGTCTTAAACAAGTGCACGACCATGCATGAGGCTAGCTGGCCATGCAACTTGGTGAAATAAGGTATTAGCCATTCCACATGCATAGAGCTGACTGACATATAGTGTTTACAGAAAGAGCCAAACATGCATGTTTAGTGCGCTAGTCATGTCTTGATCCTTAAACCTATATAAATGTGTGTATTCATGAAATTGAGATAGATTTATTTTATAAAACCTAGTTGCCATACCTTATATCTTCCTCTCTCTCGAGAACACAACCTTCTCATCTAAGAGCCTTAGTAGCCCCTTAATTAGGCCAACCTCTTTCTTTGTTTGTGTTCCATATGGATACCATGACACTGTGTAACACCCACAGACATGTCTTAAGGCTAAAATAGTCTTTATTCATGGGTTTATATAATGTATACATGGGTCAATGTGATTTGAAAGTTAAAGTGCGAGTTTGTAGTGACACATGATCATATATAGTGAGTCCATGACTATATGTCATTACCACATCAGCTAGCTAAGATGATTCCATGTAAATTTCAAATTCAAGTAATATATGCCCATATGTGCTAAACGCAGTTTTAGTTTTATAAAAGACATGTTCACTATGTTTTTGGGATATTATTTCCTAACCCAAAATGCACAAATTATTCAAAAGAATAGAAGGATTTACTGCTTGAGCATCTGGCTTTAGTGTGGCACCTCTAACAGTGTTCACCAACAATCTAAGCTATAACAATCATAAAGAGAAAATAGCTCATCCACCTGGTAAGTGGGATGCCTCTTTACCTTGGGTTTTTATGTTTTATGAAGTTCAATTGATTTCCCTTATGGGTAAAATCTATAATCATGACTTATGGAATGAGATAAATGGTAATAAATGCATAAATGGTATGGTTTTTGCCTTATTAGATTAAGATGAGTGTAAAATATGTTACAGTAGAGTTTTTATGCATACATGATTATTGTGTGAATAATACTGAACTGGTATCAACATACCTGATTTATATTTGATAGATTACTAGCTGTAGGCTATAATTTAGTGGCACACTTTATTATATGATTATTCATCTTTTGTTTGTTTCCAAACATTTTCATGATAAGAGGTGTGTCATGGTTGCATTGAGATCTATTGTGATCTTTTTCTTGATTTATAAAGTTATAATACTCGAATAACATTTCATTTGAGTTTGTTTACGATTAGAATCCTTAAGTTGTTGTTAAAGAGTTAGAGGAACGTAGAGACCAATCAAGGTTGCGAAATTAGTTCTTTTGGGTTGCTTTCTAGATTTGCCATGAGACCATGTGATATGAGACACATGCCCCTGTGCATGAATTCAAAAATTCAGGTTAAGTTTCTCTAGCTTTTTGGCAATCGTTAGATGTTGAGCAGTCGACTAAGACATGTAAACTTCCCATGCATAGCTTTAGCATGATTGTGTGTAGGGGAGAAATGATAAAAATACCCCCATGAAATAATATAGTTAAGATAAGTTTAGAAAGGAAAACAAAATAAATATATGAAGAGGCACACACCTGTGTTAGCAAAGACACATGCCTGGTGTATAAGGAAATGAACACATAAGGAAATGCCACAAAGAGTTAGTTGTGTGTGTGGAAATAAAGAGACACACCCTTGTGTGTCCATAGACACACATTCATGTGTATAAAACAAACATAAGAAAAAAAGAAAGGGAATTATTAAGAAGTACCCAAGATCTCTGTACACGTAGGGTACGTAGTAGTACCCTACGTGTCTAAGAGTTAAGTCATAGTGTGACACAAGATATATTATTAAAAAGCAAAAACGAGCCAAGTTAAGCAAAGGCTCAAGATGCATGCATGCTAGACATCAAAGGATCATTACAAAAGGGCACCATAAGTACATATTCCCTATTTGCCTATAATAAGTGATATGTGCGTATTTTCATATATGTATTTCCCTTGCATTTAATCTTTTGGGAGTATTTTATGGGCTATAGTGTCAGTTTTTGTTTATTTTATGGTTAAGGCATGGTTGAATAAATTAGAATGAATTAACCTTTTAATTTAAAAAGTTCTAGTATTTTAGAAATTTCAACCTTCTGAGCTTCTTACAAGTGTTTAACTAACTTAGAGTTCTAAAATTGAGCTTTTGGTAATCTATAAATATTTAAAAAAAAAAATTTACATATTAGAGGTCAATGACCAGTTTGCAACAATGGTAATTTTCTTTGAATCAAGATTGTTTTTGATTGAATTTTTATTACTTAATTCAATAGTTAGAATTTTTTTTTCTTGTCTATCAACTTATAGAAGTAAACCCTTTTCCTTTTTCGTTAGTTATTTATGATATTAATTAGATAATTTGATTAATTAGTCTTTGTAGATCAACCTTACTTGTCATTACTACTAATTGTAAGTAGAGAAATTTAATTTTTGATTACTCTCGGCACATATCAGTAAGGCACATGCGAACTAAAAATCATACCTATAGTAGGGTACTTGCTTGCAGTAGAGCCCAATTGAGACAGAGCTTAAATGTAGTGAAATAGAGAGATAACTCATATGGCCAAAGTGTCAAATACCTATATTCGGTTCAATCTAATCAACCTAGTGTATAGTGTCAATTACAATTTCTAGATTTAGATGCTTTCATTGAGTTCAGTATGGTTACATTAGATAAGAATCTAATGAATTTGAGCAGTGGTTTCTTAGTGACCAAGCAGGACATAGTTCAATCCAAGATTTAAGATATATAATGTAAATGTTTGTTAGAGTATAGTTTGAGCACAAAGAGTACATACAGAACCAACTATCATCCTTAGGAAGTTTAATACCGACTACAGATGACAAAAATAGTATAGGTCAAGATCAAGGGAAATTTAGGGAATATAGTAAAAGTTAATAGTAAAGTCTCATACTTACTGAGTATTTTCTCACTCACTTTCTTACTTTCATATGCGTAGGTATAAGAGATCGTGATGATTGTGGGGCAAACAATGGTCATAAGGCACAGGGTAGTAAGGGTATTTCCATTATTTCTCATATTCAGCTTTTACCAATTTTATTTTATTATTATGTGTTCATTTTTGTATTTGATTATACTTTATTAACTATCAGACATGTTTTTGAGTATGACATCTTTTGCATACCTTTGACAAATGATTATTTAGTCATTTTACAAAATTTAATAAATGAGTTTTTCATTTAGTCACTTTATGATGTTAGTACATGTATTAAATTAAAAACATGTTCAAAGTAGTCAATTTAATGACCTTTCCCTCCGATGGGCAATATTTCTAGATTAGGGTTACAAATTGGTATCAAAGCATGATTTTGATACCCAAAAGATGTTTTAAATTATGTATGTAGTTTAATGAAGTAGGACTGTAAGTCCCTCATGCTACACTGACTATACTCGCAGCTAATCACTATAAGTAAAGTTTTATTTATACCTGCCAAGTTTTTATGAAGAGTCATAATTATGGGTTTTTTAGGAAAAATAAGAAGAACCAAAGCAAAAACCAAAATTACCCAAGCTGATAACCCACAGAAGAGCCAGAGTCAGGGGATAATACCCCCAATTCCCCAAGCAAGTTTAAATACCCAAGATGTCAAATAAATATTTAAAGAAATGTTTAAGGAGTAGGGAGGTGTTTTAGCTTAAGCTAGTGAGTTGACACAAGTACTATCAATGTAAGCTTAGGGTTCAGTTAAGGTGACTTTGACACTAATAGCAGCAATAGATAAGACTCAACTATATCCTATCTTTTACCTGCCTAGTATGCTCCAACCCTATAAATTTGATGGTGCTAAGGATCTGATTACAACTAAGGAGTGGCTTGAGTCAATAAAGTGTGTTTAGCCTTGTTTAAGATGAAAGACGAAGAGAGAGTTAGATATGCCACTTGTTTCTTCAAGTCAAGTGCAAGAATATGGTGCAACCTTATTAAAAAGATAACAAAAGTCTTCGAGATGTCCTGGTCAAAGTTTATAAGGAGATTTGAGGTAGAGTACAGAGGGGCAAATGCAACGTGCATCAGAGTTTAGTAGTTCCTTACATTGACACATAGTACATACTCAATGAAGGAATACTCCAAAACATTCAACCACTTGGCGAGATATGCCACTAAGATAACTAACACAAAGATTGGGCAGATAAAGAAATTTGTGTACAGACTTGATCTAACTATAACCTGAGATGTCATGACAAGTATACAACCACCTTAAACTTATAGTGAGACAGTGAGCTAGGATTTAAAGATTAAAGTGTATGTTAAAAGGATATATGCCAAGGCTATGACTCAGTTAGCCCTAGTACTAGTACTAGTGATAGTTATAATGTCATAGTCAGGTAACAACAGTGTCTTTATCTAAAGAGGTCTTCCTTCTAAGAGAAAGGAAAAAGACCTTTCTAACCCAAGAGAAACAAGAAAGGTTAGAAAAGCAACAAGAAGTAAAAAGGGCCTGAGATTCCAACTTATTAGAGATATGGCAAGTTTCACAAAGGACAATGTTTTACAAAGCAAGCAATTTGCTATAGGTATTGTAAACCAGGGTATATAGCTAGATCTTGTCCTAAGGCTCTAGTTAGAGTCAATCAACTAATAAGGGGAGATATTACCAGAGTATACACCATCACCTAAGAGACAGTCAAGGCCAATCCAATAGTAATTATTGGTAAGATTTCTTACTTTGGTACTAATATTTAAATTTTAATTAATTGTGGTGTTACACATTGTTTTGTAGCTAATAGTCTACCTTGATATGTTAGTAGTTTATAGTAATGTCGTTTAAACTAACCAATGCCCCTGTAATGTTTATGGATTTAATGAACAAAGTATTCTATGACTACCTTGATATGTTTATTATAATCTTTATCAATGATGTTTTAGTGTACTCAAGAAGTCATAAGGAGCATGAGCTACACCTAAGGTTTATTTTGTAAAAGTTAAGATAAAAGCAACTGTATACAAAGTTCTCCAAGTATGAATTTTGACTTGATAGAGCGACCTTTTTAGGGCATATAATTTTAGTAAAGGGTGTATCAACAAACCTAAGCATGATTGAGTTAGTATTAGACTGGCAAAGACCCAAAATAGTCAAGGAGATATGTATTTTTTTGGATTTGGCAAGGTACTATAAAAGATTTATGGAGGGTTTGTCAAGCTAGCAAGACCTCTCATAGCTCTCACAAAGAAGGAAACTTAATTTCAGTAGTCAGATTCTTATGAATAAAGCTTCTAAGAATTAAAAAAAAAATTAACTTTTGCTCCAATGTTAATCTTACTAGAGGAAGGGTTCAAGTATGATCTTTACATCAATGCATCTTACAGTGGTTTAAGGTAGTATTGATACAGTGAGGTAGGGTGATAACATATCCCTTAAGATAGGTGAAACACTTCGAGACCAAATACCTCACTTATGACTTAGAGTTAATAGTAACAATGTTTGGCTTTAACATGTAATATCTACAACAATCATAAAAGCCTTAGGTAATTCATTACTCAAAAAGATCTTAACATGAGACAAAGGAGACGGCTCGAACTAATAAAGGATTTCGACTATGATTTCAAGGATCATTTAGATAAAGCTAATATAGTGGTAGACGCCTTCAATAGAAAGGTGTTCTTATCATAGTTAATTGTTCAAAAGATACAATATGGTTTTAAAATAAATTTTTAGATAGTAGATGATGTCATCAAGTTTAAAGCCAGGATTTATGTTCCTCCAGTAGATGAGTCAAGGCAAAAGATTCTTGTAGAGGCTTACAGTTCTCTTTACATAATCTATCTTCGGGGTGTAAACGTGTTCAGGATTTAAAGAGGAGTTTCCTATGGTCTATCATGAAAAGAGATACCGGTGAGTACGTGGCCAAGTGTCTCATCTACCAATAGATTAAAGTCAAATATCAAAGACCATTGGGACTGTTTCAACCCTAAGTATACCAAAATAGAAGTGGAGCATATTTTCATGGATTTTATTATTAGGCTCTCGAAGGTTCAGAATGGTGTTAAAACGTTGTGGGTAATAGTTGACAGATTGACCAAGAAAATGCATTTCCTGTCTCTTAAAGATACCACCCCTACAAACTAGTTAAGGAAGTTACATGTTCAAAAGATTGTCAGATTGCATGGTATGCCTAAGATGATAGTATTAAATAGAGACATGAGATTTATGTCAGCTTTTTGGAGTTTACATAGATCATTGGGTACCAATTTGGCTATTAGTATAACTTGTTACCATAAAATGATTACCAAACTAAAATGACCAATTAGGTGTTAAAGGATATACTGAAAGCTTACAGTTTAGACATAAGGTGAATTGGGTTGAGATGCTACCTTTAGTGAAGTTTGCCTATAATAATAGTTATTAGGCAATGATTCAGATTATGCCATATGAGGCTATTCATGGTAGAAGGTGTCATTCTCATCTACACTAGAATGAGTTGGGTAAAATAGATGTCTTGGTTTAGTCTCTAAGACTAGAAATGACTTAGAAAATAATTAAGAATGTCTAACTAATTAGACAAAGAATGAAAAAGGCATAGGATTGACAAAATAGTCATGTTAATTAGAGACATCGAGATTGGGAGTTTAGTATAGGTAACAATTTTTTTATCAGAATAACCACTTTTAAGTATATGAAGAGATTCATGAGGAAACGTAAATTGGTTCCCAGGTATTTCAACCCATTATGAGATAATAGAGTGGGTTGATAATATAATTTATAGGCTTATGCTATTGGCAAGCATGAACTATATTCATAATATGTTTTTTGTCTCTTTGTTACATAAGAAAATTAGTGATCTTTCTTATGTGTTAAGGACTGAGGAGATTCAATTATCAAAGAACTTGAGTTATGATGAGAGACCAATTTAGATCCTAGATAGGAAGATCAAGAAGTTGAGAAATGGATAGATTCCCCTAGTCAAGGTACTTTGGAGGAATAATAAGATCGATAAGGCTACTTCGGAGATAGAGCAAACCATGAGAGAGAAGCATTTTGAGCTATTTTCAATGAATTTTGAGGTCAAAATTCCAATAAGAGGGAGGAATTGTAACACTCATAGTCACATCTTGAGGGCAAAATAGATTTTATTTATGGGTTTATATAATGTATGCATAAGTCAATGTGATTTGAAAGTCAAAGCATGAGTTTTCAATGACACACAACCATGTATAGTGAGTCTATACCCGTGTGTTATTGCCATGTTAGTTGAATAAGATGATTCAATGTAAATTTCAAATTTAAGTGACACATGGTCGTATGCTTATGACTCACGTCGTGTGTGCTAAATGCAATTTTTGTTTTATAAAAGGCATGTTTGTTATGTTTTTGGGATATAATTTCCTAACTCTAAACGCATGAATTATTCAGAAATAAAAGAAAGATTTACAGCCTGAACATCCAGCTTTAGTATGGCACCTCTAACAGTATTCATCGATGATCTATACAGCAATAATCGTAGAGAGAAAAGAGCTCATCCACTAGGTAAGTAAGATGCCTCTCAACCTTGGGTTTTTATGTTTTATGAAGTTGAATTGATTTCCCTTGCTGGTGCAATTTATAATCATGAATTATGGAAAGAGATGAATGGTAATAAATGCATAAATGGTATGGTTGTTGCCCTAACAAATTAAGATTAGGGTAGAATATGTTATAACAGAGTTTTTATGCATACATGATTATTGTGTAAGTAATATTGAACTAATATCAACATACTTGATTTATATTTGATAGATTACTAGTCAAAGGGCCAAAGTTTAGTAGCACACTTTAATATATAATGATTGATCTTTTGTTTGTTTCCAAAAGTTTTTGTGATAAAGTGTGTGTCATGGTTGTATTGAGATTTGTTGTGATCTTTTTCATGATTTTTGAAGTTATGATACTCAAATGGCATTACATTTGAGTTTGTATGTAATTAGAAACCTTAAGTTGTTGAACATAAAGACCAATTAGGTTGTGAATTTGGTTCTTTCGACTTGCTTTGTAGATTTGCCACACGATCATGTGGTAGTGTACGTAAATTCTAGAATTCAAGTTGAGTTTCTTTGGTGTTCTAGCAACCGTTGGACATGTTAATTAATAAACGGTTAACTAGGACATGTGGATTTCCTATGTATAACTTTAGCATGACCGTGTGTGGGGGAGAAATAATCGAAATATCTCCATAAAGTGATAATGTTGAGATAAGTTTAAAAAGGAAAATAAAATCAATATTCAAATGGGCATATGCTCATGTGTATAAGGATATTAATACACACGGGGAAATGCCATAATGAGTTAGCCATGTGAATGGAAATAAAGAGAAACACCCCCGTATGTCCATAGACACACACCCATATGTATAGAGCATATTAAAGATAAAAAAAGGAAAGGAATTAAGCTAAGGATAAATGGGTCATCTCAAACAATAGTATAAAGATTTTGAGTGCTTAGTAGTACCGTATGTGCCTAAGAGGAGATATATTGTTAGGTGGAAGTAAGAGCGACCCAAGTTAAGCAATGGTTGGAGATGCATACATGCTAGACATCAAAGGATCATTATGAGGGGGCACCGTGAGTTACACATTCCCTATACTGCCTACTATAGGACACATTCGCAATAAGACACCATACTCACAGTAGGGTACTTGCTTGCAGTTGAGATATAGTTTTGGTGTAGTGGAATAGAGAGATAGCTTACATGGCCAAAGTCAAATCCCTATATTCGATCCAATCGATAAGCTTAGTGTATAATGTTAGTTATAGTTTCCAAATTTAGATGTTTCCACCGAGTTTAGTATGGTCACGTTGAATAGGAATCCAGGGAATGTTTCCTAAGTGACCAAACAGGACATAGTTAAGATATATAGCCTAAATGTCCCCTAGAGTACAGTTTAAGCATAGATAGTATATACAAGATCTACCATCATCTATAGGGAGTTTAATATTGACTATGGATGACAAAGATAGTATGGGTCAAGATCAAAGGTATTTTGAGAAATACAGTAAAACTTAATATTAGAGTTTCCTACTTACTAAGTGTTTTGTTATTTACTCACCTACTTTCATGTATGCAAGTAAAGGTAATCGTGACAATTGCAAGGGAAGTTATGGTCAAAGGGTATAAGGTAGAGAGGGCATTTTTGTAATTCTCATATTCAACTTTTACCAGTTTTATTTTATTATTATAAGTTCATTTATGTATTTGATTATACTTTATTAACTCCTAGACATGTTTTTAAGAATGACATCTTTTGCATGCCACTGATAGATAATTTAATAAAGGAACTATAGTCATTTTACAAAATTTAATAAACAAAGTTTTCATTTAGTTACTTTATGATGTTGCTGCATATTTTAAATTAAAAACATGCTCAAAGTAGTCAATTTATCCCTTTGGTGGGTAGTACTTTTAGAGGGGGTATTACATGCCATATCTTGAAGGTTGGATAATGTTTTTTCTTAAACCACATGAAGACTAAAGAAGCCATCAATACAAGTATAACCCTATAACACCTTATCTGTATTTTGCATGTTCATGAATCTCATGCATAAAACAAGTATCCTAATTAGAGTTTTTAAAATTGTTTGATTTTTAAAATTTTTAATTCCACTATACTATTGGTTACCGGTGCCTTGGAAACCCAACAATGTGGTTATGACATAGAAAATTAAGACATGCAAGCATTGATGTTTTGCGAAAGGTTTCAAAAAGAAATTTAGTAAAAAGTTTGCCTAAATTGATTTTAAAAAAAGATTATGTGTGTGATGCTTGCATAAGAGGCAAACAAACAAGAATTTGTTTTAAACCAAAAAAATTGTGTTTTAACTTCAAGAACCCATCAACTCTAACGTATAAATTTGTGAGGACTATCTAGAACTATAAGTCCAAGTGGAAAGCATTATTTCTTTGTGGTAGTTTATGACTTTTCAAGATTTACTTGGGTCTTGCTACTTGCACAAAAAAGTGATGCATTAAAAGTAATTCCAAGGTCAATGGATCATCCCACCATTGGCACAAAATGGGTATATCAAAAAAAGGCTATGTTGCCCAAGATTACTTTCAAGAAAAATGTATTGATTATGATTAAACCTAAGTTCTTGTAACTAGATTAAAGGCAATTAGAATATTACTTGCTTATGCATGTCATTTAAATTTTAAGCTTTTTCAAATAGATGTTAAAAATGTATTTTTAAATGGTTTTATTTAAAAGGAAGTTTATGTAGAACAACCTTTGGGATTTAAAAGTAATGAATTTCCAAACCATGTTTTTAAGTTAACAAAAGTACTTTATGGTTTAGAACAAGCTCCTAAAGCTTGGTATGAAAGATTAAGTAATTTTTCAATTGTAAATGGATTTTGAAAAGGCAAGGTGGATACCACCTTATTTATAAAAAGGCATAAACAAGATATTTTAATTTTTCAAATTTATGTTGATGACATCATTTTCAGTGTTACTAGTGAATCTCTATGTAGAGAGTTTTCTAAGATAATGTGGAGGGAATTTGAAATAAGTATGATAGGAGAGTTCAATTACTTCCTTGGACTCAAATCAAGCAATTTAAGAAAGGAATTTTGCTTAACCAATCTAAATACATCAAGGAACTATTCGAAAGGTTCAATATAAGTAATGTAAAGGAGTAACCAACACCTATAAGCACCTAAATCAAATTAGATGTGAATGAGAGTGGTAAAAGTATTGAGATTAAAACATATAAAAGCATGATAGGTGCATTATTATATATAACCACATCAAGGTTAGATATCATGTTTAGTGTATGCATGTGTGCAAGATACCAAGTCAATCCTAAGGAATCAAATCTAAATGTAGTAAAAAAAATATTTTAGGTACCTTAAAGGCACCCAAAACATTAGTTTGTGGTAGCCTAAAGGTCTATTATTTAAACTAAGGGTATATTTGGATGCTAATTTCAGGAGATGTAAGATTGATAGGAAAAGCATAAGCAGCACTTGTCAATTTTTAGGAAACATGTTGGTCTCATGGTTTTCAAAGAAACAAATTTTGGTGGCAACATCAACTATGAAAATTAAATACGTTTTTGTGGCCAGTTGTTATGCCCAACTTTTATGGATGTGACAACAATTAATGGATTTTGGTTTTAAAATGAAAAATGTTCCAATCTTTTATGATAATGCAAATGTCATTCAACTTTCTAAAAATATAAACTTACATTCTAGGACTAAGCCTATAAACATTAGACACCATTTCCTACGTGATCATATTAGCAAGGGTGATATTAAGATTAAATTTATTGGTACTACTAACCAACTTGCTGATATTTTTACCAAGCTACTTGATAAAATTAGGTTTTGCTTCATTAGAAGAGAGCCTAAAATGATCAACACAAATCGAGTAAGTGCATAGCTCTTATGATGTTTTAAAGCATGCTTGTGATGGTATTATATGTTTCCTTGATTGATCTTGTGTTGTGAATGCATAGTATATGTTGACTGTATGAACTGTGAATGCTTGTGATTGAAAGAACATTAATTTTCATGCTTATATGCATAATTTACAAAATGGATTCAAGTCGAATAAACTCAAACTTGTGTTCTTAGTTGATTGAATCTTGAATCAAAGTAAATGTCCTAAAATAGCTTAATATATACAAAATTCATGTCTTTAGGTGTTTTGATCCATGCAAAACTTCATATTTTTTCAAGAAAATTGATTTTCAGGCCATGCACAAATGGTTCTGCTTCAAGCATGAATGTTTATGCAATAAATTAGTCAAATTTTTAAAATTTACATCTGACTGTAAGTCAAAAACCACAATCTTTTAAATATACATGACCAATACCCATCATTTTAAAATTTTTTTTCAAAAGACACAGATGTTCTTCAAGTGCATATCCATTTTAGGCTTTTCACTTTTAAAAACATGAATGCATGGACAACATTCCCCAATTGGAAACGCCTGTGTATTAAATACTATAAAATAAAACCAAAGGGTTTTCATTCATTTTAAGTGCACCAAAACCCTAAATAAGTCACTCTTATCTCGGCTGACTATGATTTTTGACAAAAACTCACACTTTTCATCAACATTTTTACATCAAAATAACCTTAAAACATCATTAATACCATTCTCAATCACGAGGGCCAAGAAGGCCATAACAGTAGGTACCTCTTGATTTTAACATGTTAGAACTTCCCATTATGACATTGTGATTGGAAATGATGCAAAAAATGATTGTTTAGAAGAGATTCGACAGTGAAGTGTATATATTGGTAAGTGTCTTTGTTTTCCTATTTTAGAAGAGATGGGTATTGCTAATGAACTTATAAAGATCGTGAATCGCATGAAATAAGGAAAGATATGTTTTATAATGTTAAAGTTGAAAATCGATGGAAGAGGAAATATTTTGGATTATGAGATGTCTTTTCAATTACATGGCGAGCCTTTTACTATTTCCCCTGAGATTTTTGCAAAATGGTTGGAATGTAATTGCAATGGCATGTTAAATGCACCCTCAACATTCACGTTAAATACGTTATGGATTGATTTAGGCAATGGAGAAGTATATCTTTCCCACACTTTAAAGTTAACTGAGTTGGGAAACTCGGTGTATAGGGTACTACACCATATCATCTCTTACACTTTGAATACTTGTTAGGAATCCAGCGAGTAAGTCATAGTCTAACATTTGCATCTGATGTATGCGAGATTGAACAATATTCAAATGGACACAACACGATGGTTAATTGGCAAGTTCTATTACACTAACATTAACAAGCACAAGATTCATTTTGGGATGCTTATCTCCTTTATTGCAAGAAATTGGGTTTGAATTAGGATAAAGAGGATACCAAACATAGAATTAAATTCAAAGACAATGATTTTTTCTTGGCTGAATCTTTACTGAGAATGGAATTAATTGAAAAAGCTTTGAATAGTGGATGTAGATTCAGAGAATATAGATAAAAAAGATGAGCCCAAACTAAAGATTAACAACAAGCTCCAATTCCTCTTAAAAAAGTCTCAAGCAATGATCATGCTTTTAAAGACATGCACATGGCTCCTACACCACAAGATTTTGTTGTTCTTCCAACTTTCATGCCTCCTATGTATGACATTTCTAAGACAAGCTTTCAAGCAAAAAAAGGCCTTGATAGGATGATTGTTGTAAGGATCCATTCCAAAGGATCGATTACCAGTTCTCTTAGATGATAATGTTAATAAGTGAGGGTTTCCAGGCTTTATATCTCTGTTTGGAAACTTTGGAAGAATGATCTCAGAAAAATAAGATTGATTTGAATTGGTTGAAAGAAATGGTCACAAAGGTGGATGATGGACCAACGAACCAAGAACATTGAGGATCAATTTAACCATCTACCATAAGCAATGCATACATTACATTTCTTTTCATCATTTCATGACTGTACATTTTAAGGCATATAAACATTTCTCATAATAACTTACATAGTAGTCAAATTTTGTAAACTTTGACGATATTTGATTATGTTTTTATGTTTTTGTTTAAGAACCTTGGATGATACATATTGCTTGGCATTATTTTTTGATCTTTTTAAATTCCAATAGTTAATGGTTTTAATTATAATTCTTGTATATGCTTTAATGGTTATATATGGACAATGTTTTGTTTGGTTGGTTCTTAACATTGATTGAAATAAAAAGAAGTTGGTTGAATGCTTGACTTGAATTGATGATATTCAGAATTGTTTTTTATACATGTTTTTTTATTGATAACAAAAAGGGAGAGAAAGGAAATATAAAGGAGATTCTGTCAAAACATTTGCACAATATGTCAAATAAACTTGCTTTAATAAACTTAGTAATGCATGAAGAAGGCAAGTTGATACCAATTATGCATACTGATTGTTCTTAACTATTTCCAAATCATGCATGAAGAAGGCAAGTTGATACCAGTTAACATTCAAACATCTAAGTATGGTTAATGCGAGAGAGAGTCAACCATATTGTACTGACCATTCTTCAAGGTATGTACCAACTGTGCTTCCAAATTTGTGAAGAGTATCGAGAATAATGTATGCCTAAAGAACTCGTTCATGGTCAAAGTCAAGTCAAATGGAAAGTTAAGAAACATTGTACCGACCATGCATTTAGGCATACCAACCGTGCATAAGGCAAAAATGAGTCATTAAGGAACTTGTTAAATATCCCAGTTGTATTCTCATGTACTCTTCTAGAATTTTCAAGACTTAATGTAACAAAAAAGAGAACAATCATGCCTATCAGCTATACTGAATGTTTATTAGTGGATCGAGTAATTAATGTCAACCATTGGAAACTTTGACCAAGGTTGACCTTTAGCTGTAAATAGTGATATTGACAATTCCAACTACTGGTGCTACTTGTTCCATTGCAGTTTCAAGATAAAATTCACTTTTACGCTTTTTCAAACCTAAAAGAACTATTGCATTTTCTAGCCAGTAAAACCCATAAATTAAGCTCATTTAAAGTGAAAAAGGGTTACACATTACATTGCAATATCTTAAAGCTAAAAAATTCTTAAAAGCTCAAATTCTCACTTCTCTCATTAAGCTTAACTCAAACACTTAAGAGAATTATTGTACTTATCTTGTATAATCCTTTCTAAGGCATTTTATACATAAATTCTTGTATTCAAACACTTGTGGGCAAAATCCAATTTAACAATTGTATTTAGGCGTAAACATGGAGAAACTAAGTTTAAAAGGTTTGAAAAAACTAGTTGAAAGGCCAAGGCAATTTGTTTCGAGAATTGGATGTTGAAAGCTTGCAAGAAAAAACTTTAAACCACTCTAAATACTGAGTTTTTCTAATCATATATCTTTTAATTTGTGTTTATATTTATTGTTAGTTTTAAAATTACAATTTCTACATTAAAATTTTTCAAAGAACCTATTAACCCCCCTCTAAGTTCGTTTCAACCATTCAAAGGTTGCAATAGAAGTTGGTAAAAAAGCAGATTGAAGTAATTATAGTTAGCAGGATTACAGATTTAATTAACCCTTCTAGATGAGATCCATATGACCCAATATGTTGATAATCAGTGTGTTAAGGTGAGACATAAAGTTACATAGGGTACTGAGGTAGATTTCCATATTGTGGATGACATCTTGAGATTCAAAAGTCTAGTTTGTGTTCCCCAAGATAAGAGTTTGAAGAATATGATCCTTACAGAGATGTATAATTCTCTTTACACTATCTTCCCTAAAAATGTAAAAATGTCTGAAAAAATCATTCGGTAGTCAATTATAAAAAGAGATATAGTTGACTTTATAGCTAAGTGTTTGATATGTCAACAGGTTAAGGTTGAGCATCAAAGACTATCAAGTTTATTGCAACCTCTCAATATTCTCAAATGGAAATAGGAATACATCTCGATAGACTTTGTGGTAGGTTTGTCAAGGGTCAATGGTAGATTTAATTTATAATGGATAACAATTGACAGATTAACCAAGTTGGCACATTTTCTAATAGTTAAAGACACCATGAGTACAAATTAGTTAGGTCAGTTGTATTTAAAAAAAATAGTCAAATTGCATGGGGTATGCAAGAACTGATAAGATCATATAGAGATATCCATTTTTTCTTGACATTTGGGTAGAGTTTGTAGATCCTGAGGTACGAGGTTGGCATTAAGTATGATTTTTTATCTCTAAATAAATAGACAAACAAAAGGGTTAATCAAATGATTGAGGATATTTTGAAGGTTTGTTGCCTAGATCAAAGAGCAAGTTGGATTGTTATGTTATAGCTAAGTGTTTGATATGTCAACAGGTTAAGGTTGAGCATCAAAGACTATCAAGTTTATTGCAACCTCTCAATATTCTCAAATGGAAATAGGAATACATCTCGATGGACTTTGTGGTAGGTTTGTCAAGGGTTAAGGTAGATTTAATTTATAATGGATAACAATTGACAGATTAACCAAGTTGGCACATTTTCTAATAGTTAAAGACACCATGAGTACAAATTAGTTAGGTCAGTTGTATTTAAAGAAAATAGTCAAATTGCATGGGGTACGCAAGAACTGATAAGATCATATAGAGATATCCATTTCTTCTTGACATTTGGGTAGAGTTTGTAGATCCTGAGGTACGAGGTTGGCATTAAGTATGGTTTTTTATCTCTAAATAAATATACAAACAAAAGGGTTAATCAAATGATTGAGGATATTTTGAAGGTTTGTTGCCTAGATCAAAGAGCAAGTTGGATTGTTATGTTATCACTTATGGAGTTTGCTTACAATAATAGTTGTCAAGCAACCATCTAGATGGCTTTGTATGAGGCATTTTATAGAATAAACTGTTTATCATCATTGCATTGGGATAAAAAAAGTGAGAGAGATGTCTTTAGATAAGATTTAAGACTAGAGATGACCCAGAAGATTATTGAGCATGTCAGGCAAATCAAATAGAGGATGAGGCAAGATCAAGACCATTAGAAGAGTTATAGATCAAAAGAGATGTGATCTTAAGTTTGAGGTGGGTGATAAAGTCTTTGTGAGAGTAGCCCCCTATAAACATGTAATGAGATTTCGCAAAAAAAAAAAAAAGTCAACTATGAAATATTTAGGACCATTTAATATATTTTGGAGCGTGTAAGTAAAGATGTCTATCGACTTATGTTACTAGTGAGCATGGATTGCATTCATAATATGTTCTATGTGTTGTTGTTACGTAAGTACATCAGTGACCTAGCCTATATATTGAGACTAAAAGATGTTGAGCTTAAGGATAAGTTGCCTTATAATGAATGACTAGTGCAAATTCTTAGCAAAGAAGCCTACGAACACATATGTATGCCTATACATATAAAATGTACAAGTGTACATAATGCATTTGAATATAGGCAGTTTTTGCACTGTCTCATATTTTAAGGGTTTTCAGTCACTAATTATATGCAAATAGTATCACGCATATATGCCTTAAAAACACTCCCCATACTTAATGTCTTAAAATATTATTTTGGCCTTCAATCATTTGTGTTTTATGTGGATACCAAGGTGTAAGTCTACGCTTGGTCTAAAAGTGACTTCACTACCTCCTGCCAATACTAAAAGAAGAAGAAACCACCAACACAGGTATGTTTCCTATTAACACCCTATGAGTATTTATTGGTTTGTTTGTGTTTTCATTTATCTTCAAGGGAGATCTAAGTAAAGATTTATGTTGTATGATTATATTTAAATTTTTAATTGCCAAATCCACTGCTTGAAGGCCATAAATACCAAATAGACCCATTTATAAGATTTCATATGGATGGTTGCTCTAATGTTATAGAATAAATCCTCTTAGCAAATGGTGGTACATATAATCGTGAAACTTTAGCTCATCAAACTGTCTTGTGCAAAGCATCAGTATGGTTTGACACCAACCCAACCTAGTCTTATAAATGTTGTCAGAAAGATGATGATTAGCCATATCGATATATGTACAAAGACTACGGTGGATTAATAAATAATTCATCACTCTCGAAGATGGAAGTTGATATCTCAGATAGGCCACTAATGGATGACAACAACCATTTAAATTTATGGCTATAATGGGAATAAGTTGATGCCCAATCTAGTATCATTCAATCATTGACATAATTTAGTCCATGTATATCAAAGGTTGCTTGAGGGAGACACTAAATCCATACCTCAACCTTGAAGAGATGTCATATTACAAAAGGATCAAATTGTACAAGTAGATTTATCACTGATAAGTTAAGAGTTAATCACTAACACTTTATTAGTCAAATAGCTATGATGTCTTGCTAGAAGCCAATCATGGTTTGAATTCATATGGTTGCCAGGTTGAGAGTTGAAAATAAATAGGAGTTGATTGAATTCTTGAGTTATTGGATTATTTGAGATGAATCCGGTCAAAAAAACAGATAGATGATTTTGAGTCTTAAGATATCTTTAGGCTTGAATAACAATTATTACACCCAAGTACTAAAGTGTAATAATCCTAAGTTATTTGAATGTGGTATGAATTGTAAACGATAGGATTTATCTAATTAGATTAAGATAAAACCTGTATGGATAATTTTTGGCAATGCATAACCATGCATGGATCATGTACGAACATATGTGATCCTTGGATAAGGATTATCCATGACCTCTATCTACCTCAAAATCCAATTATATCATAGATTGTATGGGATAAGGAAAATGGTCGATACATGTTCGTGTATCTTGATGAACAATCATGCAAAGTGTGTACATAAGCAGATGTGATTTCTCAATTTCATAACTTTTGCCCCAAACACATTACATACTCCTATACATTAAACACACCTTTTCTTGCATCATTATTTAGTAGACAATTGGTTCTTGTTTTAACCTTTTTTTACAGTTGTTCTTTGTGTAAACACCAAGATATGATCTTAAGCTTGGATCAACAACATGTTTTAGTGCATTCCAAACACCTATGAAAGATTAAGGAGCCTTCAAACATTGGTATGATTCCTTTGAAACCCCTTATGGTTGCTTTTCATATTTGTGAAATAATAGACTACAAATGGATCCTAGGAGGTGCTTATGGTATTTGATTGAATTTAAAATTTTTAAATTGCCATTTCATTGCTTGTTGAAGGCCATAAACACTTACATTAATAATGTAAGCATTCTCATTATGTTAACCATTAAGAAGAAGATAAACTAAAGATTGAGGTGGAATCAATATAGAAATCCACCTCAGGACTATGAAGACTTATGAAAAAATGATGGCATGTCCATGTAAGAAAAGCCATTATCATGAATGACACCATAACCACACTAAAGAGGTGTATAATAATAATGAATACAGTAACAAACAAACATAAGCCACCTACAAACAAATATGAAAAATCATCATGACAACCACTCTTAATTGTTTTCTCTTCCATGGAAGCTCTAGACTGTAAACTTCTCACCTCCATTATACTTAAAAAGAATAAACTAAGGCCAACATATGAAACATTCAAAACAGGGAGAAAAAACCTTATGGCAAATATGCACTCCAAGTCTTTCCTTTTATAACCAAGAGATAAAGAAACATAAGAGGAATATGTCATGATCATTTGATCTACTTATGAACATGTGTTGGTCACTCTGTGATGCAAACAATGCATGTTTAATCATATCCGAAAAGGAAAGTGAAATGATAAGATGGATATACGGTTTGAAGCATACAAAATTATGATAACACTAGCTTGCGTAATTGAAAAGATATCGTCAGATCTTCAAGTGGCGAAAGATTCTAGAAGTTCTTGAAGTTTTTCTTGCATTCCAAAAATTGAGAAGTCAATTATTGTGCAGTCAAAAAGTTCTCCCAAAAGTCAAGCCTCAAAGTGCAATCAAATGCAATGATAAGTAGACAACATTTCTCCAACTTGAAACCTATAATTTAGTGGAATCAATCCATGGTTTAGACATCTTGACAAACAACTAATGACCGAGAGAATTTGACTTGACAACTTGAAAAATGGTGAAGTGGAAGATTCTCTTTAAGACAAGGTTGTAGTTATAATCATATCAAAAGAGGGGACTCATCTAGATTCTACAACGTGACACTTTCATAACAATCATCCTACAAGATGTTAATTTTTTCTATAAATAAGATGTCATTGACGCAGGCATAACTCTTTCCAATTTAAATTCAAATTTTGTATTAAGAAGCTAAATTATAAGAGTTTCAAACATAATTTTCTTTTTATAAATCTTTTATATAAAGTGAACGAAAAAAGAAAACGAGGGAGAGTAAGAGGAGTAAAAGACCACAAAAAATTTTAAACATGCAGATAGTGACAACATTGTGAATGTAGGTATTTCAATCATCAAGATGATGCACAAAAAAATCATTTATCTTATGTGTTCTCTTACTTATTTCAATTTATCTTCTTATACACCTATATTTGACTAACCTAAGTTTTCTCAATTTAATCACTTTCATCATAATCTATCTTACATAGAGCTTTGAATTACATATATAGATTGATAACAAAAAATCACATCATCCCAGATAAGCAAGTCCTTCACAAAATTTGACTTGCAGCAAGATAACTAGCGTGTTAAAGGCCCATAAATGATTGGGCGAAAATTGCAACACCAACCGATATCTTCAATGGTCTGAATTCACTTGGGGCTTCTATATTTTATATTTATTTAAAGAACAATTCTATAGATAAGTATTTTTTGTATATAAATAATATATTATCATATAATTATATATTATTTTATTTTTAATTTAAAAAAAACTAATTACATAGTGATACATCATCTGTATATTTAAATTGTATATTAAAAAATATATATATAATTTTATTGTTATTTAAATAAAAGAATAAGAGTAAAATATTAATTGTGTCTGACCAAGCCAATTCAATATTCATTCTCTACCAAACCAGAGCCAATTCGCTAAGCCAGTTCAACACCTTCTGTCAAATGGATTAGTTTTACACCAACTTTAAATTATACACAACCGTCCATTATTCTTTTATTCCTCCTCTTCATAAATATCTTCCTCTCTCACTTGTTTTGCAAACCTTTCCCAGCCTCCTAATTTGTTAACTGTAAAATCTAACCGAATGTTAACTAAAATTTTCATTGTTTATAGTTAGTAATACAAGCATGACATCATTTTAATTCAACAGTTACACTAAAAAACATGAATTGAATATAATAAATTAAAAGTTTAAATGTTATATTAAAACTATTAGAATTATAAATGTATTATTAAAATATATAGGTTGAATATAATAATAATAAATTTATGTGTATCTATTTTTTATATGTACTTTATGTATACAGATGATATATCATCATATGATTAGATGATTTTGAATTAAAGATAAAATAATACCAATCATGAGATTATACATTATCTGTGTATACAAATTGTGTGATAAAAATGAATATACATAATATTACTCATATAATAATTTTTGAAATAAAATAGAGAAAATGTCTATTTGTCTCTGCTAAGTTTTGAAAAATAATATTTACACTCCATTTACACTTCATAGAATAATATTTAGACAAAATTACATAAATATTATTTGACCATTAAAACTAACAGTTAACATTATTAGATAGATGAAAAATTTATTTTTTTATTTTTAATAAAAATATTACACGAATTAAACATATTCAAAATGTTAACATAATAATAAACAATTTTATGAAAGAAATAATTAATATTATCGGCCATGGTCTAAAGAAATTATCTAAGCAGAATTTGCTTGTATTGCTGGTTAGGTTTGTTTCACCATTTATACAAGAATTCTTATTATTATGAAATATTGTTAATTTGTAGCTTTAGCATTTATCATTAGATATAAATTATTATTGTATTTAATAAAATTTTATAAAATTAGATCAATATAAATAATTATTATGTTTGGTTAGATATAATAAAAAAATACTAATATATTATTTTACTTAAATATTTTTGTGTATAATTATTATAAAATATTTTTTATGTTATTTGTTATATTAATAAAAAAATTATTTTTGTCTTAAAAAATTAATAAATAAGAATATAATTCTAATAAAATTAAAATTATTTAGATAATCTTTTAATACCTAAGTTAGAAATGATAATTAGACTATCTTTTATATTATTTTTCATATCATTATTGATAATACTATATTAATAAATTTTTTTATTATTTATAAATATAAATAATAAAAAAGAATACCGAATTTTTATAAATATATTATTTCATAACTTATTGTTATATATAATCACTAAAAATTTGTTTGTTATGTTATAAATATATTTCATTAGGAAGAGAGAGTTGAAGGTAAGATGAAAATTTATTCAAATATGATTGAGAAACAGAACACAAAATGGAGGGAAATATGTTTTTCACTTTTTCATATCCATACAAAGGAAAGGGTTGGATTTATATAGACAAATTTCATCACCCCTTAGCAAATAAGATCATCCTACCTCTTAAGGTTCATTGTCCAAGGTGCTATACATGTAGCTGCCCATTCCTTCTCTTCATTAAATGCATTTCTACAAAAAGTTTCCAACTTGTCTGCCACATCGTGGGAAAATTCATCATACATATATAACACTCCCCTTTATATTTCTATTGTTTACAGATATTTATATCAATTTTGTTAAAGAAAAACCTAATAAGAAAAAAACCAAAGTAGAAAAGTGTAATTATTTAATATCATATAAAGTGGGATAGAACGTGCTAAAACTATCTTATTAAAAACTTTATTAGGAAAATTCAATAGGACAAAACATAATGAAGGAAAAAATAGTACAGTGCACATTTTGTTTAATATGTGATAAACTTTAAAAATGTTCTCCCCCTCCTTGATGAATATTTCCCCTCTTTGTAGTAAGTTAATTTGTTTGCTTGTTGAGTCATCGGATACCGATGTTATACAATAACTTTTCAAATATTGATATTGGTAATTTCTTGGTGAATAAATCTACAAAATTCTTACTGGATCGTATTTGTTTGACATCAATCTTTTGGCTTTATTGGAGCTTATGAGTGTAAAAGAACTTCAGTGAGATATATTTGATTTTGTCTCCTTTAATGTATCATCTTCTAATTTAGATAATACATGCAACATTGTCCTTATATAATATGGAAGAAGTGTTTGTTGTAGAAGGAAGATTGCTTGTATTCTGAACATGATGGATAACAAACCATAACCATATGCATTCTTGACTAACTTCATGAATAGCTGGAATATCTAAATGATTTGAAGATAATTATAAGTAAAACATATCCCACTGCGAGTAGGTTTATAAAGGTTAGAAAGATAACTAACATTTACATATCCAATCAAACTAAGATTTTTAAGAGATTTGACATAATAAAATAATCTCAAATCACTATTTCCACATAAATAACGAAATATATGTATGATTCTATTCTAGTACTGATAGGTTGGTGCAAAGCAAAATTAGGCCAATAAATTTACTACAGAGGATATATCTAGTTTAGTGCATCAGACCAAATATAATAAGAATCCAATGACATTACAATATGGTACTTTAGGACTGAATGTCTTTTCATCTTTTTCTTTAGGACAGAATGAATCCTTTTCGGATTGAGAGAAAGAACAACCATTGAGGTGCTCAAAAGATAAGGCTTGTCCATAATAAAGTGTTTTAACAAATTTTCAATATACATTGATTGATAGATAAGTATTTCATTTGAATTACGCTTAATTTACAAATCGAGACAATATTTTGTTTTCCCTAAATTCTTCATCTCAAATTCTTTTTTCAGATATTTAGCAATTTTCGAAAGCTCTTCAAAAGTCTCAATTAAATTCATATCATCAACATAAATAGCTATAATAGCAAATCTCAATTTTGACCTTTTGATAATGACACATGGGCATATAGGATCATTTACATAGCCCTTTTTTCACATATTCACTAAAATGATTGTACCACATTCTTCTAAATTGTTGTAATCCATACAATGATCTTTGTAATTTAATTGAATACATACGTCTTGAATTGCCCTTTTTCGCTTTAGGCAATTTAAATCCTTCAGAGAATTTTATATAAATTTTAGTATATAAATTTTCACATAAATAAGCAATAACTATATCTATTAGATGCATATCCATTCCTTCAAAAATTGTTAAAATAATTAAATATCTGAATGTGATTATATCCATCACAGGTGCATATCTTTCATCAAAATCAATATCTAGCCTTTAGAAAAAACCTTATGCTACAAGTATTGTTTTATATCTAGCAATCTCATTTTTCTCATTTCTTTTTCTTACAAATACCCATTTATATCCAATTGGTTGTACGTCCTTAAGTGTTGGAACTACAAACCTAAACACTTGACGTTTTAAAAGTAAAGCTAATTTTACTCGAATTGTTTCTTCCCATTTAAACCAATCAAGTCTTTATCTGCACTGTCCACAGTATGTGGTTTAAAATCATCATCATTCATAATTTTAATAGCTACTGTAAATAAGAATACATCATTAATGTTAACTATTTTATAGTTCCAAATCTCTCGTGTATAAGCTTACTTTCAAGATATTTCAGTATTCTTATTTTCTTGTTCTTCAGATGTTTATGTCATTTTAGGGGCTTGAGTCTCTTTAGGGACTATAATCTCTTCTAGAGGAATATTAGAAAGTGTGGATTTTTCATTTATTTTAGGAATATTATGATTGATAATTGTTTGATTATTTGCCTTTCATTTTCGAGAGACAGTGTCATTCAATCCAACAGGTCTACCACGTTTTTGATATATAATAGATTGATTAGTCACAACTCAAATAAACTATTCAATAGTCATATTAATTCTTGTTAATGCATTGGCAATTGGTGTATGTGATCTTGTCACTTTCGTTGTAGCTACAAATGCATTAGACATTAGGTTAATAATAATTTGTAAATGCATAATCATCTACACTTCGGTTTGACTTTGGGATAAGTGAAGATCTAAATGAGACATGATAGGTACGTACCGAGTAAGTTCATGTCTAACATCAAGAGGCATTTTATTTTCTCTTAAAGGTAGAAATGTTATTTCATCAAAGTAATAATTTACAAATTATGCAGTAAAAATATCACTTGTTAAGGTTTCAGATACCTGATAATAGATAATGAATTATATTTAACATAAATTCTCAAATGATGTTAGAGTCTTATTTTTGTACATTAAAGAGATGCACTAGGGATGTATACAAACCAAATATCCTCAAATGAGATATATTATGTTAGTGACCAAAAACCAATTGTAGAAGAAAATATTGATGATAAGAGGAAGGTTGCAAGCGAATTAACACTGTAGCATGTAATATAACATGTCTTTACATAAAAGTTGGTAATTGAGTTCTTAAAAATAAAGTATGTGTAATTACCTAGAGTCGGCAATCCATTTTAAGTGTAGACATACGAGACTAGATATTCAACATCAATCCCTATAGACATGTAATAATCATCAAATATCTTAGATGTAAATTCATTTGCATTATCTACTCATATTAACTTGATTGGATAATATGAGAAATGTGCTTTTAATTTGATAATTTGTATTAATAGTTTAGCGAAAATGCAACATTTTGAGTTGACAATAAACAAATATGAGACCATTCTACAGATGCATAAATAAAAAAAAAATAACGAAATGGCCTACTTGATGGATGAATGAGTCCACATATGTCCTTTTGAATTCTCTATAGGAATGATAGAGATTCAACTCCAACTTTGGAGGGAGATAGTTTGATTACTAATTTGCCTTATGAACAAACGGTGTATAATTTTTCACTGGACAATAAAATCTTAAGATTCTTTAGTGCATGTCTATGTGAATTTTCAACAATTCAACGCATCATTATAGATCTTAGGTGACCTAGACGGTCATGCCAAAACATAAATACTTTTGGATTAGAAAACTTTTAGTTTGATACTGCGTAGGTTTCAATTGCCTTTATAATTGTATAATACAATCCATAAGATAAAGCAACAATTTTTTTAGTATAAGTCTTCTTTCAGAGAGATCACCAATCATACAGATGAATTTTGTACCATTTTCACTCATGATTTAAATATAATAACCATTATTTCTTATATCTTTAAAACTAAGTAGATTTCTTTTAGATCTATTTGAAGATAATGCATTATTGATGTATACTTCGGTTTCATTTTTCAACGAAATTGTAGTTCTTTTGAAGTCTTCAATCAAATTTATCGATCTTGATATAGTGTTTACTTTAGCTTCAATTAGTACTAGAGTTAAAAAAAATTTCTTTTCTTTATTTTCTTTAAAAATTATGTGTATTATTGCACTATTCACTAAACACATGTTTATCATCACTTTTTGAAGTTAATGTATCAATTTGGAGTCCATATCCTTTCATTTAAAAATTACATTAGTCATAACCTATACAAAATTGTGAAAGGAAGGAGAATGTGATAATAAAACACAAAATAATATTCATGAGTCCAAAATAATTATATATGATGGATTCTAATTATGAAAATTTTGGACATTTACATCACTAGTCAAGTGACTTATATTTTTATTTTTGAGTGAAGTCCTAAAACATCAAGATTCATTAAATCAATAGGATTTAATGTCAGTTTTTTTCCTTCATGGCTTAATGGTAACTGCAACAGTTACTTCTTCATGGCATAATGGTAACTGCTTCATACAGTTACTTCTTCATGGTGTAATGGTCTGTAACTCCCATGCATTATGGTTTATAACTTCCATGCCATAACTCCATAAGTTGCGTAGCATTCTTGATGGTAGAATGCTTTTGAAGGTTATAAATAGGGTCTCTGGGTGAGCTTTTTCTAGAAAAGAAACACATACACTATTCTGTGAGAAAAAGAGATCACCTAGAAGACGAAACTTGCAATCAATTTCCAGAGGATTATACTACATCAAATCGTTAAGCAATGGCTGGAGGTTAGTGTTTAATATTCCGCATATTAATTTTGGTTTTTATCTTGCATACTCAGTATATATATGCTTAGATAGAAACCATATACATGTTCTAACATTTAACTTGGCTCTGATACCAAATGTTATACTAAGCATATATATACTGAGTATGCAAGATAAAAACCAAAATTAATATGTGGAATATTAAACACTAACCTCCAGCCATTGCTTAACGATTTGATGCAGTATAATCCTCTAGAAATTGCTTGCAAGTTTCGTCTTCCAGGTGATCTCTTTTTCTCACAGAATGGTGTATGTGTTTCTCTTCTAGAAAAAGCTCACCCAGGGACCCTATTTATAACCTTCAAAAGCATTCTACCATCAAGAATGCTACGCAACTTATGGAGTTATGGCATGGAAGTTATAAACCATAATGCATGGGAGTTACAGACCATTACACCATGAAGAAGTAACTGCATGAAGCAGTTACCATTATGCCATGAAGAAGTAACTGCTACAGTTACCATTAAGCCATGAAGGAAAAAAACTGACATTTAAATCATTAACAAATTTGATTATATTTTTATGGATGTTTAATATAGATTCACTCAATATTTGTGTGTATTATAGGTATACGACCAATGTGATTTATAACGACACCTATTATTTTGTGGTTTACTCTGAATTATTTTTTATTTCGCTTCAGTCTTAGTTTACTTCTGGTTGTATGACTAACATTTTCTATTATAACCATCTTTGGGTCAAAATTATTTCTTTTATGCCTTACCCATACTTATGATAACTATTGCTGGTAGTTGTGTTCATTTTAAGGAACGATACAGTATTTGTAGGGTGAGTTTGATGGTTTTTCATTAACAAGAAAATCTAACATTAATTTATAATTTCTTTTCTCGATATTGCTACTAAGGAGCATATTGTAAAAAATGAAAGGTACAGAATATTTTCTCTTCCACATTATTTTAATTAGAGAAGATTTTAAACATAACAGAGTTTTACTAAATAACAGAGCCATGGAAAGTGCTATTGCATATGATATTCAAATTTATCTTTCAAATTTCTCCACAAATCTAATAGATTTATCGTTATATCCACATATTCGGCTTACAATCATTTAAGATGTGATGCCGGTAAAATAGTGGTCTTAGATTTTTTCTTATGGGATATTTTATTTAATCACTTTTTCAATGCTCAAAAATTCTAAGTGGAAAATCGTTTATAAAACTCATTTAATATTATCCATCCAATTTTATGAACTTTAGGTTTAAATATTATCTTATATTTACAAATCAACTAGTTTTGTAAAAGAAATATTGAGAATAATTTTTGAAACTTTAAATTTAGATATTATGACATATTTACAAAACAGTTGGTTTGTAGAGGAAATATTGTGATTAATTTTTGAAACTTCATGTTCAAATATTATCTCATATTATCTCATATTTACAAAAACTTCTAGTTTTGTAATTAATATTTAGAATATTATAAAATTTAAACTTTAATTTTGAGTATATTTTAAACTTCAAGTTCATATTTTTTCACAATTTATGTAAGTTTCAGGTTGCAAATAAGATATAGTTATTATAAAACAAATAAATGTTTTGATGAAATTTGGGACTTCGAACCCATATATATATAAATATATATTTTTACGATTTTACAAACTTCAAGTTACAAATTGGATACAATTATTATAATATAAATTAAATATTTAATTTGTATTCAGGACTTCGGGCCCAAATTTATAATTTTGTAAATTTCAAGTTATAAATGATATTCAGGCTTCGAATTCAAATTCATAATTTTGTAAACTTCAGATTTCAAATGGGATATAATTATAATTTTTATTTACAAATATAAAACAATTATAAAAATTAACATAACTACGGTTTGCTTTTCACAAACGAAAAAATGAATATAATAAAAAAATTAAGTAGAATAATAATAATAATTGAAACATTTATAATTTATATTTTGTAAAAAGATAATATTATAATTGAAATATTCATATTTGCGTCATACAAATAGAATAACAATATAATTAAAAGATAACTAGTATTATGATATATATAAATGATTTGTGTTGATAATGTGTTATAAATATACTTTATTAGGAAGAGAGCCATGAAAGCAAGATGAAAATCTATTCAAATGTCATTGAGAAATGGAACACAAAGCGGAAAGAAATATGTTTTTCGCTTTTTTATACCTACACAAATGGAAGGGATGGGTTTATATAGACAAATTCCATGACCCTTCAGCCAATAAGATCATTCCACCACCCAAGGTTCATTGCCCAAGGTGCTATACATACAGCCGCCCATTCCTTCTCTTCATAAAATGCATTCCCACTAAAGTTTCCAACTTGCCTTCCACGTGGCGGAAAATCCACCATATATATATAACATGTTAAACAATGTTGAATTTTGGTTCCATAATAGCCCAAACTAGGTTTCTTACTTATTCCATCAAAATAAAATTAAAATTAGTGGTACTTTCATGGTTAAATTTGTTTTTTATATGGACGATTTAAAATAGTTAAAATTTATTTTATAATGTCCAAAACCCATTAAAGTATGTGTTAATTCTTCTGTCAAAATGGAAATGAAATAAACTACAAAAGGTCATAAGGAGGTAGACTTAGTAAAATTTGATATAATCCGTTAACCCATTATGCTATAACATGAAAAAAAATTAGGTTAAGATTATGATTGTTAACAAGAAAAGTAGTTCAGATCATATTTGAATTGACTTTAAAAAAATCAGGTCATGTTTGGTTGACACAAAACCAACCCAAATTAATCAAACTAAATATTGTATAACATTATTAAACAAAATACTGTTTAATATCCTTTATTTTCTTCATTTTACAACAAAAAATTTTCAAACCACAAAATTCTTATTCCCTAATTCGAATCAACAAAAAAATTAACATTGCATCTCCAAACACCAAATCTGTATCACCCAATAATGTTATTTTTTTAATTTAATAACTTTTTTTTGTCACGCTTGTAAAAAATTATTTGTAGTTTATTTATTTTTTGTTTTTGTTGATGTGTTATAAAAACTACTAATTTGAACTTATTATGATAGATTTGTCATATTCATATATTTATTAATAGTTTTAATATTTATGATAGTCACATTCATCATATGGATCGGGAATTAAATTTATTAATTATTTGATAAATAGTTATTAAATTCATTGATCATCAATTGCATTATTTTGAAATTAAAGTTGTAGCTTATTTGAATTATTGATTATAATATTCTATTTTTTTTATCCTTACAATTATTCATATATAGAGACAATAAGCAATATTAGTAGTATTAACTTGAAATAAAATAATTTTATTTTGACAAGTATTATTTTATGGAAAATTATGTTTTTCTTGACATTTGATAAAGCCTATTTGTTTCGTAACAACTCATGTCATTACATATTATGTTTTGACATGACTTTACATGTTACTTAGTTTGGGTTAATTCAAATTGGGTCAAGTTAATCTAAAAAATATTTTAGTTCAATTTAAGGTTAAAAAATTTTGATATAATTTTATTTTAAATTAGGCTAGAGTTTATGGTCTTTAATACGAAATTCAAATTAACACAATACAGATGCAATTCAATGACACTAATTGTTAGGTCTTTGTGGAAACATGGATTGAACCTGATCCATGCCCTGAGGGATTAGACCTTTGGAATCAGAACTTAGCTTCAGCTTTGTCTTTAAATATAGGCTCAGATCAGTCTTGATTTTGAACCTATTGTTGGGCCTTAATGGGCTAGACCCTTGGGTCTATATTTTTATATTATTTTTTTTATAAATGTATAATTATAAATTTTATTATATTTCATACAGGGAAATTTATTACATACCAAAAAAGAAACTGACCTTATTTTCTAGTGTTGCCAGATAGAACCAAATCCCAAACTTACTACTAAAATTACCCTCTGTCTCTTCTATAGAAGCCTCAATCTTGCATCAACAAAAAGGTAGATATTTGACCTTGCATAAAGCGAAGTGATATTTTATAATGTGCGGGTTATTAAATATTTGACCATGTAAGGGTTAAATGAATATCATATCATGTGTTTTATGATATTTAAATATAAAGGTTAAATTGATATATTACCGAGAAAATTAATATTTGTCAAATTTTGTATCATTTTTTGTTGTTGGTGTAAATTGATATTTTATCATATAGGGCTAAACTGATATTTTTCAAATTTTTTATCAAATTTTTTAGAATATACTTTTACTTACAAAATCTAATAAAAACTTCAGAATATATCTATCAATTAAGGTTGGATCTAAACTACGTTGGTTTGATCTCAAAAAATGGATTAGTTCAGTTATGCTCAATTTGAATTTTTTTCAATTTGAACTTGAGTCAAAATAGTTGGCTCATTTTAAACCAAGTTGAACTCGAGTTATAATGTGTTCAGCTCAATTTAGTTCGCATTCATGACTTAAATTTATAGTTTAAATTTGTGACTCAATTTGACTTGAATTTATAGCTTAATTTGATGGTTGGAATTCATGCTTTAGTTCAACTCAAATTCATGTCTTTTTCTTTTATGTTGTGAAGCCATTTCATGTAAAAAAAAATTAAATAAAAATAGGTTGATTTTAATAATGCATGCTTTATTAAAATAAATAGAAAAAAATATGAAAACTACAAATTTAAAAAACCTCGAAATGAAATATTTTCAATTGGCCCTCTAAAACGGAAAATATCAAAAAACCTCTAAAGCTGGAAAATTTTACAAAACACCCACCACCACATATTGTATAAAATTACTTAAAACCCTTGACTTAGGGTGTGCGAGTTGGCTATTGCAAAAACCTCTCACGTATTGAATTGTCACACATAGCCACCCACTACGTGATGTTGCATGACTTGTATGGTTTGAAAAACCACAAAGTCACTCCCATCGTCAACTCTTCTCACCACATGTAATTTGTGTGGTGACTGTAAATCACATGTAGTGATCAAATCACCATCAATCTTAAATTTTCGAACCCAATTTCATCATCAATCGATTCTACACATATTGTAACGCAAAACCATTAACAAATTTCATCCAAAACTTAAAGAATTCAAGCTATTTCTCAAATTTTCAAACTTGAAAATAACCATTTCTAAAACACTCAAAATTTACACCATTATACTTAGATCTCTACACTAGAATGTGTTAAACATGATAAAAAATGATAACTAACCTTTGGTGTTACTTTTGTTGTCTGAAAACTAGTGAAACGTCGGTGGAAGTCAAGGGTTCTTTGTGTATGCAGTGAAGGTTTGAATATGTGAGGTGGGAATGCTATCTTTCAAACCTAGAACAAATTTTTGGGACCTTCGTATATGAACATTTTTGTGATTATACAAATTGTAGGTTATTTTTATTGTGGTTGATTTTTATTGTGAATAATTTTTTTATCCTTTTCTTCACCAACAATCAGTTATCAATAGTTAATATAATTATTCGGAAGGAAAATTTTTTTTATATATATATTAACTGTAGATAAAAAGGTGTAATAATTTATTGTTATTAATATATTGGCTAAAAAATTATTCCTATCCAAAGTTTAGTCTATTCTAAAATTTTTATTTGTTAAATTTTAAAAATTCAAATACTTATCTATCAACCATTAGAGTTAACAAAATTCGTTAAAGATAAAACCATTATTTAATAATAATATTAAAAAATAATATTTTATTTTATTTTCTCCCTATAGTTTAAAAACCTAACAATTTTCTTTCACCCAAAAGTTTGAAAATTTAACTTTTTTTCCTAACGTTTTTTTCTTCCTTCTTCGGCAACTGGAATCTAATTGGCCAACTTCGTCTTCCCACCCATATGCTCATTGGATCTCTTTCTCTCTGTTCTATTTCATTTAGTCGAAATTGACTAAAATTGACACTCTTCCCCCAAACGTCTACTTTTCTATTGGCAAAACCAAAGCGCCAATTGGTTTTCGATTCAAGCGAAATCAGAGCAGACAAACATTGTTCAGTTTCAACTAATTTCGACATAATGAAACCCAAGATGGAGAGAAAGAGAGAGAGAGAGAAAGAGAGAGGGAGAGACAAACGCATGGGTGGGAAGACAAAGTCGGCCAACCTAATTCCGATCGTAGAAGAAGGAAAAAAGAAACTCTAGAGGAAAATGTTAACTTTTCAAACTTTTGAGTAGGAGAAAATCATAGTTTTTTAAAATCAAGGGGTGAAAATGAAATAAAATATTAGTTTTTTATATTATTAGTTAAATTAGAGCTGACAATTTTCAACGCTACCCATTAATTCAACACAACACAACACAAAAAATGTCGTTTTAAGGATGAGTTTTTTGACACGAAATTTATTTTGGGTTAACTTGACACAATTTGAAATTAAATTGGGTAATGGTAAGGTTCACACGAAAGTTACCTAACACAATCCTAATTAACACAAATGTTTTGGAAAAATATTACTTTAATAAATTACATATTGTTGTATTTTTATATAATTGTAATTACTCTTATTACTGTTTATTTTGATTTAAATATTTTATTTTTTTATTAAGTACTAAGAATTTGATTTGGTTAGTCTAATTGTAGATGTGTTTTTTAAAGGTTTTATTCATAGTATAATTATATGTTGTATATTTATAGTAACAATTTGAAATCTTTACAAATTGCATATAATTATATCTTTGTTTAATTATGATTATTCATATTATTTTTTTTTTTATTTAAATATTTTATTTTATTATTAAGAAGTAAGAATTTGTTTGGTTAATTGAATTTTTGACATGTTTTAAAAGTCTTAGTATGTACATTTTTAGAGTATTTGTCAATAAGACAAAATGTTATATTATGTGTTTTATTAACAATAAGTTAAGGTAATTTGGTAAATAAATTACAATGATAAAAATACTTTGGAGAGTTAAAACAATTGATAGTTTTGGGTCAAACTGGGTTGGGTCGGATCAACTCGAATATTATAGGGTTGGGTTAGAATTAAAAAATTTTGACACAATTTTAATTTGGATCAGGTTAGAGTTAAATGTCTCTAACACAAAACCAGAATTGACACAATACGTACAAGATCCAATGACACGAACTATTAGGTCTAAGTTAAATGACGTCTTTACTTTTAAATTTAACGAATTTTGTTAACTTTAATAGTCAATAGGTGAGTATTTAGGATTTTAAAACTTAATAGGTAAAAGTTTGAGAGTGGACTAAAGAGTAAGTCCTTAGGCCTTTAATATATTTATATTTACAATTAGACTTTGCATGATCCTAGGGACTAATCCCTTGGTTTGGGCTTTCAAAGCCTAGCCTTGGAGTCCCAACCTAGCTTAGGTCATTTTGTCCCCTTCCTAGGCCTAAACTAACTTGAGCCTACCCCTAATGACCTTATTCGGGCTCAACATGGACTTTAGGCCTAAGCTTTTTTCCTAGTCTAAAATAAACCTAACCAACTACATAAAATATTTTAAAAAATTACTAAATCCACGTGGCAGGGTGAGCCTCACTATGTTTACCTAAAACAAATGTCCTGTAGTTTAACGAATCTAAACTAAACCCTCGTTTGATGATGACATACAAAAATGATAGATTTTAAATAGTAGACTTATCTTATTCATCTACTAATAAGTTACTTGTTCTTATTATTTGTGAATTTTACCATTGGAATAATTGGTTGCTTTTTTAAAAAAAAAATATATGTTATAATTAAGTTTTTTAAATTTATAATCTAAATTCTCTAATTTTAGAGGTTAAAAGCAAGAGTAGAAATGTCAATAGTAGAAGAAAAATCACTAGCCATAGATATATAAAACCATCGAAGAAGTAGCATTTCACTAGCAATCAAGATAATAAACATCACTATTTTTTATGGATTGTTGTATAATACAAAAAAATTTATATCGATTGAAAGTCACTTGCATGGTGAACTGCCTCCCTGCACTGTAAGCAAACACATATTGCGATTCTTAGAGAGGGGAACCTAATTAAAATTTCACCATCTTATGTATTATAATCTTAATTACAAAATTTAAGCATTATTCAATGAAATAGAGTAACCAAAATACCTAATGGGATGGATGATGGCGTGTTACTCATTTAACACCTAATAACTTGTAATACCTCATCTTCAGATCATACCCTTAAAGGTAATTTGTTAGGATGACGTGTCACCGATGTAGAAGAAACTCTCATAATTTCATTTGTAAAAGTAATTTTATGAAATATTTCAATGAATTTATTTAAATAAGAAATTTTGCTAAAGGTTTCATATAACATCAAACATCCTACTTAAATCCTTAATTACCAAAAATATAATAATGTGTATGAAATGATCCAAAGTAACTCTCAAAATAAAATTTATAATAAAATAAAATAAAGGAATCGTCTGCTATGGTAGCCATTTTGTTAATAAGTTGATCCACTAGCCTCTCTGTCTACCCTGCTATCATTTCTACCTACAAACAAACAAGAAATGTGTAAGTGACAAAACACTTAGTAAGCACACCAATAATTAAGCATTCTTGGAATATCCCTTGACAACCCAACTGTCTCTATGTCCATTTAATTCAACATCCTAGATGTCTCTTACAACCCATAACCCATTGCTTATAATGTTCTCGGTTAGGACATTTTAGACACCTTTTTACTACCAACAACCCATTACTTTTGATGCTCTTAGGTAGGATGTCCCAAACATATTTGACAACCAATAACCTATTGCTTATAATGTTGTTAGATAAACGCCTCTTACAACTTATTGAGAATAAAGATTGACATCCTATATGCCTCTTATAACCTATACACCAATGAAACAAATGTCTTAGATGTCTCTTACACCTTTAACAATGCACAAAGGGCAAAATTATCATTTCTAAACCTTTGGTATGACATACCTTCTTGCTATAAGGGATGATCGTTCCATACTGAAGAACAGTTGTTCCCTTATTTATGAGGGACAACCATTATAGGAAGGAAGGGATGACTATTCTCCTTTGACCTTATCCACACATGCACTAATATTTAACTCAGTTAAATTAGCAATCTACCCCTATACATGCCTACAAACTTCATCTTCAACCTTACGATGGGAAAATCGTCCCTCGCCTTTGTAATTTCTAAACCTTTGCCACTTCTGGTGGTAGTTTAGTAGTCAAACAATCCAGAATCATCCTAACATTCCACTAACATCCCTGACTTGTCAACCCAACTCTCAATTACGAATATCAAATAAAAGTCATACGAAATCGTAGAACCATCAAGTGCACATCACATAATCATCATATTCTCAACAATTTGATTCCATTACATTTAACCACAATCAATCACAGTGACAACCGCAAGCCTAAACTACACATATACGTATGAATTCTTATCTAAACATGTCATAAATTAATTTAAGAATAAGGAAGTCTGCCTACAGCTCCTCTAGCGTCACTAAAGTCTTGACATGGCAAGAATCCAATGGTGTTCCTTTCCTCTAGCAAATTCCAATGCTCTCAAATCCTTTTTGCGCTTTCTATATAAGTGAAAATAGGGCTAATAACGCCTAACCCTAATCAAAATGCAAGGAGGAGTTTTATAGACATTGGATAACACTCTTCGAACAACTATCCATTTCAGTGGAACGAGTATTCCTAAGATACGTATTGTGAAAATCATTTGAGCCCACTTTGAATTTGCCAACTCATAAAGACGAGGGTCCCAGAAATAGGGATGGGCATCCCAAAAATAGGGACGGGCATCCCACAGGTTGACTTTTCTTTGATTTTGAAAATTCAAAACAGTCAATTCTCTCGAAAGACCTTGATCTTTCTAAAATGACTAAATTACCTTTGAACATTTCCTCCCCCTTTAAAAAAATTTCATCCTCAAAATTCACTCAAACAATTAGGGATACTTCTGTCTTATGTCCTTCTCGATCTCCCAAGTAGTCTCTTCAACTGGATGGTTCAACCATTATACCTTTACTAGAGGTATCTATCGAAGCTTGAGTGTTTTAATTTGTCTATGTACAATCCACATTGGATGCTCCTTATAAACCAAGTTGTTTTTTAACTCTGCGCAATAGTGACACATGGAACACATTATGAACTGCCCTATGCTTGATGGCAGTGCAACTCTATAAGCGATCTTGTCGATCTTTTTCATAATTGCATACGACCCAATATAGTAAGGTGTTAACTTCCCCTTTCATCTGAATCTCCTCACATGGCAATACGGGATAATCTTTTCAAAGATATGGTTACCCACTTGGAACTTTAGATCCTTAATCTTCTGATCCACATAACTTTTATATTGATTCTAGGCTTGTCTCATTCTCTCCCAAATCAGTCTCACCTAGTTAATCATCCGCTAGCTCATCTTGAGTCCCAAAACCCTTGCTAACTCATCTCTCTCCCCTATGTCATCCTAATGTAATAAGGATCGACACCTTATCCCATAGAATGCCTCATAAAAAGCCATTTGAATCATTTTCTGATAGTTATTATATGCGAACTCCATCAGAGGTAAGACATTTATCTAATTCACCCTATGGTCTAATCAATATGCCTTTAACATATCCTTAATTATCTGGGTAATCATTTCTGTTTGGCTACCTATCTAGGGGTGATAGGTTGTACTAAAAGATAAGTGAGTACCCAATACCTTTTATAGGCCATACCAAAAAGTTGAAACCAACTGAGTGTCTCAGTTTGACATAATCCTCCTAGGTATTCTATAAAGTCTTACCACTTCTCTAACATAAACTTGCCCTAGTTGATCAGTATCCATATTGTCTTTTACTGGAATAAAATGTACTGACTTAGTCAACTGATCCACTATGACCTATAAGACATTATATCCACTTCTGACCCTTGGAAGTTTTACTACAAAATCCATAGAGATCTCTTCATATTTCTATTCGAGAATAGTTAGAGGCTATAGTAATTTGACAATTACGATGCTCAACTTTAACCTATCGACAAACCATGCATCATGATATAAAATCTTCTATTGCCTTTTTCATGTCGGAATACCTAAAAGACTTTCTCAGATTCTGATACATCTTTACACTCTTAAGGTGGATAGTGTAAAATGCATCGAGTACTTTCATCAAAATCTAAGTCTTAAACTTGTCATCCTAAGGAACACAGACTCGGTCTCTAAATCTCAAAATAGTATCCAGTACCCTAACATTTGGCTCCAATATATTATTAATTCGTTGGATCATCTGTGCATACCACTCATCAATGGTCTGTCTAACCCTAATCTTATTAAGTAGGGTCAATCAATATCCAACCCAACCAATAACCATATACACTACCTTTCAACTTAATGCATCGATTACCATGTTAGCTTTACCCAGATGGTACCTAATATCTATATCATAATCCTTAACCAACTCTAGCCACCGTCGTTATCCCATATTTGGCTTTTGCTAAGTGAAAAACTACTTCAAACTATAATGGTTGGTGTACATATTGGTCATTGTCTTATAGTAATAGTGACACCAGATCTTAAAGGCAAAAACTACCATAGCCAATTCTAAGTCATAGGTCAGATAACTAATCTCATAGTCCTTTAATTGATATGAGGCATATGTAATCACTTTGCCTCACTACATCAAAATAGCCCCAAGTCTCTGATGTGATACATCTGTGTATAGGTCATACTCTTATAGTCAATTAACAGGGTCAAAACTTGAGCTATGGTTAACCTTTATTTTAGCATTTGGAAACTACCCTCACAATCTTAAGACCACTAAAAATGAACATCCTAATGGGTCAACTTAATTAATAGTTGGGCTAATTTAGAAAGCTCTCCATAAACCATTGGTAATATCTAGCCAACCCAAAGAAGCTCTAAATCTCTTTAGTCGACCTTAACCTCTGTCTGGTTGTCACAACCTTAATCTTACTTAGATCCATCGATATGCCTTCAACTGAAACCACATCCTAAGAAGGTTACTTGATCCAACCATAATTCACATTTGGAATATTTGGTTTACAACTGTTAGTCCCTCAGTTTATGTAATACCAATTTTAGATACTACTCATGTTCCTTTTGAGTCTTGGAATACACTAGTATGTCATCAATCCTTGATAGTAGGTATATATTATTTATCGTCACCTTGTTTAACTCCCTATAGTTGATACAGTGGGCATCAATCCATCCTTTTTTTACAAAGAGGATTGGCACACCTCATTATGAATGACTTAGCTAGATAAAGCCACAATCGAGCAACATTTGTAACTATTTCTTTAATTCTTGTATCTCTAATAGAGCCATAGAATAGGGTGTTTTGGATATTGGGGTTATCTTTTGAACCACTTTAATACTGAATCTACTTCCCTCTCTGATGCTAACCTCGATAAATTATGAAGAAATACGTCTAGAAATTCATAAATCATTGGAATGCCTCCCCTACTCAAAGCTAACTTTGTATTGGTTCTATTGCCCATATATGCCAAGTACCTCATATATCTCTTGTTTAACATCTTCCATGCCTTGATATTACTAATCATCATATTAAACACTCGACCTTCATCAAAGGTGAACTTATTTCCACTATCCAAGTTGAACTTGACCTTTTCTTTCTATAGTTAATCTCAGTTCCATACCTAATAAGGACGTTCATTCCTAAAATCATGTTAGAATTGGGCATCTCAAATACAATCAAATCCACTAGTAGCTCTTGACCCTTTAGTATCACCATTTGTCCCAAAAACATGATGTCATTCAGTATCTTATCACTATCAAACATCTTGATACTAATACGATTAACCACTATGAGCTCTAACCCAAGTCTCTATACTAGACAGTAAACTACAAAACTATAAAAATCACCCTAATCAATCAAAACATAAATTAGAATAATATGAAAGAATAACTGATGCACTACTATGACTGGGTTAGCCTTAACATATGACTAAGCCATTGTATAGACTCAGACCTATCCACCACCTCTCTATTGCTTGGCTAGTATAGTTTTCAGCGCTGGATCAACTTTGTTAGGACACTCTTTAGCGAATAACTCGACTGATTACATTTGAAACATACCCTTTGTCTAGCAGGACATTCTTTAAGATGCCAACAACCACACCTCTAACATACTGAGAGCTCCTCTTGACAATATCTTTTATCTTTGTCTACTCCCCTCAAACCCTTTAATTCGAAGGTCCTTTTACTTTTCCTGTCTTGACTAAATCCTTAACTAGTCGTATCTCTCTTAACAAAACCCTTTTGAATGTAATATGTGAACCTAAACCTGTTTCTCTCTCTATCTTGCTTTGAACTATGCCTGTCACCTTTGAGGCATACACAAAAAAAGTGTTAAAGTAAGTCAAAAACTCTTAAACTGACATATTACCCTACTTCAAGTTAAAAAAGTCTTGAGTATAGGACGTTATGGTATTAGTCAATCTGTACTTTTTATTAAAAGCCCATCTCAAATCAGCTCATGTCGTGCTCTCCACAAGGTAGGTTGTACATACAAGTCACCACTAAGCCTTAGTATCTTTTTTGAGCAAATGTGTAGCATAATTGATTATTTTCGAGTTAGTCATGTTAAACATAGCTATAATCTCCTCCATGACACTTACCGACTCGAAAGCCTCAATCAGATTCTTGGTACCCTTGAACTTTAGCATTAATGTCTACCTACTAACCTATATATCAAATGCATTTGACCTTGCATTTGATATCTATTGCATTGTAGGCTGAATTAATTGTTGGTAGGTGACAACTAGACTAAAGTTACCAGTGCTTCTATTGAGTTCCTTACATTAACATAAAACTTATGATGCTCCACTAGTATCTTTTACATGATATTTTTGATTTCAAACACCTTAACCATCCTCGATGACAAGACCTGTATTGGTACTAGTGCTAAGACCAACGTCCATATGAGTATAAGGGTAGAAGTCTAAGAGTGACTTTACTTTGGAATAGTGGCATTCAAATGGTTGGATCTCTTTTTTTTTTCTCTCTCTCTATAAGCTCACAATGATAATCACAATCATAAAAATAAGTATAATACTTACAACGGTCAGGTCTTAGGAGGGATCAACATTATATAGGCCATTAAACTTATGCACATAGGGCTCTTTAAAATACTGAACACCTTTAGGCCCCAAAATCATGCATTAATACCAAAAATGTAACCGCCCATCTCTAGATCATGCCCTTAAGGGAAATTTGCTAGGATGATGTGTCCATAGATGTAATAAAACTTTCATAATTTTAGTTGCATAATTGATTTTATGAAATACCTCAATGAATTTATTTAAATAAGAAATTTTGCTAAAGGTGTCATATAACATTAAACATCTAACTTAAATCCCTAATTACAAAAAATATAATAATGTGCATAAAATGACCCAAAGTAACTCTTAAAATAAAATTTGTAAAAAAATAAAGTTTGTTATGATGGCTATGTTGTTAATAAGCTAACCTGCTTGCCTCCCCACCTGCCCTGCCATCACATCTACCTACAAACAAATAAGAAATACATGAGTGAAAAAACACTCAGTAAGCACACCAATAATCAAGCATTCTTAGAATATCCCTTGACAACCCAACTATCTTCCTGTCCATGTAATTTAGTGTTTTAGATATCTACCAAGTGGATGTCCTAAACACCTCTTATAACAAACAACCCATTATTTATAATGCTTGCGGGTAAGACATCTTAGATACCTCTTACAACAAATAGCCCATTGCTCATAATGCTCACAGGTAAGATGTCCCAAATCTCTTTTATAACCAACAACCTATTGCTCATAATGCTCTCAGGTTTAACATCCCAAAAGCCTCTTACACCTTATTAAAAATTGAGATGGATATCCCAAATGCCACTTATAACTCGTACACTAATGAAACAGACGTCTAAAATGCCTTTTATCCTTAACCCAATCAGAATTGACGTCTCAAACATCTCTTAACAATGCATGGAGGGCAAAATCATCATTTCTAGGCTCTGGTATGACATACCTTACTATGGGGGATGACCGTTCCCCCTTATTTATGAGGGACTACCGTTCTAGGATAGAAGCAATGACCATTCTCTTTTAACTTGATTCATATGTGCACTAATATTCAACTTAGTTAAATTACTAATTTACCTCTTTATATGCTTGTGAACTTTATCTTCAACCTATGAAGGGACAGTCATCTGTCTTATGAGGGGACAAGTGTCCTTTACCTCTATAACTTTTAAAACCTCGTTATTTTTAGTAACATCAAACAATCTAGAATCATCCTAACATTCCATTAACATTCCTAATTCATCAAACCAACCCTCAATATCAAATAAGAGTCATGCGAAATCATAGAAACACAAAATGCACATCACACAATCATCATATTTTCATACCATTACATTTAACCACAATCAATCATAGTGACAACCGTAAGCCTAAACTACACATATACTTATGAATTCTCATCTAAACATGTCATAAATTAATTAAGAATAAGGAATTGCGTCTACCTCTCATTTGATGTCACTAAAGTCTTCAGGTGGCAAGAATCCAACAATGTTCCTTTCCTCTAGTGGCTCCCAATGCTTTTAAATCCTCTTTACACTTTCTATATAAGTGAAAATAAGGTTAATAATGCATAATCCTAATCAAAATGCAAGTATTTTTATAGCCTCTAGATATCACGTAAAGGACAGTTGTCCCTTCTACTATAATGGCTATTCCTAAGATATGTACCATGGAAATCACGTGAGCATGTTTTGCATTTGCCTGCTCATATGGACGGGCATCCTAGGTTTGACTTTTCTTTAATTTTGAAATTTCAATGTAGTCAATCCTCTTAGAAGATTGAATCTTTTTTAAAATAACTAAATTACCCTTAAACATGCATGTGGTTGTTACATAACCTTTTTGAATTGCATGCCTCTAGACTAGAAAATGATATGTAGGTTCTAACATTGAACCCGAACCAGTGACAACTTTTCAATTAACTAACCTAATTTCTTGGCCTACAGTGTTACTCTCTAGAGAGGCATCTATTAACTTTGTATAACCATTGTGTTCCTATGGACAAATATCCTTGAAACTACAAGAAGAGCCAAGCTTTAAGTAGCCATTAGAATTTTTTGTGAGGTCATGTACTCTTAGAAGAGATGGTTCGTAAAAGTAGGGGGGTCATGAATTTTGAGAATGTTTTTCTTTGGAAGATTGGTATTAGTTAGGGGAGAAAATGGGAAGGGCAAGGTGGATCTTCCTTTGCTTTATTTATTATGCCATTTATTTCACTACTCTCAATCTCAAATTTATAGGTTAAATCTTGCATCTATCTTGCAAAACCTATTGGATTGGTTCCAAGTAGAATTGATCTTGATCCGTTTTAGTTCCCGTCTCTATTTTTCAATATGGAATATGTTCAAGTGGTTATAAATTTTAAAGTTTGGAAGGATTTATAAGATTTTAGGTATAAATACATACTTGTCATACAAATTTCACATGCAATGAAATTTAGATGTAAATTTGTATTTTTTTAAAGTTTAAATTTATTGTTTTCGAAAATCAATCACATTATCATTCTAAGAAAAATCAAAATGTTATGTATTGTTTTGTTGGAGGTCACTAACATCCAAGTTTTCATGTCATAGGTTGGACTTAAAATTATTAGCTAACATTAATCCAAATATATTGTACAACAAGTTAACTTGTATGTGACACAATAAATATGAATTTTGTTATCAATCTATTTTTAAATTTGTTGTTCAATGATACTTTGTATATTCAAATATTATTATAAATTGTGATAGTGTAATTAAATGACCATGAAAATCAATATACCATATGTTTGCTTGACATAGTTTATGATTGTTGGATATGTGAATAACTTTGAAATATTTTATATATATTAAAAGAATGAATTTACATCACTATATAGGAAATTCTAAATCTTAATTTAGGAAAGATAATATGTACTTTGCTATTTTACAAAGATACAATCAACCTAATTGTTAGCTTCCTAATTTAGAGATACAACTCAACATTCCCCCTTAAGCTAGAGCATACAAATCATATGCACCAAGCTTGTTACAAATGAATTCAATACGGGACTCTTAAAAGACTGAATAAGGATATCTGCAAATTAATCATTGGAGTTGACATGGTCTATAGTTATGCAACCTAATAAAATCTTTTCTCAAATGAAATGACAGTTTACTTCTATATGTTTCGTCCTTTTATGGAATACTGGATTAGAAGCAATATGAAGTGTTACCTAATTGTCACAAAGAAGCTTTATCTGTGATATATCTATAAATTTTTTATTTTGAATCAATTGATTCAGTCATACAAGCTCACAGGTAACCAATGTTATAGCACAATATTCTGCCTATACACTAGATCTAGCAATAACATCTTGCTTTTTACTTTTCCATGAAACCAAGTTGCCACCAACAAGAATATAATATCCTAAAGTTGAGCATCTATTAAACAAAGATCCTGTCTAATTAGCATCAGAATATTCAACAATTTGAGTATGACCTTTATCTTCATAGAGTAATCCTTTTCCTAATGCTCTCTTAATATACCTCAAGATTGAATAACTACATTCTAATGAGAATCTCATAAAGATTAGAGGAACTGACTAACAACACTAACTAGAAAGGAGATATCTAGTCTTGTGATAGTTAGGTAGTTGAGTTTGCCCACTAACCTCTGATATTTTCCAAGGTCTACAAATGGTTCCCGCTGTCTTGACACAAGTTTAATATTAGGATCCATCAGAGAATCAATGAGTTTACAATCCAACATCCCTGTCTCTTATAAGATATCCAAGGCATGCTTGTTTTAGACTGAGCAACTTTTATCCTAAGAAAGTATCTAAGTGTTCCCAAGTCCTTAGTCTGGAAATGATCAAATAAATACTACTTTAATCAATCGATACCCTCCTGATCATCACCAATGATAACAATGTCATCGACATAAACAACCAGATAAATGTAGTTCCTTCATAACGTGTTTATGTAAAATACAGAATGATCTGACTCATATTGGGTCATACCATATTCTTGAATAACTATACTAAGACATCCAAACTAGGCACATAGAGATTGTTTTAGACCATATAGTGAGAGTTGAAGTTTACAAACCAAATCAGACTCCCTCTGAGCAAAAAAACCAGACAGTTGCTTTATATATACCTCCTCTTGAAGCTCACCATAAAGAAAGACATTTTTTATGTCTAACTAAAATAGGGCCAATGACGAATGGTAGCCATAGATAAGAATAACCAAATAGAGGACATTTTGGCCACTGGAGATAAAGTATCACCATAATCCAAACCATAAACCTAAGTATAACCTTTAGCAACTAACCTGGTTTTAAGATGATCAACCGTACCATGAGGACCAGTCTTGACCATGTAAACCCAATGACATCCAACAGTGGAGTGACCTAGAAGTAATTTAACCAACTCTTAAGTACTATTATGATATAATGCAATCATTTTATCCACTATTGCTTACCTCCATCCTAGATTGGAAAGAGCCTCACTAACAGATTTAAGCATTGAAATAGAGGATAAAGAGAATATAAAGGCATGATATAGTAAGGACAGACGATGATAACTAAGAAAAGTGTAAATAGGATGAAGGTTAGAAGAGGATCTTATAGCTTTACAAATAGCAATGGGAAACTGGTTATCAAGACATAAGACCTCAGTTGGGCAAGATACAAAAGCAAGAAGTGAGTCAACAGGAGTCATTAGATCAATAGAAGTGATATCAATACCTGCAAGAGAATCACTGGTCGGGGGAACAAGTTCCAAATTTTATGTGGGTATAAATTATGGAATGACTATAGGACATACATCGAGAGTAGGAACAAAAGTAGGTAATAAAAGACTCTTGGTGATAGGAGACTGGATTTTAGATGAAGAGAAGTAAGAAAATGACTCGAAGAAGGTAACATTAGTGGAAATAAAGTAATGACGTGTCGTAGGAGAGCAATATTTGTAACCTTTTTGGAGACAAGACTAACCAAGGAATATACATTTGATAGACCTAGTAGATAATTTATCATGACCTGGTGAAAGGTTATGTATAAAACATGTGCAACCAGAGACACATGGAGGAATACTATATAAAAGACTAGTAGGGAAAAGAATTGAATAAGGAATCTGATTTTGCAATGCTAAAGAGGGCATCCAATTAATGACATAATAGGTAGTGAGAACTATATTAGCCCAAAAATGCATAGGAGCATGTGAATGTAATAATAATGTACAAGCAGTTTCAATAAGATGTTTTTTTTTTGTGCTAAATGACCATATTTTGTTATGGGGTATAAGCACAAGAAGACTGATGGAGAGAATCCCTCGTGAAGACATAAAATTTGTGAAAGGAGTGGAAAAATATTTACTGGTACTATTACTATGTAATGTGCGTATAGAGAAATTAAATTGTGTTCTAACTTTAACACAAAATAATTGAAAATGAGAAAATAACTTAGACTAATTTTTCATTAAAAAAATTCATATGCAACGTGAATAGTCATCAATGAATGTCACAAAATATTGAAAATTTAAAATAGACTTGACTTGAGAAAAACCCTTACACATCTGAGTGAACTAACTCAAATGAAGACACAGCTCAATTATTGACATGTCTTGGGAAGGAATTACAAGACTGTTTCCCAAATTGACAAGACTCACGCTTAAGAGATAACAAATTGGATAAACTAGGGACATATGCTGAAGTGTTGATTAACTAGGATGCCCCAAGCAGTTATGGAGAAGGATTAGAGACAATAGCTATGCAAGCAACGAAAGAAGGTAGAGACAAGTGATAAAGCTCTTGTGACTCAATTCTTGTGCCAATCGTCTTTCCCTAAACTTCGGTCTTGTATAATAAAGACATTATTAGTAAATATAATGAAACAATTTAAGGCTCGTGTTAATTTACTAATTGAAACAAGATTAAATGGATAATTAGAAAGATAAAGGACAAAATTTAAAGATAGAGTAGGTAACGGGTTAGCATGACCTATGGCTTTAGCTATAGCTTTTGTGCTATTTGCTTGTGTGACAGAAGAAAAGAATTTGGAATGATTAAAATGTGAAAATAGACTAGAGTTACCAGAATTATGATCCGAGGCACCTGAATCTAGGACTCAAGGTCCTAGACTGGAAGACTATAACTATTTCCAAATTGTGCGAATGAAGCAACTGAGGATTGAGATGACTGTTTTGTTGCCTGGTACTAAAGATATTCTTCGTAAATCAACACCTGTGAGAGTTAATAATGGTTAAAGAGGTTGCCCTACTAAAATTTCTGGATAATGATCAAGAGGAACTGATTGAGGGACTGATTATGCAATATTAACATTGTGTGTAGGTTTCTCATGTAGCATATAACATTTTTCTCGAGTATGTCTCCACCTGTTATAGTAATTACATTTTGGATTACTATCTCTACTCCCATGGTTACTCTACTCTCTAGATTGATTCAAAGAACGAGAGACTAAGTGGCAGAATCAATAACTAAAAGTCTTATGGTAAAGGAAACTCTAAGTAAATGGGCAAACACATCATCTAAGGTTGAAATAGTTGCACTACTAAGATTTGATCTCTAACATGAGTAAGATCAAGATTGATTGTAGTGAAAGTTAAAACCATAAAGAACTTATTGTGTTGTGCCAAATCCTTAGTTGTAGTCTTCCCAGTGAGCATTAAATTCAGCCTTTAAAGACTAACATCCATCCTAGGAAATATGGTATACTCATGTCTTGTTGTTTTGGATTAACCAAACTAGATATGATCGAATATAATCTTTGAATATCATTAGTGTAGAGTAATCTGGCTTGGTTCCATATTTCAATGCATTCTTTATAGGCCTTGTAAATAGTATAAAAAGACAAATCAGTAGACTACCACAACAAATTATATAGTAAAACATTAGTTTTGACTCAACTAGTCTTATCAATCTTAGTTTCTTTCAAATTGGTAACTCTAATGGTCAAATGGTTTTCTAAACCTTGTCCCATGAATCATAATTCTACAGATGTAGCCCATAATATATAATTGACACTTACTAATAACTTTTTAGTAGTAATAATATAAAGGGAAAAAAATGGAGTAAATGCACCTGATTTCAAAGATCTTTCGCTGGCCATTAATAAAAAATAACAAATTCAATGTTGTTTGATTTTTCGACATTCGTGACAATGACAAGGTTATAAGTTTATTACTTGTCAGAGTCTTCTGAGTTTAACGGTGCCGATAGTGAGATTTCAAGCTCATTAGAGACAAAGATCAGTAAAGAAAGCCAATAAAGAGATAAGTGGCATGTGGAAGCACATGTGCTAGTGGATGGTGACACACTACTATGTTAAAGGTCATTGGTGTCTTCTGATGTTAGTGGTACCAGCGATGACGTGCCACTGTCGACGGTGACTAAGATCTTGACTAAAGCTATTGAAAACTTCTAGAAGTCTAGCTCTGATACCATGTGAATAACTTTGAAATTTTATATATGTTAAAAGAATTTACATCAATTTATAGGAAATTCTAAATCCTAATTTAGGAAAAATAATATGTACTTTCCTATTTTTTGAAGATACAATCAACGTAATTGTTAGCTTCCTAATTTAGAGATACAACTCATATGCAACTCAACAGAATATATGAATGATTGATTATATGATATTTAATTCTTACATGTTTGATACAATTTATGATTATTGGATTATGAATAATGATAATCCAATTGTGACTCTTTGATAAATAATCTAAAAAGCTTATTAATTGTGTTAAAATATTTAATATGTCTAATACTTTAGCTTCATTTACCAATACACCACTTGCTTAAATTTCTAAACTAAATTCAAATTTTACACTATTTCTTTAACATTGCAAACTAAATATTAATAAATTATTATACTAAAGAAGTAGTGTTTTCTCTCTTAATTTAATTTATTATTTTACTCTATTTTTGCATTTAGTAACATTGGATACATGCCAATTATAAAAAATAAAAGAAATAAAGTAAAAAAAAGCATCATCAACTTGTGAAAAACTAAAAAAAGAATATAATACCAATATAATGAATTTGATGATATACTAATTTATACATGTTAAAATGTGTAATACCCATATGTACGTATTAAGGTTGTTTGAGTAATTTTACATTTTGTATGTTTTAATATAATTGTGAGATATGATAAATTAAGTTAATAAACAAAGGATTGGATGATCGTTCTAAAGGGTAGAATGCATGTCCAATATTTGATAGGTGGAAGACTCAAATAACATTATGCCAATATATGATTTAAGTGGTGAAATTTTGTTCTAATGAAGAGAACACCCATTCTATAGAGGGAACCATATATTGCATGATTGAATATTACTCCTAAATGAAAAGTAACCATAAAACATGATTTCCTTCATATTTCCACAATATTCAATATGAAAAGAATGAATTAGAGGGATTTTAGGTGGGAGAATCATTTTAACAACAATTATATCGTAGTAATTAAAGTAAGTAGGAAATTTAGTATTTTGTGTACAATCTAAGTGTTGTTAATTAAATTTCCAATTTTTTATTCTAAGTTTTACATGTTTGATTTCGTGAAATTCTTGTCTAAGAAGCTTAGTGTATTGAACTAGGTGCTTTATAGCTAATCAATTATCACTAATGTAATGCATACACCTTAATGCTTATATGAACAATAAGTTTAAATTATCTACTTTGCTCCATGGTTATAAATATTTCCTAACTTTGGATCATGATATCAAATCCCTGGGCACATTAGACTAATGATGTTAGGCACTATGTTTAGTTTGTTGCCTATGTTCATATGGCAAGTATGCCACAAACATACATTCTATAAATGAATGTATCCAACAACATGTCTTAGTGATACCTTTATATGCCCATGGCTACATACATATGCTACATGTAATGAGAAATAACATTAATAACTATAAATGAATGTATTAATGATGTATTCTAAGAATTAAACACTTACTGTGATAAATCCTTTGAATGGCTAAAAGGAACTTAGATGAAGGGTGAATGGGTTCTTTAAAAATTCAATGCACAAATTAAAACTCAAACAACCAACAATAAATGTAAATGCATATAAGCACAAAATTAGAAGTTAAAGGATTAGAAGAGCTCAATTTAAAGTGGTTTAGAGTTTTCCCTTGTAAGTCTTCTATATCAATTTCTCAAAGCAAATCACCTTGGAGTTCTATTATCACTTGAAAAACTTTTTAACATTTAGTTTATGGGATTTCATCCATAAGTGTTTGAAACACTGATTTTAAGTATTAAATGCATTGCAAAAGCTAAAAATACAAGATAAACACAATGATTTTTTCAAGTGTATGAGTTTTGTTTAGTGAGAGAAAGAGAATGAGTGAGCTATGAAGGATTTTTGCTTAGGAATGTATCAATATATTTTCTAACTTCTTTCCACATCAATGTAGCTCAATTTATAGGCTTAGTGTGGCTGAAATCACAATAGTGCCATTCGGTTTGAAAAACTAGTCATTTGACTTCCAAAAATTACATTTTGCTCTTAAAACTATGTCAAAAGGAATGGCTCATTTAAATGGCATGGTCGATATGACATTTTATGGCTAAAGGTTAACCTCAATTAGAGTTCCTAATGGTCAACTTTAAATGCTCGTGCCACTTGAAAAACGGTTGACATGGATATGGAATAATCCACATCCTCTTTAAGGCTTTAACTTCTGAAAATTGTAGAAGCAATTACAACATTAGAGCGAGAATACAACATGACTTATTTAACACCTTATTTTTGCACTATGTATAGTTAACAATCCATAAGCACAATTGGTACAATATTTCTTAACTTTTAGCCTCTTTGACCATATCTGGCCTACAAGCATGATGTTCTTCCTTGGTTCTATTTATAAAAGTTTAAGCATAGGCAACATAAGCATTCTAGAATGGTCAACATGCATTAGTTTGACTTTATCCATCTCGACCATTCTTTGAACGATTCAAGCTAGCTCAATACCAAGACATTTTCTTCGTGCGTGACTTAGAAATGGTCTAGCACAAGCGGTTTGCTTGAATGGAATGACTAGACATGACCATATTGAATCTGGCTCAAAATCCAGAAGTGTGCACAACTAAAGAAGAACATATGGCATGACTTCATAAATGACTCATTTTCTTCATGAGTCGGGCATGCCACTTCATGAGTCAATTGTTGTTAGGGTTTAATCTTGCAATTTTCACACTTTGTACATTTTGTAATGTTTTACACATTCTTTGGACTTTTTTGGTAGTTTTATCTCCTTGTTTTTTATTAATGACAAAAATTAGTTCCAATATAAAATTCAAAGTGGGAAAGTGCATTTTAACAATAAGATTACTTTCCCTTTCTTTAAGCCTTTAACACTCCCCCTTACTTTAATATTTTTTATCAAAATGTATTATCGAGTTTGTTAAAGCAAGAAATTTGTCAAATATTTTTAAAATATATTGACATAGTCTCACATGCACCTATAAATCAAGTATCACATGCACCTATAGTATTCAAAGGATTTATTCCATAGACATTGGAGTAATCATCCATATGGATACCCTCTGGTCAGGTCAGTCCAATGAACACATCTATAAATGCACTCATGTGCTGCATCAAGCTGCCTATAACAACTTTAACACAAGAGAATTATCATTACTTTTGGTGGGATCATTCAACATTATAATAATCTCATCATCATTACACGTGTCCTTATTCATTGTAACGTCAGGATTACAAATATTTCTAGAATAGCCATTAAAATGTATATAGGGTTCCCACAATTAGTCATTTGATCTTCTCGTTACAGTTCTACCATTCTAAGGGCATGTTATTTGTACGATCATATAAATAGATAACATATGAATTGAATAACAATAAATCTTTTATTAATTATTAATATAAAATTGCATTCACAAATGTCAAATTCGATTAGCTTTAGGGTTTCTACCTTAACAATCTCCCACTTGCATTAGAGTCAATCGATTTTATATCTAATACCAAACTTAAATACATGTTTATCATACTTCTACTATGATAAAGGCTTTGTCAGTAAGTCAGCCAAATTGTCACCTGTATCAATACTTGCTATCTGTATGTTATTTCATTGTATAATCTCTCAGATTAAATGATATCATCTGAGTATATGTTTGGACCTCTAATGAGATCGTAACTTCTTTGCCTGAGCAATTCCTCCGTTGTTGTCACAATGAAGCTCAATCGACTCAGCTATACTCATAACCACTTTAAGTTTAGTTATGAACTTCTTGATCCATATAATCTCTTTTGTTGCTTTTGAAAGGGTAATGTACTCAGACTCTGTCATAGAATCAGCCACTATATTTTATTTAGAGCTTTTATAGTTAATTACACTACTATTCAAATAAAACACAAACCTTGATTGAGATTTATAATCATCTCAATCAGTTCAGAAACTAGCATCATTATAGCCTCACGATAAAGCAAGAATGTATCCTTAGTCTTTCTCAGGTACTTTAGGATGTTAGTGACAACCATCCTATGTTTTTCACCTAGATCAGATAACTATCTATTATAAATGCTTAAGGTATATGAGACATCAATCCTTGTATATAGTATGACGTACATGATTGATCCTATATTAAAACATATGGGATCCTACTGATCTTATCTCTCTCATTGTGTATATTGACACATCTCTTTTGAAAGATATACATTATGGGATATAGGTAGAAATCTTTTCTTGGATTCTTCCATATTGAATCTAGTCAATGCCTTGTCTATGTATATGTTTTGACTTAAGCCTAACAGTCTACGTTTTTTTTTTCATAGTAAATTTTAATCCTAAGCATGTAGGTTTCTTCTTTTAAGTCTTTCATGTAAAAACATATAGATAACAAAGCCTTTACTGATTGCAAGTATGGCAAGTCATTTCCAATAATCAAGATGTCATCAACATACAATACCAAAAATGCAATTATACTCCCACTGACCTTCTTGTACACATACGGTTTATCTTTGTTTTTGATGAATCCGAACCCACAAACAACTTTATTGAAATGAATATTTTAGCTTCTTGAAGTTTGTTTAAGTCCATAAATGGACCTTTCCAGCTTGCATACTTTATCTGCTTATTTAGTAAGAATGAAGCCATTGAGTTGCTTCATATAGACGTCCTTTATAAGGTTACCATTCAGGAAAGTAGTTTTAAATTCCATTTAAAAATTTTCATAGTCGTAGTATGTGTAACACCCCAGATTCTAACCTCACTTGAAAATGCAAAACTAATTTAATCCATGACTTCATTCTAAAAGAAATAATTCTATAGCATAAAATATTCTTATTCTTGCCAAAAATAATCCCCAAAAGAAAAAAAAATAATTAAACATAATAACGTCTTATAAATAATCCACAATTACAATATTCATAAATAATAAAACCTAGACATCAAAACTCTTCAATCTCCCAACTCAGCTTGAGTTCATTTTATTCCACCCCTCCTAGCTAATCTAGAAAACTTATTCTGCAAAATAAAGGAGACAAGGAGTGAGCCGTCAACTCGGTAAATAAAAACAAACATAATACATAACTTTTTAATAAATAAACATCATAAAACTTCTTTATTTTCAAAATAATTAGTCAAAATAAATAAATAAAACATAAAATTTGTACTTAGCCTTTGTCACATAGTGTCACCTACATTCGTGGTGACTTGATTCGATTCTTATTCATATTCATCATAAGTCCGCAGACTTTTCATAATTCGTATTCTTATTCATATTGGTCCGCAGACCCTTCATCGTATTCATATTCGTAATAGGTCCGCAGACCTTTCATCGTTTTCATAATTGGTCTGTAGACCCTTCATTGTGTTCATATTCATAATTGGTCAGCAGACCTTTCATCATTCAATATATGTCCCTGGATGTTTTATGATCCAGTCATATTTATCGATCCATAAATCTTATGGACATTTGGCAAAATAATCTTACAAAACTTGTTTTTCTAAGAAATCTTTATCTCTGAAAAATAGCATAAACTTTATTCAAGAAATTCTTTCAAATATTTTTATCTTAATAATCGTATAATATAACATAAGTTTTCTTCTATAGAAAAATATCAAAACACTTTTCGAAAGTATTTTAGATAACAAGATCATATACTTCTAAAATAAAACCATAACATAATTTATCAATCATAGTAAAAGAATTTTATAACATAAATAACCATATAAACATTTTTCATACAGAACAAAAATCATTACGTATTATGTAAGCTTTTACTTACCTCAACAATTTCTAACTATGTCTTTAATCAACCAACGAGATACCAATATCTTCACGTTGTCCTAGCAATCATAATTCAAACTTAATACTATCAGATCTTAATCTTAGAAGTATCCATTAATAACCTATAAACCTTACAAATCATCACCCTAGTGTTAAATCATACTAAACTCCATTAAAACCAACTGTGCATATACAAACTTCTTACTGGACAGTTATGATTGCAAGATTTTTAATAAATTACTCACTCATGGTAAATTCACAAAATTTGGACAAATTTAAAGTAGACATGTAGTAAAATATTGACAAAAAGTTTCAAATGAAACAAAGTTAAATTTCGCTTTCAAAACGTTCAATAAAGAGAGCACATCAACAGTGTCAAAGAAACCAGATCTTTACTGGACAGCCCTTATTTCTTGATTTTTAAAAATTTCTATACGCATTGAAACTTCATGAAATTTGGGCATGTATGAATAGGCATATAATACAATTTGCAGAAAAATTTTCAGATAAAATTGAGTTCAAATACTTTGTCAAAATGTTCAAGAAATTCAGATCATCAAATTGCCAGAATGCAGATTTTTTTTTCTATTGAACAGTCATAGCTATAAGATTTTTAATAAATTCTGTAATTATCAAAAATTCACGAAAATTTGCTATAATTAAAAACACATGTTATAAAATTTCCAGAAACTTTTTCGATTGCAAATAAAATAAATTTCTTCATCAAAACATTTAATAAAGATAGAATAACAAACTGTCCAGAATTTTTTTAGTTTCTAATATGCACAACACAATTATTGACCTAACTATGATGCTAACATAATTTAAATCTAAATTTAGCTTAACTAAATAAAATAAAATTGAAAGATTAAACTTACTCAAATCTCCAACCCTTTTTGTTGATCCAAATAACTTCACACCTCTCCCTTTTTCAATTGCCAAGTATAAAAATAAAAACTAATATTGTTGATTTACTTATGAGGTCTAAACTTTTAGAGAAATAATTTTATAGCCAATAAAAATCTATTCAAAGGGATAAATACTATTTTAATTAAAATCAATCAATATCTTCTTATCTCTCAATCAATCCAATCATATCCCTTCTTTCTATTTTAAAAAAAAATCCATCAAATCCTAAAATCCTTATTTATAATCCTCCAACACATAATTTCCTTAATTTTTGCTTTGCAACCATATCTATTTACTCTTAATATCTCTTCATATTTTCTTTATCAAAAAGTATACTTGTTTCCTTTTTCCCTTTATACAAAAACTGTATATTACAGTATGCAACTATAGCAAATGTAATCCTAATAAACTTAAACATAACGACTAGCGAAAAAGTGTCATCATAGTCAATATCATATTTGTAAGTGAAACCTCTAGCAGCCAATCATGCTTTATTGGTATGCACGTTACCTTTCATATCAGTTTTCCTTTTGAAATTCCATTTGTACCCTATGGATTTTACCCCTTCAAGTGCGTGCACTAAAGTCTATACTTGGTTATAGTACATGAAGTTTATTTCAGATTTCATGGTATCAACTATTTATTAGAATCTAGACTTGAAATAGCCTTATATGTGTTAAGGTTGTTCCACCTAAAGTGAAGGAACTTCCTCATCATGATTAACCATCTATAATGACATATCGTCTTGTTTAATATGGTACAAGAACTTTATCAACCTCCACCCTTTCCCACGAGCTTTCTTGAGAATAATTTTTTTCTTAAGAAACATATTGGTAAGAGCAATAATGACCTTTTGCTCATTTGAGTGGTAGAAGTAGTATCCCTTAGCGACCTTTGGGTACCATATAAAGACACATTTTTTAGACTTAACACTTGTTCAAAGTCAATTTCTTGATATAAGCTTCACAGCCCTAAATCCTCAAGTAATCTAGATTGGGCGAACTCGTATAAAATTTTATCCACAAATTTAGATAAGACATAATTCAGTGTAAAAACAACAGTTTCTAGGGGATGACCCTAAAAAGACATGGGTACATCGATAAAACTCATTATGGACCTATCCATTTCCATCAAGGTCTTATTCTTTTATTCAGATACATTATAATGCAGTAGGGTACTAAGAAGAGTGAATTGAGATACTATCTTATATTCCTTTAGGTATTGTTTGAATTCAACACTCAAGTATTTACCCCCTCGATCACTTCAAAGGATTTTAATTTGTTTTCAATGTGCTTTTTTATTTTGCTCTTGAATTCTTTAAATTTATCAAAGCAATCAGACTTGTGTTTCATCAAAAACACAATTATATCTATTGAAATCATCAATAAATATGACAAAATAGGTTTCCTCATATCTACTATACACTATCATAAGCCCACACATATTGTTATGAGTGATCCCTAACAGTTCAATCACTCTTTCATTGTGTCCAATAAACATCTTATCTAATAAGCATAATTCACATTTATCATATGACTGGAAGTCAAATAACTACAAGATTCCTTCATCAAAAAGTTTGTATATATGTTTTAGTCCTATATGGCCTAGCCTGCAATGTCATAAATATATGGTATTCAGATTATTTATTATTTTGCACATTAAGAATTTTGTTATCCAATTTTAGAATATATAAACTATTATGCAATTCAGTTATTCTATAGAGAATATTATTTAAGCTGATGGTTATAATACCACTAGCAATAAAAATGAATATCCCTTTTTATTCAAAACTAACATAGAAACTAAATTTGTAGAAACAAAAGGAATATAATAATAGTGTTTTAATTCTAAAAGTAGGCAACCTAAAATAATAAACACCTACGACTAATGTAGTAATACATGTTTTATTCCCAGCACTTAGGTTAACCTCTCATTTGGTGAGCAATCTACTCTACCATAATCCTTGCATATTAAAGCAAATATAAGAACTATATCTTGTGTCTACAATTCAGGATAAACAAAGAGAATAGTTTATCTTAATGACAAACATACTTGAAATAAAGGCTTTAGTTGCCTTATTCATTTTGTTTTTTAGAAAAGCCTTGCAATATTTCCTCCAATCAGTTGCTTTGCCATAATAGAAGCGGGCAACTTTTCTCTTCCTCACACTATTTGTAGGTTAAGTAACGGTATCAGCTTGCTTCTTGGGCATAGCCTTAGCCTTGACTTTTGATGCTTGGGCTTCAACCATAAGGAAATTAGTCAAAGCTATCTTTCATACTTCTTGTTCAGCTTGCCTAAGCATATACTACAACTTTTCAAGGGTTTTCTCTTTTTCATTCAAGTTAAAATTCATAATGAAATTAGTCTATGATTTAAAGAAAGATTTTAACACTAGGTTAATAGCAAGCTCATTGTCCATGATGAAGCCTAAACTCACCAACCACTTGATGTAGCCAATCATCTTGACCACATGAGGGCCAACTTGCCCTTCTTCAGAGAGTTTGCAATCAAATAACACACTTGACATCTCATATCATTAGCCCTCGCACAAGTGGCATATAACTCTCGAAAGTGTGTAAGAAGAAATTGCACATTCATTTTCTTATATTGTTTTTGAAGCTTAGGTGATATGGAAGTTAGCATGAGGCAGTGAACTTTTGCAAAGTCATTAAGATACTTACTAAAAGTATCTTTTTGCTCTTGGGTACATCGAAACCAGGCTTAGGCGACAACAACCCCTCAAAGATATGCAACCTCTTCTCTTAACATAGAATAATTTGAAAATTTTCATACCAATCAATGAAGTTACTTCAAGTGAGCCTATTTTCCTTTTTGAAAATTGATCAATACGTTAGGTTTGACATGGTGATTAAATGATCTACAATTTATAGATAAAAGAATCAGTAATTTTATTTAATTAATTAATATTTATTTAATTACAGATTCAATAATTAAAAAGCTTTCACTATTTTTCTCAAGCTAATAGCCCTTACTATTGAACGTAAGAAGTTCCGATAAACTTCCTAGTGGATCAAGATTTTATTGTATTAATTCTCCTATTTGCTTTAGTAAACAAATTCGAATTAATTGAATAGGTAAATTTCAAATTAATCATTAAAAGCCCATGATCTTAAGTCAGGTGTTACCCCAGCAAATCATGTGACCTCAAATGTGACTCTCGATATCAGTAGGGTGGATATTACATATCTCCTTGCATCAACAACTGAATTCCTTACTCATGCCTCTAACATACTTCACCTTCGCTTTGGTGAATAAACAAAGTACATTAGTTAAGTCAAACCCAATATGATCATTATCTAATTTTCCACACAGTAAAAGTATACCCTTTGTTTTGGCTAATAAAGTTCTAAAAAACAAAGGCTTAATCAAGACATCATGTTGGAAGACATTAGTTAAATCTTATACTTAATATTTAAGTTAAAAGTTTTATTATTTAGTCGCATCAAATTTTAAGTTGTATGTTATGTGATATTTACAAAATAAAAGTTACATATACATTCTACAACATGAAATAAAACTGTGCTACCACACAAACATAACTAATATCAAACCTTTCGAGCCAAGAGGAGTTTGACTAGTCAACCTAGGTGAATCTTTATCTTACTCGAGCTTGTCCTTTTATCTCTAGTCTTCAACTATTACATGACTTTATTTCCTAGTTATAGAATTCTAAGAAAATAAAAACAACCTAAACTAAAATAAGAATGAGGATAAAGGTAAGACACGCAGGTCCTATTTTAGAGATTATAACCAAAAAATGAAATAAAAAATTAGAACATCTACACAAGTTCTTTGACTATGTATTGGGCAGTATGCATACATACATCCATATATACATATCAATTAAAAACAAATTTTAATTATTATTGTCTCAAGTGTTAAATTACTTTTGGTCCCTCAAGTTTTGCAAAATTGTAATTCAACCTTTAAAAACAGTGTTTTAGTATCCATGCAAAGCATGAACATGTAAGAGGCAATCTAGGGAGAAGTTTACTAAGGCGTTTTTGTTGGATTCTTTGTTTTCATAGGAAAATGAGAGAAAACAGAAAACCTATGACTAGGGGTTTCTATAGTGCATGTGTTGTTATTTTTTTTTTTTGGTTGAATTCTAATGTGCTTTTAAATATGTGCAGGCATCTGAGTATAACAAGGATTTTATCCAGACTCGACACCCTTAACACATATGCATGGCTGGCATGTAAACATGCATAGCCAACATATTTTAAACCGTGCACTAGTGCAATTAAATTGTGCCACTTGACATGATTTTATATGTTGCATGGCTGGAAAATATTTTTTCCAACCATGCTATGCATTATTTATATTACATGGTATTAGGTGGCACCATGCACACCAAGTTTGACCCTTATAGATATGTGACCTATAAGCTCTTTATCGAATTAATAATATTTGAATTCAGTTTGAATTTAGATACAAACCAAGATTGGCCTTTAGTAAAGCATTATAGCCACCCAAATGACAAAGTGTCAGTGGACATCTCTTAAGCTTTTACAATATCACAGTTATGTGCAATTCAACACTTTCATTAACCAATTTCTCTTAAGGCTAAGGCATAGAAATGTGTTTATCTCAATAGTTCCTCGGTATGAACTAATACACATCAATGACTAATATAGATTAGGCAACAACCTCATTCCACTATGGTCACAAATTCAAGCTGTCATGGATGCCATTTAGTATTCTCATGTGAGATATCTTCTGCTATACTCAAGAGTGACAAATCCTTTATTGATCAACCATAACCTCTATGTATGTCATGACATAGTCGATTACTAACTTTATAGTTACCCCAATTATGGTAATAGGTTGGATAACATCAAACTATGTTGATCGTTACACAAGACGGTCTGGTGACCTTATGTCAAAGATCACATACACCTATGGTGTTTAGAGGATTTATATCATAGACACTGAAACAATCATCTATATTGATATCCTCTAGTCAAGTTAGTCTGATGAATACGTCTACAACATTCACCCATGTATTGTAACAAGTAATCTATGATAACTTCAGCACATGAGAACCGTCACCACTTTTGGTAGGGTCATACAACATTATGATAATCTCATTATCATTGCACATGTCTTTGTTCATTGTAATGTTGGGATTAAAAACGTTTCTAGAATGACCACTAAAAGTGTACATAAGGTTCCATGATTTGTCATCTGATTCCCTTACCACAGTTCTAACATTCTAAAAGCATGTTATTCGTACGTTTATATAAATAGATAACATATTAATTGAATAACAATAAATCTTTTATTAATTATTAATATAAAATTGCCTTCACAAATGCCAAATTCGATTGGCTCTAAGGCACTTACTCTAACAGTTGTAATAAGTCAAAGTGAATTTAATGGTAAAGTATGAATTTTAGGAGACACACGATCGTGTATGTAAAGGCCATGCTGGTATGCCACCACCATGTTAGTTGGATAAGGTGATTTTTGTGTAGAATTTAAATTAAGTGATATATGACTGTGTATAATTGATATGTGTCTATGTATTGTGCTGCACAATTTTAGAGTTTCAACGACATGGTAAGAGAGAAGATAAAAAGAAGAAGGCTCATTGCTCAACTTTGCTTTGGCATTCATGAATTAAGGTAAGTATAACCTACTATTTTATTGTTTTGCTGAGGTAATTTTGATGCTTTCACATGATCATACATTGATGTCTAATATTGAGAATAAGGCATAGTAACTATATATGAATATTGATCATGTTTGTATATGTGTATGGATACTGATTTTTGTATGATATTGATACCAATTTAGACAAAGAGAGTAAACATAGTCTGATTCATTGATTGACATATATATGTATATACTAAAAGACCATCAACCAAAGAATTAAATACGTATGTAGTTTGGCATTAGTTTTGCTTGAATGATTGATGATCATTGGACTTCTCATAATACATTATGAATGCATTTGATTATCATATTGATTGGATCGAAAGCCATGTTTAAGGAGACTATATTAGTGGTAGAAATTCTTAGACATGGTTTTGATGGATCGAAATCATGTATAGACCAAGTTAAGGTATGAATTAGGTTGATTTTGTCAATTTCTATAATTGACACACGACTATGTGATATGGGACACACGCTCGTATACATGAAACTTAAAAAAATACCCTTGAGAAGTTGAGTAGTTGGGATTAGTTTAAATTAGAGAAATTTATTAAGTATAAAGGTAGGGCACACGCCCGTGTTTAGTAATATACACCTCCATGTATGTTACATGCAAAAAGGCCACAATGAAAATGGTCATATATGACTAAAGAGGGGACACATTTGTGCATCCTAAAGGACACGCCCATGCATAAAGGGTAAAAGAAAGAAAAGAAAAAAAGAAAAAAAACTAAGCTAAAGATTAAGGGGTCATTCTGAGAGACAATGTAGAGTCTCGAGTAAGTAATGGTACCAATGTGCTTAAGAGATACTTTAGTAAGGTATAAGATATGTTTTAGGTGAAAGCTACAATGAGCTTAAGATAAATTAAGGCTTGAGATGCATGCAACTAAATGTCATAGGATTGTTACATAGGGCATTGTGAGTACACATTTCCTATACTACCTATAGTAAGGCACATCTAGAGTAGTGTACCTACTCACAGTAAAACCCAGTTGAGATTAAGTTTTGGTGTAGTGGAACAAAGAGAGAGCTCATATAGCCAATGTGCCAAATCCCTATATTCAATCCAGTTTGATTGGTCTAATATACATCTATAAACATAGTTCCTAGATGATTATTCTTTTATTGATAGATAATATGATCATGCCATATAGAAATTTGAGGAGTGATTCCTTAGTGATCAAACAAGACATAGTAGACTTTAAAGATGACATAATCATACTAGTTGGGAACCCAAGAAGTGATTCCGTGATGATCGAGTAGATCATAGTTCGACTTGAGAGTTATGATGTATAGCCTAGATGTTCTTAAGATCCATATGGGTATAGAAATGAGATTTAGGACATATTGTCCTAATGATAGTTGAATGTCTAACTCCAGATGACAAAGATAGTATGGGTCGAGACCAAAGGCATTTTGGGGATAATGTAAAAGTTAATAGTAGAGTCTCTTACTTACTGAGTGTTTCATCACTCACTTCCTACTTTCACGTGTATAGGTACAAGTGATCATGATGGTTACAAGATGAGTGGTGGTTAGCAGAAATAAAGTTATAAGGGCATTTTTGTCATTTTGCATTTTATTATTATTAGTTGTGTATTGACATTTATTTCATGTACTTGGCTATACATTCCATGACTTTATGGTTACGCTTTCATGATTTGTATATCTTTTGTACACTTTCGTTTGCTCTCATGATAAAGGGCATTTTTCTAACTTAATTTTATGGATAATCTTTTCTTTCAATAAATTTACGAGATTTATATAATAAGTAAAAATATGTTGAAACGATCTAATTAGTAACATCCCCTTCTAGAGGACAATACTTCCTGAAAGGGGTGATACAAAGACCTAAATGAATCTTAAAAAATTATCAACAATTACAAAGAAATAATGTTTTCCCTCTAAACTTGTAATATAAGATGGTTTACACAAATCCATATGCAAAAGTTGAAGGGGTCTTGAAGTTGAGACACAATTTGTGTTTAAAACAAATTATAGTTTGTTTGCCTTTTATACATGTATAACACACATGATTCTTTTTTAAAATCAATTTTGACAAACATTTAACTAAATTTTTTTTAGAAAGTTCTTATGAAACATCAATGCTTGCATATCCTAATCTTCTATGTTATAGCCATATGTATTCCTCCTTGGTTGACATGAGAAATAGTTCTTTAAATATAATGTCATGCAAATCTTTAATGTGTACATTTGATTACCTACGACTAATGAATGCAATTGTTTTTGTGCTAGCATCAACAATCTCACAACATATAAAAATAAAAGCTAATTTTGAAGCCTTTATCACATAATTGACTTATACTAAGTAAATTATGTTTAAGACCTTTAACAAGTAAAACACCATTAATAGAGAAAGAATAGTTATCTATGGTATCGATACCAATTACCTTTCCTTTGGATTTATCATCAAAATTGATGTTTCCTCCATATTTGGCCTTCATTAAGGAAAATAGACTCCTATATCTCATCATATTCCTTGAGCATCCACTATCCAAGTATTACTTGCTAGAGGACCTCATTGATGATTGAAAGTAAGCCTACATCACAAATCAATTTATTTACTTTTGGGTACACAAATGGTTTTGGGTCCAACAATGTTAGCTTTTAACATCCCTTTAGGAGCACAAACCTTTTTAATTTTAAAAGGTTTACTATTTCTAATTAGACATTGTTTAATAGTACACCTATCAAAAGAACAAAATTTGCATTTCATATGTAATGCATGTGGTTTCTCTTGAGGCTTATATATGTTAGTGAAGGGATTACCCTAACTATTTCTCAACCTTCTTTATTAAGACCACCTCTTTGAGATGCAAGCATTTTGTCTAATCTTTTGGTGCCTATTTTGAATTTTTCAAACAACTAATTTTAACTACAAAGTTTCTTTTTCAAATCTTCATTTTCAATATTAATGTTTTCCAATTATTTCATGCATAATTCTTTTTCATTCAAGACACTATCATATTTCTTTTCTAATGCACCATGTCCATATGAGAGTGTATCATGTTCCTTTTTAATGCATGTTAATTGTTTCTTTAATGCCTTATTTTTAACTGGCTTGCATTCACATTCTTCCATTAATGAATCAAAGACATTTTGAAGCTCATGTAAGGAGTATGAGTTGAAATCATTTACCTCATCCTTTGAATCATTCTTAGCTATGAGGTATATGTTGTCCCTTTCTTCCTTCGACTTACTGTCATCGCTTCTATTCTATGTAGCAACAAGCATCTTCTTTTTGTATCTTTTTTCCTTTTTATCCTTCTTTTTCCTTCTGAATAGACAATCCTAAGGAATATGGTTCAGTTTCTTACACTTATAACAAATTATTTCATTGTTGCCCTGCTTGTCATCCTCTTTTCCTTTTGCTCTTAAAAAATTTCTTCTTTTGTTCCTTTTCGACCTTGTGAGAAATCTACTAAATTTTCTAGCCAGGAGGCTTACATCATCCTTATCCATGGAAAAGTTTCCTTCTTTTTCCTTCTCATCAATAACTTTCAAGGCAATGTTTCTTTTTGCCTTGACTTCCTCTTTTTTCAATTTCCTTTTCATCTCATAGATGAGGAGACTTTCTATGAGTTTGTCATACCCATCTTACTTCAATCTTTTGACTCTTCAATTGTGGGTAACCTCATTGTCCATGATTTGGGCAAGGATCTTAATATCTTTTTAATTAACTTTATAGTTTCAAGCCTCTTTCCTAGTCCTTTAAGATCATTCACGAGGTTTGAAAACTTCTTATACATGTCCGTGATGTTCTCTCTAGACTTCATTTTGAATAACTCGTATTCCTAAAATAAGAGCTCAATCTTTGACTTGGCTTGTCCCTTCATATGTTGTTTGGAGGTGGCCTAAACGTTTTTTGCTTATTCGCAAACTGAAATTATATTGATCTATATTGCATTAAAAACACAAAATAAGATGTAAATAACCTTAGCATTTAAGCTCATCATCTTTTCATCTTCTTTATTATAATCCATTTCATCTTTTCATTTATTTGTTCTAGGGTCCATTTGTATTCGGTCTGCATGTTCAATAATTTTCAAAAGTTTAAAATCAATGGATCTAACAAGCAATCTTATTCTAATTAGTGCCACTAAATAAAAGAGGTCTTGTTATAAATTGGTCTTCGACAAAAATAGGTGTGGAAGTGCTAACCATTTAAAAGATCTTTTGACTCTAAAAATTGTTAAATTTTAGAAAAAACTAGAGTCCAAACTCTAATATCAATTGAAAAATCCTTTGAATGACTAAAAGGAACCTAGAGGGAGGTGAATAGCTTTTTTAAAAATTTAATCCACAAATTAAAACTCAAACAATAAACAATAAATGCAAGTGCAAATAAGCACAAAATTAAAAGTTAAGGGATTAAAAAACTAAGTTTTTAGTGGTTCAAAGTTTTCTCTTGCAAACCATATGTGTCCACTTCTCCAAGCAAATCATGTTAGTTCTACTATTACTTGAAAAACTTCTTTACACTTAGTTTGATGTGAACCTTGACGATATGACGTAAGACCCAACGTTCAAGTAAATATTTTTTCCAAGATTGAATTAGTTTTGTCAACATGAACCTTGACCCAAATAGATATGGAATCAAACGAACCTTGGTATCATTAATGGTGAAAGCCACAAGATGAATCTTGATGAGTTCAAAAGGTTGGTAATTCAACAGTAGTTAAAACAATGAAAAAAAATCAGCCAAAAGTTTTCATTCATGATAAAAATTTAGTTTATATAGTGTCAACTTAACTCTAAAGCTACTCATAACCCAATGGACTTCCAAACTTCCCAAGCCCATTACCTAGTTAACCACCCAAAACTCTAGTTAAAATGTAATATAACAATTGGGCTCAATAAAGTCTAGCTCAATCATAAGAAACACCAAAATTCATGAAAACCTTAAAATCCTAAATTTGGTAAAACAAAAACTACATAATGCATATTGAAATAGCCTTTTTTTGGGTCTATAAATTGAGTGCAACTATCCAAGTTAGTTGTTATATAGAGCTTGAAACGAGCTTCGCGTTGATAGGTTACATGCCTCGTAACTCCTTTTGGATCAAAAGTTATAGCTATTCAAAGTCTGTCTGCGCGTTTTGGATTTAGATTTTTCCATGGGCTTAGGCCTGAATCAGGTTAACTTCTCTGTTGGCTCCTTCATGCATCCAATCATCCTTGAGTAAGCTGGTTTTAGTCTCTAAGCCCTCCACGAGCCCTACTAAGGCCTATTGTACCTTCTTAGCTATGTTTTTCGTAATTAGCCTAACCGAAATGTGTAATGAATCTCTTTGATGGCTCGATGGTCCCACAATGCCTCTATCATAGTTTGTCTAGGATTGTACCCAATATAATAGTTGATACAGATTTTACCCGCAAGTGTTTGAAATACAAATTTTCAGTATTAAATGCCTCACAAAGGCTAGAAATACAAGATAAGTACAATGGTTCTCTCAAGTGTATGAGTTTTGTTTAGTGATCGAAAGAAAGTGAGTAAGTTACGAAGGATTTTTGCTTAGGAATGATCAATATGTTTTATAACCTCTATCCTTTTCAAAATAGCTCAATTTATAGGCTTAGTGTGTCTGGAATTGTAATAGTTTCATTGGGTTTGAAAAACTAGTGGTTTGATTTTTGAAAATAATATTTTGCACTTAAAATTATGTCAGAACAAGTGGCTTATTTAAATAACATAGTGGATACTATGTCTTACGCTAAAGACCAACCTCGGTCAAAGTTTTCGATAGTCGACTTTAAATACTCGCGCCGATTGAAGAACAGTCAACATGGCTGTGGAATTTAACATTTAAAAATTCCATAACCAAGCACGCCACTACTGCCAAGATATAACATGACATCCTTAATGCCTTGTTTTTGCAAGATGCATGGTCACCCGTCTGTTAGATTGGTTGGTATAATATTTCTTGACTTTTAGTCTATTTGCCTTTGACTTTGACCATATCCGACATGCAAGCATGATCTTTTTCCTCGACTCTCTTTATAAAAGTTTAAGCATGGGTGACATGAGTATTCTGGAATGGTTAGCATGCATTAGTTTGACTTTTTCTATCTTGACCATTCTTGGAACGATTCAAGCTAGCTCAGTACTAGGATGCTTTCTTCATGCATGACTTGGAAATGGTCTAACATAGGCGACTTGCTTAAATAGAACAACTGGACATGACAGTACTGAATTTGGCTCAGAATCCATAAGTGTGCATGACTAAGGAACAAATAAGGCACGACTTCATAAATGACGTATTTTTCTTCATGAGTCAGACGTGCCACTTGATGAGCTGATCATTCTTAGGGTTTAATCCTACATTTTTCTCACTTTGTCTATTTTGTAATGTTTTAAACATTCTTTAGATACGTTAATACTTTTAACTTATGTTTTTATCATCATCAAAATACTTAGGGGTTTAATATAATGTGTCGTTTAACGATGTCGTCATGGCCAATAACATAAATCAAAAGTTTATCTTTTGTTGCTTACCAACGAAGATGCCATTTCTCTCATCTTTGTCATCCATATAACTATTATGCTTTCCATGCTATTATGACAAGTTATGCTTCCAAAATCACTAAAGGTATGGTGTCCAAATGCAAGTTGGCAGTTTACAAGGCATGTTGGGAGAATTTTAGACGTTGTAATTTTGATGGCCACGCTAAAAAAGAGAATGAGTTGTCTGTTGGTGGGTGAGAATGTGTCTTTTATGTAGATAATTAAGAATTTTGAAGGTGAGAAGGATGATGAGGAGGCGAATAAATAAAAAAAGAAAAAATATAATAATTATAGTTAGTTCATATTATTTATTTTCCTAATTCTAATCAAAAATAAAAATTTTTGATAATTCAAATTTGTATTAAGTGTTTAAGGTTATTTCTTAACTTTACTAAAAACAATAAACTAATTTAAAGTAAAATCTAATTGATTTTATTAAAGGAAATAGATGATAGATAAGTAGATGAACTTTTTAAATCTATAGTTATAGGGTGAAACAGTCATTTCATCAACGATTGGGCGGGCCATAGTAATTTCGCGTTTTAAGAACCATCGTTTTATCTATGCTTCTGTTACCCATGATTATTTCGCGATTTAATTGCAAAAAAAAATCACTTTGCCATATACATCCTTCGCTGGAATGTCGAACTCAATTGAACAAACCCTAGGAAATCAAGAACACCCACCGTCCTCCAATCCAAACTCTAATACTACCAAAAATCACCAGACGCAAGTGCAACACCACCATGACCAACCACAGGAATGGGAGACCATGGCTCGTGCTTGGCTTAGCGCGTTTCCCGAGGGTAAAGCCGTCAATGTGAATCAAGTCGAAGCTTGGATCGACTCCAACTATTCCTCCTTACCAGCCGACCTCCTCTCCATGCCTCGCTCGGACCTGATCGATCGCCTCCTCTCTATTCAAAACTACATGAAACTCCCCGTGCAGGTAGTATTTTTATTGCTCCTTATTTCCTTCTTTCATTCTAATTTCGATAGTCACTTGTTTGTAATTTTGTATTGAAGGAAAAAGATGGGAATCAGGTTGATCCACCGGCGAGATTTCAACGAACCGATCAATGGATACCAGTGTATTCGTGGTTAGAGTCTTTGGATCAAGATGAAGTTGTGAAATCAAAAGACATTTCTGATTGGTTGAATGATAATCCAGTGGTTAAAGATCAGTTATGTTCTAGACATTCAAGATACCACTTGATGCACTACATCAAAAAGTGTCATTTAAAGATACTAAAGAGGAGGGAAAAGAAGGTATTAATTTTGGTTTGTGGCGTTTCAGTTCTGTATTTTATTACTTTTTATTTGTTATTAGTTAATATTTGTGTTGTTCCTAGCAGGGCTTGCAGCAGTTTACCAAAGAAACTTCTCTCCCCAACCAAGAAACTTCTCTTGTGGTTCATAAGAGTAAAGTGCCGAAACAACCAATGCCCCTTCCAAGTATGGCTTACTTACTCAAAATTTTAATTACTTGAAGTAACATTTGAGAATGATATATTGTTAATGGCTGATAAGTGTTTAAACATAAGTCTTAAGCCATGTGAAATAAAGTATTGTCTTATTAAAATGCTTTCTCTGTGTGGTTATTATCTGGCTGGTCACTCTGTGAGGGGGTGCTTTATTTTCATCTGCATATTTATATGCCACTTTGGCTTTATTAGGGCATTACTGCATTAGTTGTTCCTCTGAGGGGTTTATGGGTTCTTTATTATAAGTGCAATAACTAGGGGCCTTATGTGCTGAAAACTGTATTGCTTGTTGTAGAAAGTAGTATTTTGAAAAATAAATGGATGACTGATGTGAATTCCCTCTCCACTGTCTTCTTGTTTTCAAATTTAGTATTTCCTGTGTGGTTTGTGAATCATATCTCCGATCTCAGATTATCAATATCTTTTTTACTAGGCTGGCTTATTTTAGAGAACTTATCTGTGCTAGGTTTTTTGAAAGGTGTCTGGGTTTTTTCAGGGTGATGTATGTATAATTATAATAATAAAGTTGCCTCTGGCTGTCTTTATTGTTTGCTCTACTTATTTGGTACTGATTAAATTCAAAGACCTTGCTCTTTAGATGGCCAAATTTTGATCACCTAAGTGTATGTTAACTTTGAATAGAGCATTATATGTCATGTATCATTTGGATATTTTGGTTGTTTTATAGATTGAGCAACTGTATTCAAATCGCTGATTCTCTGTGCACTGAGACTAGCATATTTGTTATCAATAACCATCAATCATCTATTTGTGTTTCTTGTGATTATGGTTAAGAATTGTAACTAGATTGTTTTATTTGTATAATTTGAAGTGTCTGAGAATTTTTACTTTGATTCCTCTATTTGAATGCATACAGGCAATCCTTTGAGCAACATACCCATTGATAGTGACCTTTACGTATCAAAACGAAGTGAAGCCCTGCGGAAATATGAGATGTAAGTAAAAATTTTATTTTCTGTTTAAGTGCGTACGGGGTATTTTATTGCTCACTGGCTAATAATTTTCTTGAATTTTCAGTTTGGTGGAATTGGAAAAGATGCTTGCCCCAGTCTTCTCAAAGCGTCAAGATGTAATAATGAAGTAGGCTTGAACATTAAATCATGGTTCTAATGTTATATTGTATCATTTTGTAAATTGACGGGCCAGTCTCTTGATAGATAGAGCATAAACACTGGCCGCTTCTAGTTGCAGTTATGCCTTCCAGGGAACTGTTTAATACTTTGCAGAACACGGAACAAATCATTTACATGTCTTACTAACCCAACTTGGAGCAATGCAGAGAAAATGCAAAGATAATATGGTAACTTATTGGTGTCTAAGAAAGGCATGTTAATTGCAAAAGAGGATTATTAAAAAACTTACCAAAAATTAGGAGGTTCATAAAAATTATCCAGACATTGTGATTTTTATAATTATGTAAGTATTATATTCTAGGTTGGCAAAATTACCCTTATATAAACCTTTTCCAATAATTTTGTATATAAAATGTGGAGATATTGAATTTTTTATCCTCTTTTTGAACTCTCTCTCTCTCTCTCTCTCTCTTTATATATATATATATATACATACATTTATATAAAAACCTGAAATAAAAATATTATATCAGTAATCTTTTTTTCTAAAATGTTTTTGTTGATGTAATCCATGTAAAAAGAAGGAATAGTACAACAGTGATATCTTTTTTTTCCTTCCATTAAGGGAAGGAATTTTTGTAACATGAAAAAAAATTTAAAGCAGATGATTGTTCAATTCGAAAAATAATTGAAGCAAACATCTGTGATTGGACAATAAAACTTACGAGAAAAATTCAGAGAAAGAAATTGTTAATCATTATAAAGGATTCAATTTAGACACAATTGAGAAAGAAACGAAAATTGTCAAATTTCTTTAGAAAATTCATATTTGTTGCGAAGATTTTATAGCAAAATCATTTAAATTTAAGTCAGTCTTGATTCAAACTCTTATGTTATGTATTTTATTGTTTAACAATTGAAAATCAAAGGTAGATTAATGTTTATGATTTTATGTGAAATATAATTTTATTGTGATATCATATTAGTAGTGTTTAATATTGTGATTACATATTGTTATATTGTTTACTGTTGTTATAATGTTGTATTGATAATTCAAAAATACGAAAATCTAGATCTAAATAAAAAATAGATGAAAAGCAGGTTAACATCGATGCCAACCCCTCTAGTCCTACATGGAAAAATTTGTTTAAACACAAGGGTTTAAACATAGCTATTTAATATCAATGCCAATCCATTGAATGTCTTATAACGCCTAGAGTTTAAACACAGGTGTTTTTATGTTTTTAGATTTATTTTAAGCCAAAATGAAAAAAGTTGCATTTAAGATTCGCTGTGGAGGGCAATGAATTTTAGATGATGATAATGTGACAAGATATGTTGGTGGGAATAAAAGAGGGATGTGCATTGACATAAGTGTTGAATTTAAAAGATTCATAACGAGAATAAGCTATCATCTAAGACTCGATCGAAGTCAGTCAAATGTGCATATATTTACCTTGGATGTTGTGGGTTCAATGAAGATTATGGACGATGATGATCTAGAATATTTAATGGTTGAAGCAAGAAGTTTACGAGAATCGACTAAACTCTATGTTACCGAGAGTCCAATTGACGGAAGGGACAATCAATAAGCCAAAGATGTTCATGAGAAAGAAAGAGAAGATCATTTGATAGAAGAATGGGCATAACTGTAAAGATTTCAAGAGTTTGGTGAGAATTATGGTGTTAATGATAATGACAACGATATGAATGAGGATTATAAAGTTGAGGGTAATGAGGATAATGATGAATTCTCAAGGATTGATGAGAGCATGTATTGTGTTATGAGCTAAGACATTAGCAGAAGTTAAAGTCATACATGTAATAAGGGAGTCAAATATAACAATAGACGTTATGACTCTAAAAATATTGGAGCATATCCAAGTCACATTTATAATCCAAATTCATTTCAATAGGTTTCTAAGCCTACTGTTAATGTTAAGAATGCAGGTATTAGCAATTGAGTGATACGAAAAGACAATCATTTGCAAGTGATCATAATTCAAAAGCAGAATTGAAAACATTATTTTGGACATATGCATTAGAGACTAGATTCCAATGGAAAGTCAATTACTCTGATTATATACGGTATGAGATTAAGTACGTACATCCATAATATAAATGGTAGAAATGAGTAACGAGAGAGAAAGATGGAGACTATTGAGTGTTACGACGTATGGATGAGACACACACTTGTCTATAGAATCAAATATTGCCACACCATAGACAAGCTAGTACAGAGTCGTTAAGAAATATATTTAAATCAATGTTCATGGTTGATCACATTTATCAACCAAAAAAAATTATTTCAGACATGGCAAATGGGTACAAAATTGGTATTTCCTACACACAAGCATGGCATGTCAAAACACATGTACTAAATACATTACAAGGATCTCCCAAAGAGTCTTTCATACTTCTGTTGAAGTATTATCACAATTTGAAGCTTAAAAACTCGAAAATTGTGAAACGTATTGATATCGATCCAAAAAATAGGTTCAAGTTTTTTTCGTGCGTATAGGTTGTTCAATAAGAGAGTTTCACCAATTCTATCGTCCGGTGATATGCATTGATATTTCACATTTAAAGGGAAAGTAGCTTGAGTCTCTTTTCATTACTGTTGCAAAGGATACTAATTATTAAATTTACCCGCTCGCCTTCAATATTAGGCACAATAAGGGAATCGATATGTGGACCTCATTTTTAACATACATACGCATGTGCATTGGTGATTTGCCAAATTTGGCTATTATTTCTGATCGCCATTATTCAATAATTACGTCAGTGGCGAACATACTGCCTTATGCCTATCATAGATTTTGTAATTACCATATAAAGGGTAACATGAATATGTAGTTCAAAAAAACAAACATATTGAAGGATTATTTTAGAAAGCTACTAAGACATATCGCCTCAAGGACTTCCAAGCTACCATGAGTAAAATTATCTGAATAAATCCCGTTGCGGCAACCTATTTGACTGACATTGGGTATGAAAGTTGGGCATGTGCCTACTTTGGAGGATGGTAGCACAACATCATGACAACCAATATTGCTGAATCTTTCAACGCTTTGACATGGACTACTTGCACTTTGCTTGTCACCATATTAGTTGAGTTTCTAAGAAACATAATGCAACATTGGTTTTTCAAAAGACAAAACATGGCTGCTGCATATGACTAAAGTTGGTTTGATGGTTTTTTTTTCATTGTCTTTATTAGTTGTTTTTACAGATCAGAGATCTCATCCATTAACACCACGACCTGAGGACAAGTTTGCTAAACATGTGCTCAGATTTATCAGTATAGTGGTTAAACCAATCAACATGCATGAATATGAAGTCCATGATTCATGACAACAAGTGTTCATCGTGAATATTCTTTAACAAACTTATGATTATGGAAAGTTTCAACTTTCCCAGATTCCATGTGCACACGTATGGCTATTGCAAGGTATAATAACCTTTCAGACTGTGTAGGATGGGTTAGTGCATATTACTTGACAGACTGTTTACGAAAGGCACATATTTAAGATATTAATCCATTGGAGGATCAATCAACTAGGGCACCATCAAATATGTCTATAATTTATCCTCTAGTGATGGAACAACGACAGTCTGATCATTTTTCTAGCCATGCAAGAAGACCTTCGCAATAAGAGGAAGTCCGACCACAAAACTGCAGCTGATGTCATCAACCAAACCATAATCTCTTGAGTTGTCTGAGTCCAACTTCGATGCCAATGCTTAGCTCATCCCGTGTATCAGGTAGTGAGTGAGGACAAGGTTGTCGTAGTCACGGTGTAACCTATATAGACAAATAGATTATCATGGTTTTCTTTATTGTCTGACACTGTAATTTTAAATGTGTATATATTGCATGTTTAATTTATTTGTTGGGTTTTGGTTATCCTTCTAGCCATGCAAGAAGACTTTCATAATGAGAGGAAGTCCGACCACAAAATTGCAGTCGATGTCATCAACCTAACTATAATTGCTTGAATTTTCTAAGTCTAACTTCAGTGCTAGTGGCTGGCTCATCCTATGCATTAGGTAGTGGACGAGGACAAGGTCGTCGTAGTCACGATATAACTTATATAAGCAAATAGATTATCATAGTTTTCTTTATTGTCTGATATTGTAATTTTAAGTGTATATATATTGCATGTTTGATTTATCTGTTTGGTTTTGTTCAAATTTAATGTATTAATTTTTTATTTTCAGACTCTTACATGTACACGATGACAGTGGCTTAAAACAATGGAATAGATTACCATGACATTTATTTATTATTGTTCATTTTGTGTATATATTGAATGTCATTGTATCACACACCATGTATTTTGTATTAACATATTTTCTTAATTCATTTCATTTCATGAATAAGCATTAAGGAATAGTAAAAAAGAAGTTATGATAGAAAATGCAAATACCTCACTGAAACAATAATAAAATGAAATCCAATTTATATGCATGCCTACCTACACCTTAAGTGAAATCCTTGAAACCTGCATTTTGACAATCCAATTGAATCAGGAACAAAAAACAAACTTTAAACCTTAAATGTTTACTGAGGTCCCTCCCTTGGAATATGGTCATGGCCACGTGCCCTTTTAGCCTTCTAAAATGTTTGGATGTGAAGTTAAATAGACGATCTCGGGCAAGGTATTCTATAAATATAAGTAAAAAAATGCCACAGTCTTTGCCCGTTACATTTTGTTTTGACACATCATGAACACACTTATATTGTAACGTTGGTGGAGTCTCTGGCGATTTGATTCCCTTTGATATATAAAAATTGCTTGCCTTCATTAGTTATGTTAGTGTCTTATACAACTTCCTCAGCTTCTTCATTCTTTCTAAGTTAGTGGTATATTCTACGAAGTCGTATATATAGTCGTTGATATCCAATACGCTGCACACCCAGTGTTGGTTGCCGAAGTTGAAGGGAATGAATATTTGCCAACCAATAAAGATAAATAAGTATAGCTATCAATAATTGTAAACCTTAAACAACGTACGTTTGTAAACCACCTTGTTGACACTACTTCATGGCTGAAAGCATTCATTGGGTTGTACATATGAGACACCATTAATTTGATCTAGGAAAAATAAGATCACTTGATATTTGCACCCAAATGTTTACACTAATTGTAGAACTATGAGAGATGTGCAATGAACTAGGTCAAAACAACCATCTAATTACTATCTCGAAAAGATTTATGGAGTATTATGAACTAGCTTCAATGTATTATGTACGCAAATAAGTTAGACTGTAAGTTAAAAGTGATAACCAATATGAACGAAGACAAATAAATGGTGCATACCATGTTTTCCAAACATTGCTCCTGGGTTATAATTTGGATCCATCAAAGTTTGCTCATATTGGTTGTAGTTCTATTTAGTCCCCTGAGAAGGACATATCTACTATCATTACTTGAAGCACTACGGTACCATAATAAGAACTTTGAGTAGTCCTTAGCCAATTATGAGTCCATATGATACTCCTCAAGTATAGGTTGTTTATTCTTTTGTGCCTTAATTGGATCTATAAAAGGACCTACCAATTGTTTTCCTTTTCGTAGTACACGTCCAAATGTCGACACTTTTTGGGTAGTCGGTGGCTTCTTAAAAATTGTTGGTGGTTCCTCCACTTGTTATTGCACATTATTGTTCGATGAGTCATCCAACTAGAAAAACAATTATGGTTATTATTATTATGTAACACAACTAATTAAAATAATAAAAAAGGTATAGTGGATAATAACTTATAATGATCTTGATGCGTGAACATACAAATCCTTAAGTCTTATAATTTGATGCTTTTAGGAGGACTAGAGTTACTATATCTCCTTACGAAATATCAATGCCTATGGTTGTCATTGCTCCTATATCTCCTAATGAAACACCAATGTTTATTGTTGCCACTACTCTTGTATCTCCCCATGAAATATCAATGTTTGCCCTTGCATCTCTCTATGAATCATCGATGCATGTTAATATCGCTTGACTATATCATCACAACCTATTGGTTGAGTTGCTACTACATATGAGAGTTGATGACTCTTGCATACTCTGTTAAGAGTTGTTAAAGATGGTTTATATGATACACCTCTATACGAAGTCCCGTGAATTAAGTATCTAGTTAGGAAGACCCTCTGATACTCTAAGGATATGAGGCGTTAAAGGTAGACATTCGTGGAAGGGATGCATATATATTATAAGAAGTCATTTGTGACTCTTAGAGGTACACGGTGTAGAAGGATGACACCCATAGAGAGGATGTTTGTCCAATATGAGAAGTGTTATGAACAACGAGTTAGGGCCCTCGTGATAAGGATATTTGTATAAAAGTGGTAGAGACCTAGGGGTTGGCCATATAAGTAAGGGAAACCTGTGTTGGGGGGATGCCATGAGGACATGGGGGAGTTGAGACCTAGTAGCTAAGGACCATGAAAACCCTATAAAAACTACCTGAAAGGTAGTATGATGAATCAATAGGGTATTATCATTATTGTCTGAATCTATAACTCTTCATCTAATGATACTTATGGTGTCTATTCTCCCATAAACTCTAGAGCTCGTATATACCACTTGGAGTCATGCTTAATCTCAATTGAACGCAATGTTAAGAATATTACATTGGTTGTTAACTTATACGTTGAATGTAAGAAAAAGTACAAGTAGACATGTTTTGATGCAAGATATGGTTTTGTTGAAGGTTGCCATGGATGGAAAACAAATGAATACGGTGAAATGGTTAATTTATAAACTGTTTGAGATTTAGGATGAAAAGGTAGAGATCCATTTCACCATGATTGTCACATTCATTGTTTTGAATTTGGAAATGTCATTTGAGGATAGTCATAAAGCATACCTAAGTAATTCAAAGAAAACCACTAGATAATCGTTGATGCACTTTCAAAAATGAAGATGATTGAAAGCGGTCAAAATGGTATATGGCATTTAATCATGGTTGGAGGAAATAATAAAGAAAATCAACTAGGAGATGAGTAGTTAGATGAACAACCAATTAGGGAAGAATAAGAAGTGTCGCTATACCCAGTGTTCCCACAATGTCTGAATTCAACTCTAGACAGAGTAAAAGGTTAAGGACTAATAAAGCTGATAAGGATATGCCTCATAGTAATATGGATCAACTGATATAGTGTATAGAAGATAGATTTAACATTATGGATTCTTCTCAAAAAGCAAGATTTGATACAACTAAGGAGTCCCAACTTGCTATGCACAAGGTAATCAGAGACATGCAAGGACGACTCACCAATCTGAGAGAGGATTTCTACAGTTATCAGTCATGCAAGTAGAGAGATGACTTTACCTACCTCAGCTATAACAGCTTTCCATGCATTTCATTTGTCTTTTACTCATATTCCATATCATAACATCTTGAGGAACTTTTTTTTTTGTGCTTAAACTTGATATCATATTTATTTTCTTGACTATCATGTCTATCTTGTTTATATCACGACATATTGATAACTAAGTATCAATTTTGAAGCCATTTATACATAACTAGTTGACGTAGTTAAATTAACATCTTGATGATACTTTTGATATTTTCTTTGAATATCACTATTGATTATCTTATTAATGTTTTGAGTTTAAACTATTTTCTTTGAACTTAAATTAATTTTTATTGACAGAAGTTGATATACGTGATGACAATGGTTGATTAAATCATTTTTGGATTCATAATTTTGGATATTGAGTTGTTTAATGATATTGAGTTTTGATAAATTAATTATAGATATATTTTTAGATATGTTTTATTTGAGTATTACATGTTTGATAAATAGGTTTAAAGTTGAATGGATATATTTCTTCTTGATTCCTACTTGAATGATTGACTTTAATGTCTTATGTTTATTTAGATATTGAATTGGTTGATGATGATGGATATTATTGCATAACATTTTGTGTTATAGGTAATAAGTAGGGTTTTACAATGTCGATAACCAACAGTGTATTGGAATTAAAAATTATAAAACCATACAATCCTAAAACCTTGACCAAGATACTTATTTTATCATATATTTATTATGGACATTCAAAATAACCATAGAGTGTTTTAGGGTTTATATCTATGTTGTGGCTCCTCCAAGTCTTCATGTGGCATAAAACAAACGTTATCCAACCCTCGTAAAGTGGTGCCTTGGTATCCATATGGAGCACAAACACAAAAGGTTATCCAAGAAGAAGACTGTTAGAGTTCCTATGCTAGATGAATGGCATGTTCATGGGAAGCGAGAATTTCAAAAAACCCAAATAGTAACTTAGGTTTTTATTTATGAATATGTTTTGTACATTTTGGACTTCAGTGTGTAGTCTAACTCATGCTTTGTATTTATAGATTTGTGCAAGTATTTGAGTCCAATAAAATTTCATCCAAACTCGTCTCCTTCAACACACGTGCACAGGTGAGCATAAAGATATGCCACCTAGCATATCATATGCATTGCACGATTGGACAAGGCTTGTCCAGTTGTTCCATGTATTGACCTTGCACGACATGACTAAAAAAAAATGGTCTAGTTGTGCCATGCTTCTTAATTTTACATAGTGTCAAATGGCACTGTGCACACCAAGTCAAACTTAGTTAAAATATGGTAAAACAGATTCTTTCTCTCTAAATGCGAGGATTGTTATCAAATGATCCTCACTTCTGGGTTCATATCAATCCAAATATGCATATGACTCATAAGCTCTCAATAGAATCGATAGTGTTTGAATTTGTGTCGAATTCAAACACAAACTAAGATTGGCCTCTAACAAAGCATTATGGTTTCTTGGATGATAGAGTGTTAGTGGACATCTCTTAAGCTTTTACAATATCATAGTTAAGTGCAATGCAATCATTTCATCAACCAATATCTTTTGAGGCTGAAACATAGAAATATGTCTATCTCAGTAGTTCCTCGATATGAACTAATATACATTAATGACTAACATAGATTAAGCTACAACCTTATCCCACTATGATTGCAGATTTAAGCAGTCATGAATATAATTTAGTATTCTCATACAATATATCTTCTCATGTGCTTAAGAGTAACAAATCCTTTATTGATCAATTATAGCCTTCATGTATCTTATGATATGGTCATACACTACCTTAATGATACCCTAGTTATAACGGTATGTCGGATAGTGTCAAACTATATCTATCCTTACATGAGATGGTCTAGTGACTTAAAGTCATAAGATCACATGCACCCATGGTTTTTAAAGGATTTATTCCATAGACACTAGAGCAACCATCAATATGGATATCTTCTAGTGGGCTCCTTCTGATAAAGACGTCTTCAACATGCACCCACGTGTTGCACTAAGCCATTTAAAAATAGCTTTGACATGTGAAAACTATCACCACCTTTTGGTGGGATCGTCCAATATTGATAATTCCATCATCATTACACATGGCCTTATTCATTGTAATGTTAGGATTACAGACGTTTCTAGAATGGCCACTTGATATATACATAAAATTCTCATGATCAGTCGTTTGATCCCTTCATTATAGTCATATAGAAAGACACACATATGAATTGAATAACAATTAATCCTTTATTAATTAATGAATGTAAAATTACAATTACAAATATCAAATTAATTGACTCTAGGACACCTACCCTAACATAATATCAATATTGAGTTATATTGCATGAATGATGTTTATTGGCTTGAGTTGAGAATAATGAAGTTGATACAATTTCATTTGATGTGATTAAATTTTTGTATGTTTTAATTGAAGTTGAGATGATATCTTGAAATTGAATTGAGGTTAGGTGTTTGGAAAGGAGTTTGGATGGTTTGAATGAATAATATTTAAGTGTATTTTTTATACTTCTTGTTGTTTAAAAAAAGGATTTATTAAAAATATAAGACAAATCATACCAAATTTTTTTCAAAATCTTAACAAATAGACTTCCTTTAATGCTAAAACTTGGTAATTATACTTTTAAAGTGAGGGCGAGCATATAGACATTGAGTAAGGGGAAACATTTTTTAAAACTGGTATTATTTTCTCTTGATTTGGAAATCACATAAAAATTGAGATTTAATTTATTTTTCCTTATTATTATTTTTGATTAATGCCAAAAGGGGGAGAGATGGATTGAATTAAAATTTTAATTCTTTAATGGAAATATTCTTAAACTTGATAAACATATTGGCAAACTCACAATTGACAAGTTGCATTTTTCAAACTTGATAAACATATTGGTTGATCTTGTGCTAAAAGTTGATAATGCTAAAGGGAGTACTTTTTTTTTTTACATTATTTGCTTATTATTTTTTTTTTTAAAACTTGGTTTTTGTCATCAAGCAAAAAAAGGGAGATTGTTCGACTCTTAGGTGTTTTGATGATGTTAAAAACACAAGTTTGAATTCTAGCATTATCCATGGAATGTGTGAAAAACATTACCAAGTTAACACAAATTGAAAAATGCAGAAAACTAACTATACACACTCGTGTATCATGCCGACACACTCGTGTGTCAAACCAAACACAAGAAGAAATGACTGTGTAGCCTTCGCATGCAATTTTTGGCAAAGTCAAACAAAACACACACTTATGCATATGCAAGATCATGCCAACTGTGCAAGATTCATTCTAACCATGCTCCTTTATAAAATTGTTAGCTGTGTTTTTTTATGAGTTGTCTAGCCATGTAACAAAGGTCTAAACCGTGCAACAATCACCCCTAGTTGTGCTAAAACATTATTAGTCCAACCGTGCCAACATTCACTCCAGCCATAAACATCTTTTTAAATAATTCACATCGCACTCATGTTATGCACAAGTTGGCATGCACCTATTCAAGCTTCTAGAATCTTTACAAAAACAAAGAAATGAAGCAAGCTACTTGTGCCAAGAAATTGTTATCTGTGCATGCATTTTTCTAAAAAAAAAATCCGCCCATTAGGAGCTTTGACCAAAGAATTGACCGAGTGCAAAACTAAAATTTTAAATGACATATGACCATGTGTCTTGTAGATTCATGAAGAAAATGCTGATTTTGAAGCTCAATGACTTTATTATCCTAACCAATGGTCATATAAGCTATTCTAACCATGCAAGACTATAAATTGAACACTCTTTGATAGGAATAATAGAAACACCACATATGCAAAATCTTATACTCATTTCTTCTTTAATTTCTCTCACAAGCTTACAACTAAAATTCTTGAAAGATACATTTGTGTTTATTTTCTTGTATCAACCTTATAGAGGCATTCATAGACATTATTTTCTGTATTCAAAACTTTTTCGATGCAATCCTAGAGAACTAGTGTACATGGGTGAATTCTTAGAGAATTATTGTAAAATGACTATATATTTACAAATGGAACTTCAAACGGGTTGTTTGAAGAAGTGGATGTAAGAGGTTTGGAAGAGAACACGTTGAACCACTATAAACTATTGAACACTTCTATCTCTTTCTCTTTACTTTAAGTTTATACATGTGTGTTATAACAATTTGTTGAATATTGATTTTGTTTAATTATCCTTGTTAGGATTACTTAAGTGATGATTTTGATCAAATATTTGTTTGAAAGATTTTACTCGGTTGAGCTTGTTTATAATTTTTCTTAAAAGTTTTTTATTTGCCAAAACATTTTAAATAATCATATTCACCCCTCTTAGGACTATTAGCCATTTGGGATTTTTCAAAAATTAGCATTTGAAATAGGAAAATCAATTGTAGTAAAAGAATCAAAGATGAACTTGGCATCAATGAGGTAATATGTCATTGTCTGATCTGAAGCTTTCTAAAAGCATGAAGCTTGTCAGAAATAGGCCAAAAGTGGATCCCAAAAGCCAGATTCAAACGATGATCAAGCAAGGATCATGTTTTAGAAGCAATAAAACAAAACAGTAGCAGAGATTGAACAAGTATAGGTGATACTGTGGATTTATTCCAAGTCAAAACTAATATATCAACACACAATCAGTGAGAATTAGCTAGAGTAGGAATGTGATTGAGGAGTGGCGATGGTGATCAGGCATTGGCGATAATCAAATGTTGGGAATCATGAATAGAAAGAACACCAAGAAACTATAACTTTCACATGTGATAAGTATCGCAAACCATAAAGGAAGAAAATAGCTCTTAATATTAATTGTTGTAAGTAGCAGAAACATCAGGAAAGTAAATGTTAGATTAGCAAAGGTAGTCACAACCAACGAGGAAGGTGATAGGGTCAAAAAAGAAAAACCAATAGCAATTGGACAACTATGACGCACAATTGGAAAATGGGCTATATGTAAAGAAAAACCGAGGGGTGAACTATCGGGAGGGACGATGATTACAGTTGTCCTGGAGTCATCCATGTCAATTGATCAAAAGTGTACCTTGTTAAGATAAGTGCCTTAGAACCAATTTAATTTGTCATCTATAGATGCAATTTTATATTAATGATTGATAAAAGATTTATTGTTATTCAATTCATATCTTATCTATTTATATGATCATACGAATAACATGCCTTTAGAATGATATAATTATGATAAGGAAATTAGATGATTGATTGTGGAAACCCTATGTACACTTTTAGTAGGCATTCTGAAAATATCAATAATCCCAACATTTCAATAAATAAGGGCACATGTAATGATGATGAAATTATTATAATGTTAAGTGACCCTATCAAAAGTGGCAATAATTCTCACATGTCAAGGTTGTTTTAGACAGCTTGATGTAACACATGGGTAAATGTTGTAGACATGTTCATCAAATTGACTTGGCTAAAAGATATTTATATAGATGGTTGTTCTAGTGCCTATGGAATAAATCCTCTGAACACCACAAGTGAATAAAATCTTTTGACTTGAGGTTGCTAAACCATCTTGTGTAAGGATCAGTATGGTTTGATGTTATCTAACATGACATCGTAATTAAAGCAACTATAAACGTAATAATCAGCCATATCGTGAGATATATAGAGGCTATGATTGATTGATAAATGATTCATCAATTTCAAGCACAAGAGAAGATATCTAACATGAGAATACTAAATGACATCTATGACAGCTTGAATCTATGACCATAGTGGGATAAAATTGTAGCCTAATCCATGTTAGTCATTGATATGTATTAGTTCATATTAAGAAACCACTAAGATAGACACATTTTTATATCTCAGTCTCAAGAGATATTAGTTGACAAAAGGATTAAATTACACATAACTGTGATGTTGCAAAAACTTAAGAGATGTTTGTTGCCATGATGTTTTGCCAAAGGCCAATCTTGGTTTATGTCTAGATTCACTCTAAATCTAGACATTATTGGTTGATAAAGAGCTATTAAGTCATATGCATATAAGAGTTGAATCAAACTCAAAGGAGTGGATTGTTTACTGATAATCCTAGTGTTTAGGAAAAATAAAAAGACTATGAATGGACTAGGTTTGCCCAACAGGTTGTACGGACTCAATTTGCCTATCTTTGACAAAAATGCATGACCATGCACTTTAATGTGCCAGTCATGCACTTAGTGGTCATGGTGTTGACCATGCAAATGCATGGAATGACTAGCATCATAAAAAGAAAAAATAAATAAATAAAGGCATGCACTGCTGGACAAAAGAATGTCCACTCATGTAATGGCTAAAAAATGTTGGTTATGCATGTTTACATGTCATCCATGCATGTATGTGTTGAAAGATGTCTTATATGCTTAAAATTCTAATAAAGCTCAAACACCTACACATATATATAAGGCATAATTATTTGCATATTAAGAGAGACCAAAAAATGAGTGAAACCCTAGTTGCTGCTTACTCATTTTTTCTTTCTTCTTGCCTGAACAGTGAATCCAATCAAGAGTCGTAGCCTAGCAGCCTTTTTGCTTGGATTTTCTCTATCACATTGGTGCTCTACATGGATACCAAGCTACTACCTCATAAGGGTTGGATAACGTTCTTTCTTTTGCCACGTGAAGGTTAAATGATTCATCAACGCAAGTATAAACTTAAAACACCTTATAAGTGTTTTTGCATGTTCATGAATGTATGTTTAAAACGGGTATCCTGGTTAGGGTTTTAGGTTTGTATGATTTTTAAATTTCACTGCACTGTCAGTTATCAATGCCCAGAAAACCCTACAATGGTATTAGAGCCATCGTTTAGCATATATTCATGACAATTATACCTGCTGATTGTTTTAACTGATTTTATATGTTAACTTCATGTAATTGAATTAATCAAGACTGTTAAAATTAGCAAAGATGATTTGCAATCGTGTTATTGCACAATTTGTTAAGTATCATGTATAACATAAATTGTTTTAAATTATCAAGTTATGATTCCCAGGTTTTTGTTTGAGTTTTGTTGACATATACAGGTTTAATTGTTGTTGAATGTTATAGGTTTTATGTTGTTGCATGAAATCATCTTCAAATCTTGTTAATTGTATGATCCGAGGCTTGTCACCAGAATGAGTATGGGTTACATGTCATATTCCCCCACCCTAGTGATTGGCATGCCATCAACTATGAGGTTTTTTTGGATTTTCAGTTGCTAAAAAACCTAGAAAGTCATGACTGGAGATTAAGGCATGATGCACGACTAGACCAAAATTAGTCCAGCCATGACTATTTCAGGTGCCTTGGCACCATATGTGTGGCATGGTTGGACAAATTTTTGGTCTAGTCATACCTCTTTCTTGGTGCTTTGCATCGCATGCTTTACATGGCTAGACCATTTTTTGTCTATTTGTGATATATCCTTAGTATTAGCCACCTTGGTTTTTTTAGTTGTGACTCTAGCTATGCAATATTCTGAAATTTTGGTGAATTCTATATGTTTGGTTAGATGTCATACCTGCACGTCTGACAAAGTTAAAAATTTTGATTCACTCTTATTTTGTCAAATTTGGACTAAATTGAGATTTTCTTGAGCTTTAGGAGTTGGATTACAATTTTGTAAAACTTCAAAGACCAAATGTAATTTGACACTTGGGATAATAATAATTAAAATTTTAATTTTTAATTGGTATGTATATGTATAGATGTATGTATCCATGATCCTAGTACACAATCAAAAATCATGTGGATGTTTCATATTTTATTTTATTTTTCATTTTTTGGATTGTAATTCTTAAATAGAATCTACTATTTTTTCTTTATCCTCTTTCTTCTTTTAAATTAGGTTGTTTTTATTTTCCTAGAATTTTGTAACTAAGAAATAAAGTCATGTAATAATTGAAAACTAAAAACAAAAGGACAAGCACAAAGACTCAGAGATGAAAATTCACCTAGGTTGACTAGTCAAACTCCTCTTGGCTCGAGAGGTTTAATATTAGTTATGGTTTTGTACTAGCATATTTTTATTTTACATTGTAGAATGTCTGTATAGGTTTTATTTTATAAATATCACCTAACATGCGACTTACAATTTGATGAGACTAAATAATAAAACTCTCAACTTAAATATTAAGTCTAAGATTTAATTGGTGTCTTCCAACATGATGTCCTAATTAAGCCCCTGTTCGTTGTAACCTTGTTTGCCAAAGCAAATGCTACACTTCTACCAGTGGAAAATTAGGTGACGAGCTTGTTGGGTCTAACTTAACTAATGTACTTTACTTGTTTGTTAAAACGAAGGTGAAGTATATTAGAGGTATGATTAGGGAACGCATTTGTCAATGTAAGGAGGTATGTAGCATCCACCTTACTGATACCAACAGTCACATTTGAGGTCGCATGATTTGATGGATAACACCTAACTTGAAATCATGGGCTTTTGGTGATTAATTTGAAATTTACCTGTTCAATTAATTCGAACTTGCTCACCAAAGCAAAATGGAGAATTAATACAATTGGGTCTTGGTCTACTAGAAAGTTCACCAGAACTTCCTTAGTTCAATGGTAAGGGCTATTGGCTTGAGAAAAATAGCAAGAGCATTTTAATTATTTAATCAGTAATTAAAATGAATATTAATAATTAAATAAAATTATTGATTCTTTTACCTATAAATTGTAGATCATGTAATCACCATGTTAAACCCAACGTATCGATCAATTCTCAAAAAAGAAAATAGGTTCATTGGAAACAACTTCACTAATTGGTACAAAAATCTTCAAATGGTTCTATGTCAGGATAAGAGACTATATATCCTTTAGGGATCATTGCCTCTTGAGCCTGACCTCGATGCTACCCAAGAGGAATATGATACTTTTAATAAGTATCTTGATGACATTGTAGAAGTTTAGTGCCTCATGCTGACTTCTATGTCACCTGAGCTTTAGAAACAACATGAGGAAATGAATGCGCAATCTATACTTGCACACTTCCAAGAATTATATGCCACTTATGCTAAGGTTGAACGATATGAAATGTCAAGTATAATGTTTGATTGCGAACTCTTTGAGGAAGGATAAGTTGACCTTATGTGGTCAAGATGATTGGCTACATAGAGTGGTTAGCGAGCTTGGGTTATTGTATATGCTCAGGCAAGCTAAACAAGAAGTATGAAAGGTAGCTTCAACTAATATACTTGTGATTGAAGCCCAAGTATCAAAAGTCAAGGCTAAGGTTAAGCCCAAGCTCAAAGCGAAAAAGCAACCTGATACCGCTACTTGGCCTACAGGTACAATAAGGAAAGGAAAGGTTGTCTACTTTTACTATGACAAATCAAGTCATTGGAGGAGACATTACAAGGTCTTTCTAGAGAACATGAAGACAGCTAAAGCTTCTATTATAGTATGTTTATCATTAAGATAAATTATTCTTCGTGTTTATCTTGGATTGTAGCCACAAGATGTGGTTCTCTTATTTGTTTCTATATTTAGGGATTGCAACAGAGTAAGTTGCTTACTAAAGGAAAGGTTGACTCACGAGTTGGAAATAGAGCACATATTGCTACATTAGCTATGGGTGTTTATTATCTTAGGTTGTCTATTGGGCTAGTTTTAGAATTAAAATATTGTTATTATGTTTCTTCTGTTTCTAAAAACCTAGTTTCTGTGTCTAATTTGGACAAAGAGGGATATTTATTTTTTATTGCTAGTGGTATTATAACTATTAGCGTAAATAATATTCTCTATGGAACAATTGAATTTCATAATGGTTTATATATTTTGAAAGTAGATAATGAAATTCTCAATGTGTAAAATAATAAATTATTGAAATCAAATGATCTAGATACCACATATTTGTGACATTATGTTGCAATATGGCTAGGGGTATGGGTTAAAAAATAAAAGTATAAGGGAATTAATAAATAAACATAAGCATATTATTAATGAAGAAAGTGAAGATCCATATGATCACAAGATAGAAATTAGGGGAGAAATATAAATGTAAATTGCACTAATAACGTGTACATAAATTTTTTTCTATTTTCTTTCCCTTTTTTCACATAATATTTTTTTTCTTCCTTCTTTTTTTTTTCATTTTTTCATTTCTTCTTTCTTTCTTGTATTTCTCTCTCTTTTTTTTTCATTTTCATTTTTTTCATACATGTATAAATATATATATTTCTTTCAAAAATCACCCAAACTTATTTCTTCGTATATGGGGCATATAAAGTAATGATACTTTGATTTCATACTTTTTCTTTATTCTCCCTTTTCAACTAATCCAAAAATCTCTTGCAAATCCACTTATTTCATCAATAATATAACTCATATAAAAAGTATGTTTAATATATTTATTGGTTAAGTGGGTGATTAAGGGTTAAAATAAAGAAAATGCAAAGGTTATAAATAAAAAACAAGACAAATAGCTCAAAGGGCTTACCAAAAAATTAAATATTTATAAATATTAGCTAAAAGAATAAAACTATTTAGGTTAAACAAACAATCAAACATATGTCTATACGTGTCCCTTATCAATGCATGCAACTTTTTATTTCGCCTTGAACGATTGAGTAAAAAGTTTTAGAACTCGTGAGACGCTAGAAAAAATATACTTAAATAGGATAAACCCTCTCTAAGTAAACATATACAATTCTGAAATAACGATCACATGCACAACAAACTCTAAACGACTAATGCAACAATTTTAACTCTATCACCAATCATAAATATATCCACACTTTTTACCTTGTAAAAACCAAAAATGAGTTTAATTGCTAAAGGTGCTCTAATCGTTCAAATCACTTGAAAACTTTTTTCACAAATATATATCCAAAAACAAAGTCTAAGAATTGAAAACAAAAGTGAAATTGAAACTAGGAACTCCCCACACAATTAAGACAAACATTGTTCTCAATGTTTACGCAAAATGCAACAATAAAACGGTAAAGTATCAACAAGAGCAGGTTAGAAAAGTCCTTGGATTTTTCTGATACTGGTGTTGTTAATTAAGGCATTCCAAATATCAATATAGGCACACTAAAAAACTGATAGCTGTAGAAAAATTCAATTTTTGTTGAGTATCCAATAGTAAATTGAATAGTTTAAATATCCTCAATGAAATTTCAAATAGACACATCAACAAAATACCAATTTATCAATTAAATATCAACAAATTTGCACAAAAATATTTATGTATAAACGCAGCAAAATCAACATCAAAACAATAAATCAACAATTCCTCCAACTGAACATTATATCCAACAACACAAGCCAAAACAATCTGCATAAAATTTATGTACAAGCTCAACGTAATCCTTATCAAAATAGTAAACACTCTGTAAATAACCACAACTCCAAAAATTCAGCAGCTCAATAACTTCCAAATCAACAATTTTTCAACAACATAACTAAAAAAAATCTGCACCGTTTTACATATTCAATAAATACAAATCGTGTGGGTATATGCAACCTCAACAACAACTAAACAAACATAAAATCTATTTAAACTGCACCAAAATATCAAACCATTACAATATAGTCCAAATCTAAAAAATTCAATAGAAACAAATTGTATATCAAAATGTCCGAAAACAAGTGACAAAATTATGTTCAATTCTAACCATTTTGGAGCAAAAAAACATTGGTGCAATTTTGGGGAAGTCTGGTGTTGGTTGTTGAAGGGAAAAAGAGAAACTTGCGGCTGCTTTGGCTTTGTGGAGAAAAGAGGATGCTAGTGCTGTTGTTATGTGGGAAGAAAATGGGCTGTTGTGTGAACAGGTGGTGCTGCTTGGTTGAAAGGAGGAAAGAGGCTTGGCATTTTGGGTGGAGAAGTGAGGAATGATGCGTTAGTCTGTTTGGGGAACAGAGAATGTAGCGCTTCCGTGAGGGAAGCAAGTGATGTGGCTGCTTTGTTTGTAAGGAATTGAGAAAATGTGGCTATGAAGTGGAAGTGAACTGGAGCTGACGTGCGCATTGGAAAAGAAACTGAAATGTGCGTTATGCTAGCTAAAATGGGAGACGCATCAAACTTGGCTGTGTGTGCTTCTGTTGGAGAAGATAGGGCTGACACGGAACTGAGGCTATGTGATTCGTGGCCTGGTTTGGAGCTAATTTGTGAGAAAAATGGTGCTGTTGTGTGGAGAAAACAAAAAGCTAACGTATGGCTGCTCTGTGAAGAGAACAGGGGATGTGTCTGGTTTATGGAGGAGGTTTGGGGCTGTGGTTGGGGTAGAGTAGAAACGTGCTGCTTATGTGAGATTGAATAGGTGGCCTGGCTTAGAGACGTGGCGACGTGCTAGCTGACAGGCGCGTGGCTAGAGCCAAAAGGGGAAAGGCTAACACGACGCTGTTTCATATATTTATATATATATTATAAAAATAAAAACAAAATAAAATAAAACTAAAACTAAAACACCCTACCTTATTTTTCCAAAGACCAAATGTAGACATTTTTATGCTCATATTTGTTGTCCATAAATACAACTCCTTTCAACTTAAAATACAACTCTTAAGAAAATTCAAATTTTACATTCTTCGTCAACCAATTCAACACCACATGAAGAATTAATCAATCTAATTAATGTAATGAATGGTGAAAATACAAAAATCACATCAATCATGATTTATGAAAACATCAATTTGAACAAAATTTAATTGTACCCCTTTGTAACTTGAAATTGCTCCTTATTTCCAAATTTGGGCTTCAATTGTTTGACATTCTAAAATCAACCTGAAATAAACAAAAAGAATAAGTTTAAACTAAATGTGAGAAAAATTATTTATCAATAAGCTAAAATAGTTTAAGGAAAGAAAAGAAAAAATTAGGTTGCACCCTAAGAGCGTTAATTTATTATCGTTAGCTTGACCACTAATTAAAAAAATCAAAGTGGACAATCATATAGTGGGTGAGAGACATCCACGTCAATAGGTTTACTATTAAGATATGGTTTCAATTTCCAGCCATTTACTTTGAAAGATCTAGATTTGTTACTCCACATCTTGATAGCTCTATTCGAGAATACTTTCATCACTTTAAAGGGTCTTGACCATCTTGACTTGAGCTTGTCTGGAAAGAACTTTAGCCTTGAATTGGAAAATAGTACTACATCACCTTCATAAAAGTTTTTCCTTAGAACATGTTTGTTATGCCATCTTCCAATTCGTTCACTGTAGACCTCCGTATTTTCGTAGACATTCAGTTTGAATTTGTCTAAGTCATCCATTTGAAGAAGACGTTTATCAGCTTTTATCATGGTATCTTGTTAGATACCTTATTCATACACTTATCCGTAATATCGACCTTGCAACATGAATTCACAGTATTAGATTGTTTAGACATTTGGAAAAACATTAAATTTTATTTTTTATCACCAATCTCAAAAGTTTTCTATTTTTAACGTCAATGGTTGCTCCTGTTGTGGCTAAAAATGGTTTTCCTAGAATAAGAGAAATTGGAATGTCTTATTTCATCACCAAAACTACAAAATCTACAAGTATATAAAATTTTCAAACTTTAACTGGGATGTTTCCCATTATCCCTATAGTATACTTTATAGATCTATCTGCTAGTTATAAGGTTACTGTTGAAGGCTTTAATTCTCTAAGCTCTAATCTCCTACAAATAGATAGTGGCATTAGACTTATACTTGCTCCAAGATCACATAAAACTTTATCAAAAGGTTCTTTACCAATTACACAAGGAATAAAAAAAAAACTCCCTAGATCTTTAAGCTTAGGTGGCAACTTATTTTGCAAGATAATACTTCACTCTTTTGAAAAAGCTACCATTTCAAACCATTCAAGTTTCTTTTTATACGAGAGGATATCCTTGAGAAATTTGGCATAAGTTGACATTTAAGTGATAACCTCCATAAAAGGAATATTATGATGTATCTGTTTGAAGACATCTAAAAACTTTCCAAATTGTTGATCAAGCTTTGCTTTTTAGTATCTTTAAGGAAAGGCAAGGGTGTAGTATAGGTTTTGGATAGGACTCTCTTTTTAGGAGCTTTTTGAACACTTTTGTCAACTTTTTCTTTAATGAGTCTTTCTCACCTAACTTTTCAACTTCTTTTTGCTTGCTCTTCTCATTAACCTCATTCTCAGCTTTGCCTATAAATTCACCCAATTATTTGCCACTCTTGGTGACAATTGCATTACAATGTTCCTTTGGATTTTGAGGTTGGCTAGGTAACTTTCCCATTTCTCTAGAATTAGAAACACTTGCTTGTTGACCCAATCGTAACTCAAGCATTCATTATATGTAGCTAATTGATTAACTTTGGTAGTAAGTTGTCTAATGGCTTCATCATGGGCATTAACTTTTTGTTTTTGGCAAGAATGAAATTCCCCATCATCAATTCCGAATTTGATTTCTACTCTTGATGAGGTTGAGGGTGATATAAAGGTTATGGGTTAGTGTTTTTAGCTTGGAACCCTAAATGTGGTTGCCTAAAATTCTAGTTTGAGTCAGAAGTGTTCTCTTAGTTTGACCATGTAAAGTTTGGGTGGTTTCCCCAACCTAGGTTATAAGTGTTTAAGTAGGGCTCATATGATCTCTTTCACATATCTTACAATTGGAAGTACTTACAACTTTCATATCTAACTTCTCTAATTTCTTTGCCAATCATGATAATTTCATCCACTTTATGCACTCCTAAAGGTTTTTACTAGTTTTATCATTAGACTATTGACAACTGTTGGATGTCATTTCTTTGATCAAGTGCAAAGCTACATTAGATGTTTTACCCATTAATGATCCATTTGTAGTTGCATCCAAAGTACTTTTGAATGAATAAGAAAGACTATTGTAAAAAGTCTAAATAACTACTCAGTGGGCAAAACGTAACGAGGGTACTATATTTGTAAATCTTTAAACCTCTTTCAAGCTTTATATAAAAACTCATCATCTCTTTGGTAAAAAGTAGCGATTTCATTTTTTAATTTAACAATTTTACCAAGTGGGAAATATTTTGCAAAGAAAGTTTGAGAAAGTGCCTGCCAAGTAGTAAATACACTAGGTGCCCTAGAATCCAACCAACTAGTTGCTCTTTTCCTCAAAGAAAATGGAAATAACCTCAATTTAATTGCATCTTCAAGAAACCCATTCATCTTGAAGGTGTCACATATCTAAGAAAAACATAACAAGTGGACATGTGGATCCTCATTTGCTAACCCTTTAAATTGACTTTGTTGTACCATTTGAACAATAAAAGGTTTGATCTCAAAACTGTTGGTATTCACAAGAGGTCTCACAACATTATAATCATCATCATGAGCAGTGGGTACAACATATTCACAAAGAGGTCACTAATTGTTTTTGTCTTCCATGACAACTTTTTATCTAGCTCATCTTTCTCTTTTACGTCTTCTAAAAGTTCTCTCAATTTCTAGATCAAATTCCAATAATTCAAGATTTTGAGAAATAGTCATAGACCAACGAACACCAACAAGAAAAGAATAAAAACAACAAGAAATCAAATAAAATGAAAAAAACACTAGTCTAGTCAAAATACAAATTATACTAATATCAATAAAGCATCAATCCCCCAAAACAACTCCAAAAACGTGTTGCTTATGGCTTGCAAGTACATGAGTCAATCAAGTAATATAGAAAGATGTCAGTCCCACAGGTATTATGTAACATATTTAGTCTAATAGCTCAGTCCACTGTCAAGATAATGTCCACTCTAAACACACAGTCCATCATGGTTTTACATTTGGGTTTTATAACCCAAAACACGTTTTAACAATTTAAGGAGCTCACAAACTATGTAACTTGTCAAATCCTCCTACCTTTAACCGATATAGGATACACAAACAGACCTAACATCTTTTTCTTACTTTGTCGATGTGGGATTAGCCTAAAGGTATCACATATACCCTTCTTATATGACTCAGCATCTTCACTGAAGTTTGCCCCACTATTATTCAAAAGGACACCTAGAACCACTCTGATACCATTTGTAACATCCCTAATCCAATAATCTGACTTATTATCAAGATATTATCCACTTTGGACACACTGTCCATTATAGTTTTGCTTCTGGCTCTGCAATCCAAAACATGTCTTAACAGTTTAAGGAGCTCATAAGCTATTTAACTAGTCAAATACTCACACCCTAACCGATTTGGGATACATAGACAGAGTATAGATAAACCCAGGATTTCTCTCATGTTTTACCGATATGGGATTTACCTAAAGGTATCACATATATCCCCTTACAAGACTTAGCGTCCTCGTTGAGGTTTGTCCCACCATCATTCAAGAGGACATGCGAAGCTACTCTGATGCCATTTGTAACGTCTTTGTTCCAGTAGCTCTGTTGATTATCAAAATATTGTCCACTCTTGACATATAGTCTATCATAGTTTTGCTTCTAGGTTTTACAACCCAAAAAGTGTCTTAACAGTTTAAAGAGCTTATAAGCTATTTAACCAACCAAATCCTCCCACCTTTAACCAATATGGGATACATAGACAGAGTACAAACAGACCTAATATCTCTCTCATGCTTTACTAATATGGGATTTGTCTAAGGGTATCACAAATTGGTTGTCGAGTATTAGTTTGTTTTACAATTTAAATTAGCTAGAGAAATAAAATGCTATGGATGAAAATTGAATTAAAATTAATTAAAATGCAAACTAACTATGTCAAAATTAATAAAGAAAAATAAACACCCAACAAAGTAAAAGTGAAATGCCAATATAAAGAAGCCTAGGGTTTATGATTTCACTATCAATTACTCAAAATTAGTGATGAATCCAATTAAAATCGATAGTAAAATGAATTGATGATTGTTGATTATCTTATTTTATCTAATTCCTTTCTCAAGGTTAATTTGACGTGTTAGGATTAAAAGTTTACCTATTTTTGTGATATGATATTAATCAAAACCCATTAATTTCTATAACAATCAATTTACCCACAAGATATTTATATTTATCTCTAAATAAAATCCTAGGTTTAGCAATGACATAAACTAATTGAGTATGTATTTCTCACTATCAAACTTCAATCTACAAACAAGCATGGTATTAAACCTTAACACCAAGCAAGAAGTTAAAAACACAATTACAAAATCAAACATTCATCACTATTGATCAATAATCAAAACCCATTATATAATCTTTAAGAATTTATATATTTAACATAAGCCATAGCAAAGGAAATTAGTTATTCATGACAATAAAGCTCAAACTACAGGATAAAGTTGAAGAGAGAGATATTTTAAATCAGTAAAAGAAGATATTAAGATAGATAAAAAAGACTTTAAGGTCTTCAAATCTTGATTTTCTTGTGTCTTCTTTCTTTAATCTTGAATTTTCACTCTTCTACTTGTTTCTTGAAGCTTTCTCTCTCTAAAAATCCTTTAGGCTATTATATTTTGGTGATTGGGAAATGGAGAAGACATAACTTTCTTTTTATATGTTGTCACTTTACCCTATTTTATGTTTTTTAAATATTATTTACATCTAGTAATTATGGGCATCGATTATGACCATAAGATTGCCCATAATTGACCTTTATCTCCTTATATAAAGTCTTTTTATTTGTTTTTCTAAGCTTCCATTTTTGCTTCAAAAGGGTTTGAATGTCTTCAAAACATCTGAAAATATAATTCAAACTGTAAAATAAGATCAAACCATCAAAAATAAATAAAACTTAAAGAATTTGACAAAATAAACTAAAATTCACTTTAAAAACATGTTATAAATCATATTGCAAGCTAAGCCACATAAGACTAAAACATATATCAAGACTTCTTGAACAAACAGTATTACAATCATTTGACACCAGTCATATGATGAATGCAAATTGTGTCTGTTGGATAAGATGGCCAAAGCACCCTTTATAGGACACAGTGAAAGGGTGACTGAACTGTTGGGGATCAAACATAGCGATATGTGTGGTCCCATAACAGTGTATAACAAATATAGGAAAGCCCTACTTTGTCACATTTACTGATAATTTCAATATATATGGTTATATGTTTTTTATGAAACACAAGTCTGAATGCTTTGATAAATTCAAATAATTTAAGAATGAAATAGAAAAACAACTTAGGAAACAAATTAAAATCCTCCAAAGTGTTGAGGGGGTTAATACCTGAATGTTGAATTCAGATAATATCTAAAGGAAAATGGGATAGTATTTTAACTCGCTCCTTTTGGTACTCCACACCATAATGTTATATCTGAATGAAGGAATAAGACATTGATGCAAATGGTCAGATCTATGATGAGTTTTAACAATATACCTATATCATTCTAGGGTCATGCCCTAGAAACTACTGTCTTTACATTAAACTATATCTCATCTAAGTCTATGGATAGAACTCTGTATGAGTTATGATTGGGCAAAAGCGTAATCTAGATTACTTGAGGATTTAGGGTTGTTAAGCTTATGTCAAGAAATTGACTTTGAACAAGCTAAGTGTTAAGTCCGAAAAGTATATCTTTATGAGGTAACCGAAGGTTATTAAAGGATACTACTTTTATCACCTAGTGAAGCAAAATGTCTTTATTACTTATACCGACACATTCTTTGAGAAAGAATTTATTCTCAAGAGAACCAGTGAGAAGAGGGTCGAGCTTAATAAAGTTTCTATACCACAAGATACCACATATGTTAAGTAGGGTGATATGTCATCACAAACGGTTAATCATATTAAAGAAGTTTCTTCACTTCAGGTAGAACAACCTCAACCATACAAGAGCTACATAGGTTTACACAAGTATGTTATAAGCCAGAGATATTTGGTTTTCTCTTGACTCAACACAGTGATGTACTAGTCATCAATGATAACAAACTTAAAACTTATGATAAGGTTGTTTCAAGTCCAGATTCTGATAAATGGTTTAATGTCATGAAATTTGAAATAGACTTCATATACTAGAACTAAGTATAGACTCTAGTGGATGTACTTGAAGGGGTAAAACCTGTAAGGAATGGGTTTTCAAAAAAAAATTGACATAGAAGGTAACATGCATACCTATAAAGCATGACTGGTTGCCAAAGGTTTCTCTCATAAATATGGCATCGACTATGTTGAAACTTTTTTGCTAGTTACTATGTTTAAGTCTATTAAGATTATGTTTTCTATAGTTGTATACTATGACTATGAAATTCTTCAGATAAATGTCAACACTACTTTCCTAAATGTTAACCTTGTAAAGGATGTTTATATGGCACAACCCAATGGTTTCATTCTTACTAGATAGGTAAACAAAGTTTGCAAGCTGGAAAAATCCCTTTATGGACTTAAGCAAGCTTCAAGAAGCTGAAATATTCATTTTGATAAAGTTGTTCATGAATTTAGATTCACCAAAAACGAAGATAAACCATGTGTGTACAAGAAGGTTAGTGAGAATGTGATTGCATTTTTGATATTATATGTTAATGATATCTTGATTATTAGAAATGACATACCAAACTTATAATCAACAAAGGTTTGGTTATCTAAGTGTTTCTCCATGAAAAACTTAGGAGAAATAACCTACATTCTTAGGATTAAAATTTATCAAGATAAAGAGCTCAACTGTTGAGCCTAAGTCAAAGCATGTACATAGACAAAGTATTGACTATATTCAATATGGAAGAATCCAAGAAATAATTTCTACCTATGTCCTATGTTGTATATCTTTCGAAAAAGATATGTCTATCTACATAATCTAAGAGAGATAAGATGAGTAGGATCTCATATGATTCAACTATAAGATCAATCATGTATGTCATGCTATGTATAAGGATTAATGTCTCACATGCCTTAAGCATTTGTAGCAGATATCAATCTGATCTAGGTAAAAAACACTAGATTGTTGTCAAGAACATCCTAAAGTACTTGAAAAAGACTAAAGATACATTTTTTGTTTATTAAGAGGAATCTGAACTCACTGTAAGAGACTATAGTGACACTAGTTTCCAAATTAATTGAGATGAATACAAATCTCAATCAAGGTTTGTGTTTTGTTTGAATGATGGTACAATTAGCTAGACAGGCTTCAAGCAAAGTACAGTAACTAATTCTACAATAGAGTTTGAGTACATTATCTTTTTAGAAATGGTAAAAGAGGTTGTATGGATCAAGAACTTCTTTACTGAACTTGAAGTGGTTTTGAGTATCGTTAAACCAATTGAGCTCTATTATGACAACAATAGAGCGATTGTTTAGGCAAAGGAGTCATAGTCTCATCAGATGCCTAAACACATACTCAAATGATATTACCTAATCTAAGAGATTATTTAACAAAGTGATATACAAATAGCAAAGATTGATATAGATGATAATTTGGCTGACTCACTAACAAAGCCTCTGTCGCAGCAGAGGCATGATAGGCATGTTGTCGAGCTTGGTATTAGATATATAAATGATTTGTTACAGTGTAAATAGGAGATTGTTAGGGTAGATGCCCTATAACCAATCAAATTTGGCATTTGTAGATGTAATTTTATATTAATAATTGATAAATCATTTATTGTTATTCAATTTATAGGTTGTCTATTTATATAATTGTACGAATATCATGCCCTTACAATGATAGAATTGTGATGAGAGAATCAAATAACTGATCATAAGAACCCTATATACACTTTTAGTGGCCATTTTAGAAACATTTATAACCTCAACATTACAATGAATGAAGGCACATGTAATGATTATAGGATTATCATAATGTTGAGTGACTTAACTAAAAGTGGTGACAATTCTTACATGTCAAGGTTGTGGTAGACAACTTAATACAACACATAGATGCACATTGTAAACAAGTTCATCAGACTAACCTAATTAGAGGATATCTATATGAATGTTTGCTCTAATGTCTATAGAATAAATCTTTTGAACACTGAGGGTGCATGTGATCATTTGACTTGAGGTTGTCAGATCGTCTCGTGTAAAGATTAACATGGTTTGATGTTATCTAATGTGTCATCATAATTAGGGTAACTATAAAGATAGTAATCGACCATATCGTAAAATGCATAGAGTTAATGGTTGATCGATAAATGATTTGTCATTCTTGAGCACAAGGAATGACATCTATGACAACTTAAATCTATGGCCACAATAGGATAAGGTTGTATCACTAAGATAGACATATTTTTATGTTTCAGCCTCAAGACACATTAGTTGACAAAATGATTGAATTGCACAAACTATGATGTTGTAAAAGCTTAAGAGGTGTCTACTGACACTGTATTGTTCAAGTGGCCATGATGCTTTGGTAGAGGTCAATCTTGGTTTGTGTCTAGATTCGCCCCAAATCTAGACACTACTTGTTCAATAGAAAGCTTATAAACCACACGTATATAGAAATTGAATTGAACTCAAATGAGTAGATTGTTTGTTGATAATTCTAGTGTTTAAGAAAGAGAAAAAGAGTACAAATGGACAAGGTTTACCCCATAGGTTGAAAGGACTCGATTTGACTATGTCATGACAAAAGTACACAACCATGCACTTTAATATTCCAATTATGCACTTAGTGGTCGTGCAATGCTTGACAAAAAGAAAGAAATAAATAAATAAAGGCATGCACAGTTGGACAAAAAAATGTCCACCCGTGTAATGCTTGAAGCATGTCAACTATACATGTTTACATGCCATTCATGCATATATGTGTTGAAGGATGTCATGCATGCTTAAAATTCTAATAAAGCTCAAACACCTACATATATATATAAGGCATAATTATTTGTGTATTAATAAAGAACAGAAAAGGAGTGAAACCTTAGCTGCCCCTTACTCATTCTTTCTTTCCTTCTACCTGATTAGTAAATCTAATCAAGAGCCCTAGCAACCTCTTTGTCTGGATTTCCTCTATTCCATTCATGTTTTGTGTGGATACCAAGGTGCCATCTCGTAAGAGTTGGATAGCATTCTTTCTCTTACTATGAGAAGGTTGAAAGAGTCATCAGCACATGTATAAACTTAAAACACCCTATGAGTGTTTTTGCATATTCATGAATATATGTTTAAAATGGGGTATATTGGCTAATGTTTTAGGTTTGCATGATTTTTAAATTTCATTGCATTGCTAGTTATCGGCACCTTGAAAACCTTACACACCTATCCTGATGGAGAATTCTCAATGGTAAAAAACATGCAACAATAGTGAATCATCCATTAAGAAAAGGACCAAAGCAAGCAAACGACGACAATGAAAAAGGATATCACAAGACTGGTCAAGGAAGACACATAGGACGTGTTTAGTCTCATTGAAGAAATTGGCAAATTTGAGAAAGGGTGTGCTCAATGGTGATACAAAACAAGGGGAAAAAAAGACACCACATTCATGTCTAGCTAGAGCGAACTTCGCCAAAGATGGGTGCTAGGTTAATGGTGGCTCAACTTTGGCAGAAAGGCAATCAGAGACGAAAGATAATGAATGTAAAGAAGTGGGCAACAACCATGGAGAAAATTACAAAAGTTGGGGGTGGTGGTGCAGACAAGAAAAATATGGGGGTAAATGGGAATTTGCCAAAGTGCAACAGAAAACCCTAGAAAAAGTCAGGGAGGAATTGCAGTTTTCCAAGGCCAAAAAAGAAAACAGGGATTTTTTTTTAAGAAAATAAAAATAAAAACAAATTTTAGAGTTGAAAAATACCAAAGGATTTTCGTTGCTTTAATACTATGAAGAATTTCTAATTGGGGTTATAAAACTAAATGAATATTATTGATCAAATGACGTACAATTTATAATATTATAAGATACTCTAAATATGAATAATAATCGGAATCCTAATATGAACAAGAATCTGAATCGGATGAGAATTTCTAATCTTATGAAATAAGTAAAATTAATATACACAAAATAATAAAATAAATATTTTATTTAACAGAGATAAGCACGACTGCACATAACAGGAAAAGTATGACACAACACCGGCGACAAGGGCTCAGCACATGGAGAGCAAAGAACCAAAGAAACACAGCAAACAACCTGACAATATCAAAAAGACAACAGTGTTAAACTCATCGACACGTGGACTACTAAAGAATGTTTGATCGGGAAATAGCAAAGACACGACCAAACATTGACGACAAATGGACAATAAAGGCACACCATCTCGCAACAGATTAGCACAAGAGTCAGAACAGAAACACCAGTAACAAACACTGGTCATTGGCGTTGGGAAACAACCTGTTGACATGTAGCCAGAACCAAGAACACACGGTAGAGGAGTTACACAACACTGTTGGCAAAGTCAAGCATACAAGATTACACTGGTCAACACCAAAACAGCTTCTTGTTGAAAAAACTAGAATGTGCAACTGCAGTTCACAACGAAACCAATAAATAACAAAAGCATTAGAGTGCAGCTCATCTTGGCCAAGAGAACGACATAAAGAAATGGCTACACGAGATAGGGAAATCACCAGACAACGATAAGAGAATTGTCATCTAGCAGTAGAGATTTCAGAGAACAAACCCCAAAAGATCATTACACTTCTTCAAAGTGAAAGGAAATTATGGCTGCAGTAGAAGTGGTCAATAAAACTATGTTGCATGTTGCATGAAGGAAAGAGAAAAGATAATCGTTTAGTGGGAATTATGGCGATATGAGGTTAACGCAAGCAACCATCAAGCACAAAACTCCAAGCATCATGTTGTAAGGAAGGCGTGTCAGTTTCTTCTTCCTGGTAATTGCTTCATGCAGTAAATTAAAAAAAAAAACTAATTGATGGTCTATAACTCCCATGCTTAATAGTCTGTAACTCCCATACTATAACTCATCCACACATTATCACTGCATTCTTGATGAGAGAATGCTTATTCAAGATTGCAAAAAAGGTCCCTAGATGAGCTTTTTCTGTAAAAACACATATACCATTCTGTATGAAAAAGAAATCACCTGAAAGACAAAAGCTTACAAGCAATTTTTAGATGATTATTCTACATCAAATCGTCAAGCAATAATCAAAGGTTAGTATTTAATATTCTGTAAATTTTAGTTTTGGTTTCTATCTTGCATACTCAATATATATATATTTAGATAGAGAGCATATATATGTCTTACATTTGGTATCAGAGCGAATTTTATGCCTTTGCCTTGTTTTGATGTGTATTACATGCAAAATTTTATGTTATCCCGAATTTCTTTAGAAAGAGAAAATTGGCTATTGGTATTTTTTTATTTAGATGAATTCTATATCAAAAACTAAAAATTTTGATATATGGAATGTCAAAATCGGAGTTCTGTAGGCTGAATTAGAGTGCAAAATGTATACGGGTCTGAAACCAGGTCAATTGACCCGAATCTTGACCCGACTGGAGGCCAGGGTCGATCTTCAGACGACATGTCATTTGCTTTTGGTTTCTGCAGACGCCGCATCATACGCGTTACTTCTACGTCTTTTGTGTTGCACTACCAGCCGACCTATCATCTATATTCATTTGCAGTGGATGACTTGTCGTTTATCTGCTTTAATAAAAATGAAAAAAGTTTACTCTCACTTTTGCGATTTGAACCCGGACCTATGAGAGATTTGCCACTACGCCAATTTCATTTTGTTGGAAATTTGGGACACCTTATTTTCTTATACATGTCTTTTTAGTTTTCATAAAATTTTTGTTTGCTTGAACCCATGGCCTTCCTCTGCTATGAAAAAAAAAGGCCAAAGGACTATTTCCCACCCAAGGTATGCTACAATCTCAAGTTTTCACCCTTTATCTTTGATAATACTAAACACCCATCTATGAGTAGTTAAAATTAATAGTGGTAAGAGTAAAATCGTCATTTACTTTATAATATTAAAAATAAACTAAAATAAAACCTATTTTTTGCCCCCCTAAACTTTAAAAACTAAAATTTTCCTTCAGCCTAAGTTTTAAAAAATGACAATTTCACCCTAGGGTTTCGTTTTAAAATCTCTGACGATATCTCTAGCTCTATTGCTGATGGCCTCTCCCTTCCGAAGCATCCTCTCTTTTCGGTGATCTCTTTCCTCCCATTTGGATGCTCGATTGGCATCGAAAAAGACGATCATCTTTCTAAAAGAAGACCTCTAGGAAGACGATCATCTTTCGAGACAAAGACGATAGCTTCGTCTTCGTCTGGGAAGACGAAGAACTTTATCTTTCCCGATGAAGTTCTTCATCTTTCAAGGCTTCTTCGACACCAATAGGGCAACCAAATGGGAGGAAAGATATCGTCGAAAAGAGAGGATGCTTAGGGAGGGAGAGGGCATTGACAATGGAGCTAGAGATTTCAAACGAAACCCTAGGGTAAAACTGTCATTTTTTAAAACTTAGGCTGGGGGAAACTTTTAATTTTTAAAGTTTAAGAGGGCAAAAAGAGATAAAACTTTAAGGGGTTAGGGTTCCGTTAATTTTAACTGCTTATGGGTAGGTATTTGGTATTATCAAAGATAAAGGGTGGAAACTTGAGATTGCAACATACCTTGGGTGGGAAATAGTCCTTGGCCAAAAAAAAAAGTAGCTAGGGTTCAGCTTTTCAATAGATGCTCATTGTGGTTTATTTATTAAATTTAGGTATAACCAAATTAAGATTTCATTCTTTCCTTATACTTCGGTTTTTCGGTGTTGAAGGCTTGTAAATTTAATATATTATACATTTTGGCCTTAATAAAATATATTTGTATAATATGTGTTTGCTAAAATTATTTTCTAATTGGATAATTTAAGTTTTATTTATCCAATTTTTAGTGTTTATGAAGTAATTTAATATTGTTTATATGATTAATTTTGTGCATAATTTTGGTTTAAATGAAATTATACTTTAAATAATTTCTTAAGGATTATATGCATAAAATTAGATGTCATGTGATTAGTCTAATTTTGATTGATCATAGAGTAGCCGCAACATATTTGATTATGTCAAAGTTATACATTGAGTATCCTGCGATCACATTTAGTTGTATAATATCAATTGTAATTAATCATTATAAATATGATAAATCTTATCCCATAAGAATTTTTATTATATTTATGTGATTAATTAGGATGAAATAGCAAATTATTTTTCTTAATCTACCTACAGGAATTAAGAAAGAAATATAATTTGGTAGTTTCATCATATGGTTTATATATTTTTATATAAACCTATTTAAATTAAAAACTTAGCCCACAAATAGTTTTTATGTTATGTGGTTTATATATTTGCAGCATGTTTATACATTGGTAGAACATGATATAAATTTTGATTGCTTCAAATTTTGTGACTTAAGCGTGTATGTTAATATTTATTTACAGTTATTCAACTTGTGAATTTCTTTAATAATGTATGTGATGTTCCTATTTTGAGTGGTGACAATTATAAAATTTGGAATGAGAGAATTCTTCTCCAATTAGGGTGCATGGACATTGATATGCTATTAAGAAGGATAAACCACATGCAGCTACAAAAACTAGCACTCAAGCTAAAATTGCCCTTTATGAACGTTGGGAGCGATCTAATCGCTTGAGTATGATGTTCATCAGGACACGCATATTTACTAGTATTCGTGGTTCAATCCCTGAGTGTAATAATGTCAGGCAATTACTAAAGGCTATTGATGAACAATTTAAGTCTTCAGATAAAGCACTTGCCAACATTTTTATGACAAAGTTTTCGTCAATGAAGCTCACCAGTGTTAGAAGTGTGCGTGAACACATCATACAAATTAGGGATATTGCGGTTCAGCTTAAGGCTCTTGAGATTGAGATGTCTAAATCTTTCCTTGTGCATTTCATTTTGAATTCTCTTCCACAACAATACAAACCTTTCAAAATCTCTTATAACACACATAAAGAAAAATGGTCAATCAATGAACTTCTAACCATGTGTGTATAAGAGGAAGGAAGGTTGTTGATTGAAATGGGTGAAAGTGCACATATGGTTACACAAGGGAAGAAGAAGAAGAACCAAGCTAAATATAAGGAAAAGGATAAAATATTCAACCAGCCCGAATTTAAGGAGTCCAAATGTTTTTTTTTTTGTAAAAAGAAAGGACATGTGAAAAAGGATTGCATTAAGTTTAAAGTTTGGCTTGAAAAGAAAGGTAATCTAATCTCACTTGTATGTTATGAATCTAATATGGTTAATATTTGTCATAATACTTGGTAGATTGATTTTGGTTCTACAATCCATATTTCAAATACCTTGCAGGGCTTTCTAAACCAAAGAAAGCCGATGGCCAGTGAACAAAGCATCTATTCGGGAAATAAGACGCGTTCACATGTGAAAGCGGTTAGAACATGCATATTAGTTTTAGATTCTGGTTTTGTATTGGATTTAGAACAGATTTTTTATATTCCAAGTTTCTCTAGAAACTTGATTTCTATTTCAAGACTTGTACCATTTGGATTTTCCTTTACATTTAATAAAACTGCGTTTAGTTTGATTTATAAATTTGCAGTTGTAGGAAATGGTACATTATCTGATGGTTTGTTCTAAATTCATTTATAAAACAATGTTTCATTTAATTTGATGCATGTTCAAAATAATGCTGGTATTAAAAAAAGTATTATGAATGAAATTCCTCTATGTTGTGGCATCAGAGATTGGGACATATCTCTATAGAAAGAATTAAAAGGTTAATGAATGATGGGGTACTAGATACCTTAGATTTTACTGACTTTGATACTTGTGTGGATTGTATAAAGGGAAAACAAACCAACAAGTCAAAGAAATATGCCAAGAGAAGTTCAAACATATTAGAAATTATACATATAGATATTTATTGTCCTGATATGGATGCTTATGGTCAAAAATACTTCATCTCATTTATTGATGATTATTCATGATACATGTATCTCTATATGCTTCATAACAAGAATGAAACATTAGATGCCTTTAAGGTTTTCAAGGCAGAAGTAGAGAAACAATCTAGAAAACAAATTAAAATCGTGAGATTAGATAGAAATGAAGAATATTATGGTAAATACACTTATAATGGATAAGCACTTGGTTCATATGCAAGGTTTCTTAAAGAAAATGGGATTGTTGCTGAATACACTATGCCTGGTTTTTAGACCAAAATGGTGTAACAGAAAGAAGAAACTAAACTCCATTGGACATGGTGCGGAGTATGCTTAGCAGTTCCAAACTTTCTAAATCACTATGGGTTAAAGCTCTTAAAATGACAGAGTATATATTGAACTGAGTTCCAACCAAGATTGTTTCTAAAACACCATTTAAGTTATTTAAAGGTTGGAAATAGTGTTTGCGACATATACGCATTTGGGGATGCCCTTCTGAAGTAAGAATTTATAATCCACATGAGAAGAAATTAAACTTAAGGACTATAAGTGGTTATTTCATTGGATATACCAAAAAGTCGAAGGGTTATAAATTTTATTGTCTATCACATAGCACTAAAATTGTGGAATCTCGAAATGTAAAATTTCTTGAGAATGACTTAATCAGTGGAAGCGATCAATCTCAAGATTTAGTTTTTGAGAAAGATCATTCAGATACTAAACCACCTATTTCAAGTAATAGATTGGTTGTTATTTACAACACCCTTCAAGTTCAAATGGATATTGAATAATCAATTAATGAAGTTTCATAAGTTGCTGATAATACTCTAGTACATCAAACTGTTTAACAACCTTCAGATACTATTGAACTATCAGTTGTACAATTCGTTCTACAAGAGGATGTTAATACGACATTAAGAAGATCAACTAGAATTAGGAAATCAACTATTTCTAGTGATTATATAATGTATTTACAAGAAATTGACCATAATTTAGGAGTCAAAGATGATCCTGTTACGTTTTCACAAGTAATGGATTATAGTAAATCTATTTTGTGGTACAATACTATGAAAGATAAGATGGAATCTATGAAGAGTAATAGAGTTTGGGATCTTATCAAGTTACCTAATGGGGCAAAAGCCATTGGGTGTAAATGGGTCTTTAAAACAAAGAAAGACTCATTAGGTAACATTAAGAGATATAAAGCAAGACTCGTTGCTAAGGGTTTCACTCAAAATGAGGGAATCGATTACACGGAGACTTTTTCTCCTGTATCTAAGAAAGATTCTTTCCGTATTATAATAGCATTAGTAGCCTATTTTGACTTAGAACTGCATCAAATGGATGTGAAAATGGCATTCCTTAATAGAGATCTAGAGGAAGAGGTATATATGAAACAACCTGAAGGATTCTCTTTTAGTGATGGTGAGCATTTGGTGTGCAAGCTTAAGAAGTCCATATATGGATTGAAACAAACATCTCGTCAATGGTATTTGAAATTCCATGAGGTTATCTCTTCATTCGGTTTTGAAGAGAATATCATGGATCAATGTATATAATAAAAGGTTAGTGGGAGTAAAATTTGTTTCCTTGTTCTATATGTGGATGATATATTACTTGCAACCAATAATAAAGGGTTGTTTTATGAGGTGAAACAATTCCTCTTTAAAAACTTTGATATAAAGGATATGGGTGAGGCGTCTTATGTCACTGGCATTAAGATTCATAGGAACAGACCTCAAGGCATACTAGGTCTATCTCAAGAAACCTATATCAACAAAGTTTTAGAGAGATTTCAGATAAAAAATTGTTCACTAAGTATAACACCAATTGTGAAGGGTGATAAGTTCAATTTGAACCAATGCCCTAAAAATGAACTTGAAAAGGAACAAATGCAAAACATTCCCTATGCTTCAGCTGTTGGAAGCCTTATGTATGCTCAGGTCTGCATAAGACCTGACATTGCATTTGTTGTTAGGATGTTAGGAAGATACCAGAGTAACCTAGGTATAGACCATTGGAGAGCTACAAAGAAAATTATGTGCATGCTTATATATAAATGGATTGATAATTTAAAGGTAGTTAGTTACTCCAATTTGGATTTTGCTGGCTGTGTTGATTTAAGAAATTCAACATCTAGATATACTTTCTTGTTTGTTGGAGGAGCCATATCTTAGAGGAGTGTCAAGCAATCATTAATTGCTACATCTACCATGGAGGCTAAGTTTGTTTCTTGTTTTGAGGCTATATCACATGGTGTATGGTCAAAAAGTTTCATATATGGACTTAGGATTGTGGATTCTATTTCTAAGTCGATAAAAATTTATTATGACAATTCAGCTGCTATTTTCTTGGCTAAAAATAATAAAAGTAGTAGTCGAAATAAACATATTAACATTAAGTATTTAGCCATTAAAGAATGGGTAAAAGAGAATAAAGTGGTCACTGAACACATCAGTACTGAATTGATGATTGTCAATCCTTTGACAAAAGGCATGCCACCAAAAAGTTTTAAGAATCATGTAGAACGAATGAGAGTTGGTTCCATCATGTGATTTGATGTATATACATTTTCTATATTAAAATTATTCAGTTTTTTAAATTGATTAGTTTTTCTTATTTTTATGTGCATATTTTGGTTGAGAAAATAATCAATTTCGGACCTAGAATAAACATAAGGTTCATTCATTAAGTTATAAAGGAATGAATACATTGTGATACATGGAAGATAATACTCGTTCTTAGAGGACTTATGGTCATGATTCGTGTATTTTATTTCTTTACTTCAATATGTGGATTTATAGGTTACAGACCAAGTGGGAGAATGTCAGTTTCTTCTTCCTGGTAACTACTTCATATAGTAAATTAAAAAAAAAAAATTGTTTGATGGTTTGTAACTCTCATGCCATAACTCATACACATATTGTCATTGCATTCTTAATAGGAGAATGCTTATTTAAGGTTGCAAAAAATGTCCTTGGGTGAGCTTTTTCTGAAAACCATTCTGTGTGAAAAAGAAATCACCTGGAAGACAAAAGCTTATAAGCAATTTTAAGAGGATTATTCTGCATCAAATCATCAAGTAATGGTTAGAGGTTAGTGTTTAATATTCCGTAAATTTTAGTTTTGGTTTCTATCTAGCATACTCAGTATATATATGTTTAGATAAAGACCATATACATGTCTTACAAGGCGAGCTAAAGAGATATTCAACATGTTTAGGGCAAAAGGAAAAAGCAAAGCTTGGCAAAAAGAACTGGAGATAGGGGACGACGATAAGAATGTTAGAGAAGAGAGAATTTTAGAAGGGAGAGACTTTGTGTAAGAAAATTTTTTATGAGAAAAACTTATAATTTTTCATTCATATTTCAAATATAAAATCACTCGGGTATTTTTAAGTATAAAGGTGACTTTTTAAATCTTAAATATATGAATCATGTTAATATGTGTCGAGCGCAACCAAAAATTAAATTTTTTTACTTACAATTAATAGTAACAAGTAAAGGTCGATCTGCAAGGAGTAATTTATCAAATTCACAAATAACTAACGAAAAAGGAAAGGGGTTGATAGACAAGAAAAAATTCCTAAAACTGAATTGAGTAATAAAATTTCATTCAAATACAATTTCGATTCAAGGAAAATTACGACAGCTACAAACTGATCACTGACCTCTAATATATAAATTATATTTTTTATTCAGATATTTAACCCTAGATTATCAAAGCCATATAATCTATACATTTCGTAATTTCATTAATCTGAGCCCAACACACAAATTAATTATTATCAATAAACCAATTAGTATTAAGCAATCCTCATGAATTTACTGATAGCATTGCAAACCAGGAAGGAGTTAAAGATGAATAAAAATCTAACAAACATCAAATTATTTTATTCATTTTATGTCTCTTTTAAACAAGCACAAAAAATTTGGATCATAATTGTTTTTGCTTAATTGCTACTCCTACTAAACACCATAATAGTTATGGATTATGGATTCAGTTTAGCTATAGACCACACAATTCAATCAATTAATAGGTCTCTTAATTAAATAAATCATGCAATCATCAACATATAAAATAAAGAAACATAGATATTTAAATAGAAAAATAAATAAGGTTATGAACAGAGTCTCACATTTTTAACAACCAGAATGAAATTCCCTTGAATCGAACTAAAGAACTTAGTTAGACATTATAGAATGAAGAGCACAAAAGAGAAATAAAAATTATGTTCTGTCTTCTTCTCATCTCTAACCTAACAGCCTAAGAGTTATATTTATACCCAACTCTTAAATATTTTAGGCAAATAAATTTCTAACTAAGGCACATGTATGTCTAGCCTTTTAGACCTATATTTGACTCCCTTGAAATTGGACCAAGTCTTCATGTGAGCCATGCTAAAATTAATCTAATCCAACTAAGGATTAGGGCTCCTAGATTCCAGTGATAACATCTAATCTAGTTTTGACTAGGAAAAAAAATCTTTATGGGCTTTGACACCTTATAAGAATTGTAGCTTTGGATGTGTAGATGAATTTGGGCTTTTGAATCACCTCAAGTGGACATCGGAAGCCTTGGATATGGCCTTTTAAAGATTCAGTGTTTAGATAAAAATCCTACTCTGATTAAGATTTCTAGATCTACCTTTGAAGCAATGTTTGGTAAGCCAAACGAACTCATATTTTGGCTTATAATACCATTCTAGAAAGTCATGACGTCCTCTATAAAAACTTTGAAGGCTCTTCTTTATTCTAGAACTTTAAGTTGGTTAAACACCTACAAGAAGCATAGAAGGTTGAAATTACTAAAATGCTAAAATTTTCTAATTAAATCCTCAATTTATACTAACTTATCCAACCATACCTTAACCATAAAAATAAACCTAAACTAACACTATAAGGCATAAAATACTGTCAAAAGATAAAACGCAAAGGAAATACATATATGAAAATACGCACTCATCATATGTATGAACATAATTAATATCCTAACAATGAACTTAAACTACGAACTTCCACTAACATTGAACTTGTATCATATGACATAATACATGAATCATGTATGAACATCATTAATAACCTAACATTGAACTTACACTACTAATATTGAACTTGTGTATAAATCATGTATGAACATAAACTTGAACTTATGCATAGATCATGCATGAACTTACACTTGTGCCTCATGAAATAGACCTAGAAAAGTGCAATTAATCTTCAACACTCCCCTTTAATTTGAATTTTTTTCTTTACTCTAAGACATGCTCATGATCAATGAAAATCTTCATTAACCTTTTGTTTTGTAAGCAATTTCTTGAGGTGTACTACCTCATTTTCAAAGTTAAGCACCTTCATAAAAAAAAAATATGAATCTCATAATTATGTGCTTCAAAATTTGAAATTCATCCTTTTTCAAACTCTTTACTTTTCTTTTCAATTAGCACACGATTCAAAGTTTCATTTTCTTGTAGCTTCTTTTTATCTACTCCTTGCTTCTTTATGTCATTTTCTAGCATATTTCTTTCTTCTTCTTTTGTCTTCATCTCTTCTTCCTACATCATTCCTTCTTTTTTCTTCATCTCATCTTTCAATATGCTTCTTTCTTCTTGCTTCATCTCTTCTTCAAGGTTCCTTCTCTCTTCTTCTTCCTTTATCTTTTCTTTTAGCTTATTTCTCTCTTCTTCTTCCTTCAGATGTTGCTTTTCCAATTCCATGGTACTTAAAATAAACCTTTACCACCTATAACATCCTTGTAAAGTGGTTTATCAGTTTACGTGCACTGTGCTCTATATTCAACAAATGTGTCAAAGACATCTGCCATAACATGAAGTTCACGCTCAAGCTTATAAACATCAATCTATCTTTTATGTTTTTATTCCAACTTTGCCTTATGCAAGTGCTTTATTATGTTATTGCACTTCTGCTCTTCATTAATTAAAAATTGTTGATTCATATTGGACGTCTCACAAACCTAATCTTTGGTATTATTAGCTTAAAAAATTTTCAATGACAACTTCTTATTCAATCTAGTAACCTTATCCTTCTCATGTAACACTTCATTTTTTAGTCTTGCATACTTGTCGCGCTGCTTGATTGACTAGTGTGTTATAGTCTTTAACTAATTGAATTTTTCACTCAATTCTAATATTGAATTTTTTGTAATTTGTCATGCTTGCCTCTCGTGATTTAACTCTACAAGAACTTCCCTATATCTCTCAATGGAAACCTCATCTTCAAATGAATCTCTCACATCTACCTTTAAACATTTTGCTTTTTTCCCATAAATTTGAATTCATGAAGAATCTTCAAAGGAAATATTGCATTGCACCTTATCATCAAGTATCACAAATTTTTCTTTATCACCACACATGTGATTACTTGCTCCATTATTCAAGAACCACAAATTTTCTTTTTTTCTCTCATCATCTTTAAGTGTTAGCAACAAAATAAGCTCTTCAACCTCTTGGTTGTCATTAACAACATTCACTTGTTCCTCAACATAAGTCTTTACAAAATAACATTCCTAAGAATAATGACCAAAATTATGATAGTTGTAACACTCAACTTTAGACTTATCATATCTCTTTTCAATTGGTCTAAAATTGTTACCTCTTCCTTTCTCTCTTGCTTGTCCTTGACCTCCATACGATTGATGACTCCTTTCATTATTGGTAAAGTTGTTGTAATCACCTTTACCTCATCCTTCTTGACCACGACCACTACCATGTCCTCATCCTCTTCCTTTTTAGTTAGTCTCGCCATTATCATTTTTCAAAGAAACTTTCACTTTTAGAGCTTGCACCAATGGTTCATCTTCCCTCCTTTCAATCTTATCTTCATGGGCTTTTAAAGAGTCTTCTAATTATGCAAGTGACAAGGACTTTATATCTTTAGACTCTTCAATGACACAAACCACATAATCAAACTTTGGAGTCAAGGAACAAAGAATCTTTTCTACAACATGAACATCTTCAATTTGATCAACTTGCCTTTTGATTTGACTTACAATGGCTTTTACCTTTGAACAATAATCCAAAATTGACTCGAAATCTTTCATACACAAAGTTTCAAAATCACCTAATAATGATTGGAGTCCACTCCTTTCACTTTGTCAACTCCTTGAAATGAACTTTGTAAAATCTCTCATACTTCATTTGGGTTGTTGCATTGGCCACCTTCACGAACATTAAATCATCCAAACATTGATGGATGAAGGTGAGAGCTTATTGATCCTTCTTCCTTGTCTTCGCTAAAGCATCCTTTTCATTCTATGATAAATCGGCTTCATTTTCAAGTTGTATGTAACCTTTCTTAACAATATCTCATGCATCTTATGAGCCAAGTACAACTTTTATGCATAAACACCAAGTTCCATAATTTTCTTTTGTGAGGCGAGAAAATTGAAACGAATAGACTCTATTGCTATGTGCTATCTCTCAAAATAACTAGGCTCGGTATGACTTTGTTAGAGAAGAGAGGAATTTTAGAAAGGAGAGGTTTTGTGTGAGACAATTATTTTTAGGAAGACTTATAATTTTTTATTCATATTTCAAATACAAAACCACTAGGGTATTTATAGGTACAAAGATGACTTTTTAAATCCTAAATACATTAATCATGTATGAACATAATTAATATCCTAACAACGAACTTAAACTATGAACTTGCACCAACATTGAATTTGTATCATATGACATGATATATGAATCGTGTATGAACATCATTAATAACCTAACATTGAACTTACACTACTAATATTGAACTTGTGTATAAATCATATATGAACATAAACATGAACTTGAACTTTTGTTTGAATCATATATGAACTTAAACTTGTGCCTTATAAAATGCACCTAGAAAAATGCAAATTAATCTTTAACAAGGAATTGGATCCTACCACCACTGAGACCCACAACACAAATGGCAAAAGTTGAAAGAATTTTCTCTCACCTCTCTCTAAAATTTTCTTCCCATCTAAACCCTTCCCTATAGACAAGTTCATTATCATGATTTTTAAATGCTAGATCGGGCTGATTGGTTCAATCGGTTGAACTGTCTGCTAATTTTTAATTCATTAGCTTGAAAACCTTTTTTGTAATTAAAATGGATTAAATCATTTTAACTATCTAATTGGATCGGATAAAAAATCGGGTTTGACTCAATCAACATAAAAAATTAATTTTTTTTCAAAAATTCATTACAAAAACTTAAACTCAATACCTTATTTATCACATTTTATATATATATATATATATATATATATATATATATATATATATATATATATAAATCAAACTAAACTTATTTTATGTTAAATAAGTTAAATTATATAATTAATAATAAATTATATAAAAAAATTTTAAATATTATTTTTTAAACAATTAACCAATCTAAGCACCGATCAATCAATCTAACCACCGATTGGACCAAACTATCCCTTTTATCAGATTGACATCCAACCCAGTTTTAAAAACAATGTTCATTATTTTTACATGTTTTCTAAATTTTTAAAGTGTTGAGTTATGTGGAACCTGATCTTGTTGTACACATATGGCTCTAAAGTTCACATAGTATTTAAGTGAGATTCGATCATGTAGTACACATGTAAGCCTAGAGATCCCATAATACAAGTGTGGGAGATTTGATCATATAATACACATGTAGGCCTAGAGATCCCATAATACAAGTGTGGGACTTATTATGTACACTTTACATTTTTGTAACACCCACAAAAACATGTTTCACATGAAAGTTTTCAAGTGATATGTTTTCTATATAAAGTTGTTGTGAGAGGGCACTTGTGAGATTCTTCATATGCACCCCTGTAGTACATCATAGATATGACATTGCAATCCAATAGATTTGTGCATGGAAAGGGAAATGCACAGCTACATTACTCACTTTGCCAGAGTGTCAAATCCTTACTTCAACCTAGTCCAATTGTCATAGTTATAGTTTACAGAAAAATCATGATTTATGAAAAATGTTTTCACCAATGTTTTATAAATGGTGTTTTTCATGCATTGCATTCAACCTAATCAAAATTCTAGGTCAGCATATGTACCCCAAATGACTAAGTTTACATATAAAGGGAATGTAAGACTAAGTATGGAAAAGAATTTACAGAAATGAATTATAGGATATAGTGTCTTTTACTTACTAGGTGTTTATTACTTAGTCATTTCCATTAAATGTTCTACTTGTAAAAGTTGATATGGTGATTGTGGAGTAGCAAGTCAGTTGAAGATGTTCATGAGGGCACATGTGTTATGTTTTTGACATGATGTAATTATGTTTTACTATACACTTATTGATGTTTGGTGACTATCATTGATATCTTTTAACATTTCCTGATATTTTGATGAGGTTTTTATATGGGTATTTCAATAAATTATTGTCATTTCGCAAATTGGATGTTATGTTTGATCATGCATGTATAGTCAAGAGTAATAGTATCTCTTATCAGAGGGCATTACTTTTGGAAAGGGATGTTACATCAAGTGTATCCAATTTTACTATGCAACCCTTATACTCATTCTCCGCTAATAATGAATCTCTTATAGAGGTGTCCACTACTAAATTAGACTCCAAAGATTCTAACTCTTTAATAGAATGCTTAGAAAAAGTATGAGAAACATGAGAATGAGTAATACCAGATAAATTAGAAAAAGGAGCATTGCGATCAAAGATAATTAACATACCCGTAACCACCTCTATAGTTGCATATGCTTCATGTTGTGTTAGAGCAAACATATATACTTGCATCTAAGGGCATTTAGTCCTCTTTGTCAACTGATGTTACTATTAACAACACTAGCTTAAGCCTGAGTACCAACCATAGGCCTAACTCAAGCATGGCACCTTCGTTATACTTGATACTAACCACTATCCCCTTGAAAGTTCTGCTAGACTGATCAACATTCCCGATTTGAGTAAAAGTAGAACAATCTCTCTTAAGATGGTCAAATTATACAAAATGATAACAACCAGTCACTTCTTTCTAACACTACCTTGCATAAAATCTATTACAAGTATTGGATTATGAGCGTAGGCCCCCACTCGAATAGGTACTTTGTTGCCAATGGTCAACTAATCCTTGGTTTAGGGTATAATGTCAATTGACTATTAACTTTCAAAATGTCGTGAAATCCAAATCTTTATAATGATAGTTGACATTCTAGGAATAAATTAGAGATATTTTCTATTATGATAGGAGATATTCTAAGGATGCTTGTGGAGAGATAGTAGGAATTTCAACAAATTTTTGTCAACTGACCAACTGGAGTGTTTATTCAAGAAAAAATCTTCTTAACCTTCTGCTACACATACATGGCTCTGTGTCATCAAATGGAAGGCCTTCTTCTTTGAGAAAATTAACATGGATTTTCGTTGGAAGAGCTACCAATAATTTTTCTGATGATATTGGCTTGGTGAAGGGATTCTTCATTTGGTCATTCATATAGAATCTTGAATCCATGGTAGACAAGATAACCTGACGAACTGAAACATTTAATTGGATTGGAAATGTGCCAATGAAATCAAGTCAGACTACAATGTTGATTCTGTTCATATATGTCCGTTAAATATCGCAAGATATCTTCTAAATGGTTCCATTCTTTCCTGGATGGACTAGATTTCAAAGGATTATTTTTATTATGAAAGTTGTTAGTTATTTTTGGTTAAAAATTATGCAGGGGAGTTTCTATTGATGCTTAAATAATTTCTTATGGACTGCATCTTACATTTTATTTTGTGCTCTGTTCTGTCTTGAAACTGGTTGAGAATTCCGCTACTAACAGTTCTGTTAGGAGAAGAATTTTTCTTTTGGCCCCAGGGTAAATTGCTTCAGCTCAACAAAAGAAAGACTGCTAATTTGCTCGGAGCATGAACAACTTATCCTCTTGATTGGAGATTGGATTGTCATTGGCAAACAGAAATTTATGACCAAAATGTTAATCATGAAAAGTTTACAAATCAGCTACAAATGGCATGCAATCTGAAAACACAGAGTGAGCTTCTTAAATAGTGCTAGCTCTATGTTTACACATGCACTCAGGTACAGGATACGCAGTCACATCTCTGTCTCTCTTGTTAGTCCTCGGTTCTGGCTGCCCCTGAGCTCTGTTGTGCAGCTTTCTGATGATGATTCCGAATTCTTCTTCAGAAATTGACGAGTCTTCAAATAATTGAAGCATGGTTCGCTTGTTTGGCTTTATGTACTTCCTATGACCCACATAGGCACGGTGACCCTGTCAAGTTAAGAAGTAAGAACCACTTTGCATGAATATGCGCATTGAAATCGACTTTGAAGGAGGTGCAATTTGATGATAAACATTTATTGTTCGTACTCAGCGACACTATAGTATAGTGAACAACTTGTATTAGATACTGCTCTGTTTATATTCAATAGCTATAATCAGCTATAAGTGGGGTGATTGGACCTGAAAAAAATTAGGACTGGTCCGAGGAAAACTGCTAGCAGTTGCAGACTTAAATTTCACTTACCTGCAAGGCACGACCCATATTTCCACCGTGGGAAGGCACGAAGACATTGCTGTTCAGTGAGACAATGTAGTCGACTGCAGCAAGAGCAGAGGACCTGTTGAGATATGGTGAGAGTTCACCTTCTTGTGCCAACCTCTCCTTTGTCACTAATTTTGGAAATTCTGCAGCTAGTGGCTGCAGTGCCAAGTGACCACCAAATGGCTCTCCTCCAGCAATGTATACTCGTGCGCTGCCTGGCGCCCCCATAGCCTTCAAAAACCTGTCCCAGTACCATGTTCAATTATCTTAAATCCTAGCACAACTATAAACTAAAAATTAGCTCCAGTTTCCTTTTTTTCCCCACTAGTTACCTTGCTATCTCTAATGAATTAAGTGGACAAAGTCCAGCAAGTCTTCGCTGAATGTGGGTCATGTTCAATTTCGCTGTGAGGTATTCAGGCTGAGATTGTCTAATCTTGGCAATTGTTTCATCATATTCTGAGCCTAAACCAGTGAGACACCCAGTTCTAACCCATACATCCTTCTCCAGTCGGAGATGGAGAGCGACGTAGGGACCTTCAATCCACATTCTCCTTGCAAGCCGATTTCCAAGTTCCTGAATTGGGGCTGCAAATCTTAATGCATGGAAGGCTACCTGCAATACAAATGTTGTGAAGGATTACTAAAAAATATGACGATTATTTTGTAATTCGACTTTCGCGGTTGCTAATTAAATCCCAAGTGTACCTTACACCGAAGTTTCTGCAGATCAGGTGGAAGATTCTTGGAGAGCTTAGAATCTAACCCTTTTAGTACAAGAACACCTTCTTCATTCAGCTGCACCAACCACCAAACTCAAAGTATGGACAGGTGTTTGAATTGTAAATACAAAGAAAATTTACTCACAGGAGTAATGATTTCAAGATAAAAACGGAAAAAGGGCATTTAGTAACAGATGAAGGCATCCATACTTGTTTGAAGAATCTGGCTCGGATCCAAAGTGGAGAAATATTGTAAGGAAGTTGATTTTCAATGGACTGCCTTGACATCAAATGTGTTGAAGGAAGCGACGACACAACTCGTACATCAGTTTGCAAAGTCCTCATGAAGTGTTTAACATCAAAGAGATCTGAAAATTCACTGCATTATCATGAAAATGAAACCTGTTCAATTAATTGTTAAAGAAAGTATGTAAAACCAGAAGTAGACGCTTATTGTTTGTATAACATTTATAAAAATCTGTGTGTTCTAAATTGATGGGAAGATGAATTATTTCTTGAGAAAACATATATATCCAAGACGGTCTGAACTAATTTTCACTTTAGAATAGAATTTTTTTTTTCCCAGAAAACGGTGAGATGACATTCAGTCTGAACAAATTCAACGAAAGTCTTTCTACCTCTCATCTCCCCAGATGAGATTAACCTGCAAGACTGGCACAACCAAGGCTGCTTCAAGAATCCTTGCAATAACAACGGCATCAACAATCTGATTCCTCTGCTGGTTCAATCCTCCTGAAGCCACCACCACCAAGAACCTCTTCTTCTCCTTGGAAATCTTTGCAGACTTTCTTCTATATCTAATTCTGAAATCCAAGCAAGGCTTGTACCCTTCGCCATCCGGTTGCTCCCAGAATTTCCTCTCCTCCTCTGTCAAATTGCCGGCCAGAATATGAGTGGGTAATGGCATCATTGCACTGACTGCCAATCTTGGCTCATCAACGTCATCGTTGGATTTTGTGGAAGAAAGTGAAGCTAAGAGCATGGCGGAGTGCGCCGAGAGTGAAAATGTTGGAGTGGCAGAGATGAGCGAGCAAGTTACTTGATCATCTTGGTAAGTTTGTATCAAGTTAAGAAGGGAAATCCCCAAGAAACTGAAAGTAACCAAGAGTGAGAGGAAGAAGAGCGCCAAGGTTTGTGGGTTAAAGAGTTTCTGTTGGTTTCTTGGACTTTTCTTGGGAGAATAGAGGAGGGAAGTGAATGGAGAGATTGAGAAAAGGTGAAAGATCATGAATGGCGATGGCGTCATTGTGATGAAAGAGTCCTTCATGCTCCTTGCTCTCGCCATTAGCTTTGCTTCAATTTCATAACAGCCACTGTATCAAATTTCTTAATGGGCTTCTGAGGTCGAATTCTTGAAACCAGAGGCTTCTTGCAGGGAATTTATTCGTGAAAAATAAAGGGTATTTAACTCACACAAAGTCTCTGTGGAAACGGCCGTTATCAAACTCATTCCACTTCCGGGAAAAAGAGCGGGAAATTAAAATTAACTGCCGCCAATGATATTCATTATCAGCAATGTTGAGAATCGCACTAATCAAAGCAATTCTCAATTGAAATTGCATTGATTTGGTGCAATTTTCGACTTCCCTGACAAAAGTTAATTTTTATATTTATTTAAAGTTAATGAAAATAACAATAAAAAAAGAAAGTATTTACAGTTAAATCGTAATTTGTTTATACTGTTAAAATTATAAGTTATATTAACTTAATTATATTATTTCCATAAAATGATATAAACTTAGTTTGATCGTTAAAATTAATAATTAATTTTGATAGACAAGTAAAAAAATCTCATTTTCAAACTTAAATAGTAAAAATATCCTTTTATAAAGCTTTAGGTTGGGAGAGAGTCATTTGGACAAAAGAAATTTTGCTAAAATACCTCAATTGCCCCTTAAATCCACTTAGAAAATCTTATTGTTGTATTCTACAAGTAAATGGGTCATTTCAAATGGCCTTGATGCAGACATAGTAGAACTGGCATTCCATAAGTTAGGAACTAGGAATGACAATTTGGGTTCGACTTTAGGGGTCCCAACCCTCTTCGACTCTAACAGGGAGGAGATTCTTCAATAAAAACAAAGAAAATGGTAGGGATAGAGACGAAAAAAATCCCCATAATCGAGGATAGGCCGGAGACGAGGATACATATGTCCCCGTCCCTCCCCTCCCTGCCCTTCCCCATCCCCACCCTGCCCCGCCCCCTAAATCTAATATATTAATATAATAATTTTTGAACTATTAAGTTCTAGAAACTTTTACATTATGATTTATTAAAACTATAACTTTAATTTTACTAATTTTTGAATGATCAATTATCAAGTTTTATTAATTTCTGAACTATTAATCTAATATATTAAAAAAACCCCAAGAGTCTCATTATCATAAAATTCAAATGCACCAAATTAATTTATTTCAATTTCAAAACTTAGTCAGCCAATCCACCAGGTTTTACAAAAAAAAAAATTATAAACTTGATAAAATCAATTGAAGTAAATGAAAAGTGTTAAATTTAATATTACTACAAAATTATCCTAAATTACATACATATTTACTAAAAACTATAACCTTAATAATTTGTATTTGAACTAAAATAACAATGAATATTTTGTAGCTCTTATAGCAAGTGATATTTTGGGAAAATATGATTTATTTTATTTATTGAAATACAGGAAGGAATTAAAATTTATATTTACGGGTATGGGGAGGGATTTTTCCCTGCGGGGACAGATAGGGGATGGGGAGGAGATTTTTCCCCGCGGGGATGGGGAGAGGATTTTCCTTCGTTGAGAGGGGACGGGGATTCTTTGTTATCCCCGTAACGAGGACGGGGACGGAGATTGATATCCCCTCCCTGTTGCCATCCCTATTAGGAACGAACATTCCAAACATCATAAATTGAAATGAGGTTGTTTTATTAATTGTTCATTACTTGTTATTTTTCATCCAAGGTTGGATGAATCTACAAATTCTCATCCTTGAGTTTAAAAAATTTATTTTTCTACTCATTTAGTAAATGATTTATATAATTATTGAAAAGACAAACTAAATAACATTTACCTCTAAATTTTTATTAAATATTTTTTTGTATCCCTAATTTAAATTAATTTCAAATAAAACTAACAAAAAATAAATTTAAAATTAATTATCGTCGACAACATTTATCACTAGCAATGTCGAGAATCACACTGATAAGTGTAATTTTTGACTAAAATTGCATCGATCTAATGCAAAACTAGACTTCCCTGACCATAGTTAAGTTTTAAATTTATTTAGGGTGAAACGAAAATGGGAAGAAAAGGAAAAAAAATGAAGTTTATCTTTGGGAAAAGGACAATGTCCCATCCAAGTTTTAGTCAAATCTTAAAAACACATTTACGATAGATGAAAAACCTAAACACCCGTTTTGAGCTAACTATTGTTAAAATTTTTAGTTAGAGATAGAGGTAAAATCGTCATTTTACTTCTAAATCTGAAAACTTTAAAAATTTATATCATTTTTCTCCCTAAGTTTAGAAAACTAACAACTTTTTTTTATGATTAAACTTTGAAAAATTCATTTTCACCCCTTTCTAGGTTTCAACTTTGGTGGCTTACAAAATCTAACTAGTGATTAGGAAGAAACAACGATCTTCTCCAATGAAGAATGACTTTTCGTCTTCTAAATCTAGACGATGAAACATCGTTTAGATTAGGAAGAAGCGACAAAGGATGATGTTTCATCGTCCTTCATTGCGTCATCCAGAACGAAGGACGATGCTTCGTTGTTGTGTGTCTTCCAAATGACAAAGAACGATGCTTTGTCATCTTTCATTGTCATGGGTGGTCGTCTTTTATCGTCCATCGTGGTTGGATCTAGAAGATGGGTAGAAAGCAACCAGTTGTCAATTGGCATGGTGGTGGCCGGAGAAAGGATACAAACCTAAGGGTAAAATCTAAACTTTTTAAACTTTGAAAATGGGGTGAAATTTAGTTTTTAAAATCTAGGGGGAAAATGATTAAATCTTAAGGTTTTAGGGTTTAAAGATGAAATGATGATTTTTCCCCTATCTTTAACTAAAAATTTTGACAATAGTTAGCCCATAAATGGGTGTTTGAGCTTCTCATCTGGTATAGGTATGATTTTTAGATTAAACTAAAGGGATATTAATTAAAATCGACAATAATTTTTTCGTCTAAACCTTTTTAGAGAAACGTATAGTGGTTTTAATTTTATAAGCAAACTTAATTTTAATTTCGAGAATACTTTCTCGGCTAATTATGTTATTTTCGATTATTTACCTTACTCTTGGCTAATTACGTTGAATTTGGTGTAATTTTTTACGAAAATTTGATAAGTTACGATTCAAAGATTCAATAAGTCACATTTCAAGGCTTCAAAATATATTTGAAAATTGATAAATTTTTATTCAAATATAGATAGAAACAAAAAGATGAGCATAAGCGAGGAGAATGATGAGTGCGAACGGATGGTGCATAAGGTGCGTGAGGTACGTAGACTACGTAAAGGGTGCGTAGGGTGAGTAAAGGGTGCGTAGGGTGAGTAAAGGGTGCGTAGAGTGCATAAGGTGCATAAAGGGTGCGTTAGGTGCATAGAGTATGTAAGGTGAGTAAAAGGTGTGTACGGTATGCAAGTTATATAATATAATATTATAATATTTAATATAATATATAAAATAATAATAATAATTTTAAATATATATTATATTACTATTTATATATTTTTTATATTATATTTTATATATATATAAACAACAGAGGTGTGAACCTTACGCATCCTATGCACTCATACGCATCTTTTACGCATTCTACGCACCCTTTATGCACTCTAATACCTTTTTATGCATCTTACACACCTTTTACACACTCTACGCACCATTTACTTCGCCCTTATGCACCATACGCACTCTACATACCTATATGTACCTTTACGCACCTGCGCACACCCTCACACACCCTTCTTCGCATTTATGTTAATCTTTTCATTTTAATCTATATTATAACAAAAATTGATTATTTCGAATAAGTTTTTGAATCTTCAAATCATAACCTAACAAATATAGAATGCTCATAGGTTATCAAAAAAAATATTTTGATGTAATTAACTAAGAGGGTGATGTAATTAGCCAATAAGGATATTATTGGAAACAAAATTAAATTTGTTTAAAAAAGTAAAATTACTATAAATTTACCTAAAAAAGTTTGGACGAAAAATTTAGTGCCTATTTTAATTAATATCCTTAGACTAAAACTTGGGTGGAAAATACTCCTTTTCCCACTTCCTTTCAAATGGCCATCCATAGAGCTAAAGGTTAAAAGCATAGAGATGTCATACTTTGGAATAGATAAAAAAAAAATGTAAGATAGTTTTACATATGTATATACGGTGAAACTGATCAATTAGACTTTTTACACAGTTGTTGAGCACTCTTGCTTGTTTAGATTGTAATTTTTAGTATTGGATAATATATTAGAATGGAAGAGGTTTACATTTGTTTGGAGTCATTAAAATATTAGATTGTAACATATATCCCTTGATCCTAAATTTGGTTACATAAGAAAAGTTTTTAAGCATTTCTAAGGAAAAAAAATATGCAATCCTAAGTTAAGATGGACAACTAAAATTAAAATTACAAAATTCTACTGTACAAACTAATATAAATACATATATAGTCTACCGATTATCATTACCAAAGATGAATATTTGTATAAATTTTATAATAATTTCTAAACTTTCTCTTATTATATTATCCATTCAATATTTATTACAATAACTAAAAATGGAATATTGATGGGGTCATGAAATATGGGCCAGGACAAAAGCCCAATTCTAATGCTAGCACAAGTATTCCCTACGCAGAACCCGATTCCTTGTGCTCTGCCTATATTAGATCGTGTCGAAGGATCAACAAATAATTGAACCAACTCAAACACTCGATACTCGATCAATCAGTGGAGGAGGCGATGGCTAAGACAGAAGCTAATGGCGACGAAGTGAGCTCCCTAGTCTCCGACTTTCTCCAATTCTTAAACGCATCTCCTACTGCTTTCCATGCCGTTGGTAATTGACTTCCTTCCCTCTTTTTCCGTTTTGCTGTCATCAAAGACAGACCCATGTTGGATTTTATTTTATTTTATTTTTTATATTTCAGATGAGGCAAAGAGGCGTTTGCGAGAAGTGGGGTACGAGCAGATTTTAGAGAAGGAAGATTGGCACTTGGAAGCTGGAAAGAGATATTTCTTCACCAGAAATCATTCCACAATAGTGGCTTTCGCCATCGGTAAAAAGTAATATTATATCTCTTGATTTTCAGTTTTCCGCTCTTGTTTTTGTATCTCTGCATCCCTTTAACCAAGTATTTAATTCTTTCGAAACGAGTAAAAGGAAGAATTTTTTAGAGTTAAATTTGATTTAATTCTCTCAAGTTTGTGATGTGGAGAGATCTATGCTTAGATATGTTGCTGGAAATGGATTCCATATAGTGGGTGCTCATACGGACAGTCCTTGTCTAAAGTTGAAACCTGTTTCTAAGGTAATTTGTTTGTATATCTTTGTTTTTTTTTTTTTTCAAGTATTAAACACTCTTGATATATGTGAAATGTGAGCTTTCTTGGTAAAATTATTGACCAACTGACCTTAGCTTTCCAACATTTGTGGATTGGTCAGGTGTCTAAAGGCGGGTATTTGGAGGTTGGTGTCCAAACATATGGAGGCGGTTTATGGCATACATGGTTTGATCGTGACTTGACAGTTGCAGGACGGTTGATAATTAGAGAAGAAAAAGATGGTTCTGTTTTTTATTCCCATAAGCTACTCAGAATCGAGCAGCCTATAATGCGAATTCCTACACTGGCCATACACTTGGACAGGTTCTTTTACTAGATGAAACTTCTTGTTATCGAGTGTTTTGTTGTTGTGGTTGACCAATCTGTTGTTTCTCTTGATATAGCTTATTTATATATGCGTTTCTGTTATTTCTTTATTCAGGAATGTGAATAGTGATGGATTTAAGCCGAACACCCACAGTCATCTTCTCCCTGTCTTGGCGACATCAATAAAGGTATTCTTTCTACAAAGGAATTGTTCAGTGCATACTAAATTTCCTTCATGTGCCTCATTTGCTTGGTGTTAAAGCATATATTCTTTGTTCATTAATATGTTTTGAGGAAGACGATTCTATATAGTTAGTTTCCAAATGCAATTTAAAATTTGATTCATGGTTAGCTAGGTTAAATTCATGGTTTAAGGCCATTATGAGGCAGTGGTTATATTTTAGAAGGTAGAATAAGTGATTTTAAGTTATCAAGGACAAGAACACATTCCATTTCGTATTTAGATGTAAAACAAGCGTACAATAATTGTGCATATACTGTTGATTATACGCACAAAGTTACAGCAAAATAATTAAAATGATGGAAGACCTTGACTTTGGGGGGGTTGGGGGGAGGAAGGGAAGTGGGGAGGAATTCTAAGATTTTAACCGCTTATATCCTATAATATGCCATTCTTGGAAATCCCATACAGATTATGATTAGTCTTGATTAATAGATGAGAAGTTTAATTTAAAAGATAATGATCTGGGTACAAAATCCTCAGAGTTTTCAGTTTCATAATTCCCTAATTTGTATGTTTTGATTTAAAATTGATATTTTTACTAATTTATACATGAAATGACCGACTTAGATTTTTTTATTAAGTATTCTTCAAATAATCTTTTTTTAATGGCAGTCGGTTTTCTTTATTTGGTGGGAATTAATTATCTACTGTTGGAGTTATTGCCTCTTAATTAGTAAAAATAGGGGTAATTGAAGCTCCCATGGATATGATTTACCTAAAAATGTTGAAGTCTTGATACTGATTCAGTAATGTCTTTTTCATTTGTTTTCTTTTCTTCCTCTCTTATTTTAATCAACATTCTACTTTTCACAGGACGAGCTTAATAAAGTGGCCACAGATAACTCCAAAGGAAAACCAACTAGTAATAACTCCAAGCATCACTCAGTTCTACTCCAGGTTAATGATTTTGAAATTGATTCTTTCATCATCTTTTTATCAACCGATGAATAGTTAATCGGATGATACAAGTATTGTTACTCTGTAAATGGATCGAGTTTAGAATTTTTTGCATTAACAGTAATTTCTGTATCTCTTCCTTTGTTCATCAGATGATCGCAAGTCAGCTTGGCTGTGCAGTAGATGATATATGTGATTTTGAACTACAAGCATGTGATACTCAACCAAGTGTATTAGCTGGTATTAAGAAGGAATTCATTTTCTCAGGAAGGCTTGACAATCTCTGCATGTCGTTTTGTTCTCTTAAGGTATGACTGTTTTGTGGGTTGCATCTTCCTGTGTTAGGATGCAAGTGTGAGTTGCATGGTTGAGTTTTCTATTTTCTGCCATATTTTACATATTATAGTGCCCTATTTTCATATTGCGTCAGAAAAAATCCTTGGTTGTGACAATTTTATGACAGAGAACAAGCTATAAATGGGTCATATTCTCGTTCGTTCGACAGAACTCAAAGATAAACAAAAATTCTTAAAGAAAACTCATACTAAAATTTATTGATAACCAATTGAGTTAAATTGAATTTGCAAAGACAACCTAATTTTACTAAGACTAGGACTCTTAACTAATTTAATTCGGACTTAAACTCTTTAAAACACCCTTCTAAATAAAAACTAACTCTAATATAATTAAAAAGATAGTTCCTACATGAATTAGGTTTTCCCATACAGGTTAGGACTCTTAATTCCTTGTGGAACATGATGTTTTCCCGTAAAAAAGTCTTGGACAAGATTGTGTCATGACATGGTGCATTCTGTTCAAAAAACCAATTCTTCTATTTATTCACCTTCTCTACTCAACTTTTCTTCTAGCCTTGGATCTTCCTTTGACCTCTTCTCTCCATGTCGTAGTCTTGCCTTCTTTTCATAATTTGGTTGTCTTGGTCCTGTGTCATACTCCCCTACTAAAAAAAAGAGACCCGCCCTCGAGTCATCATCATACAACACACCCTCCAAACATATAGAAACATCAAACCAAGGTTTGAATCTTGCCTTCATTTGAGCATGAAAAATTTGTTTTCATAGATGTATCCATTTCATAATAACATTTTTATGTTAATTAACAACCTTCTTGTAATCGTCTTTAGGAATTATCACGAATGTGCCTTCATGATTATAGGTAGGGCTAATTTCCACTTGTGAAACTCCATAATCAATTTTGAAGATCTTGTTATAAGAAGTATGCCTATCAGGGAAAGTGTGCATTTGAAGCAGCTCCTTAGTGTCTGTGTCGATCACATTTATGTTGGCTTCAATGAAGAAAGGATTACCTTGATAAATGTGGAGATTATCCTCCTCATCAATTTCTTTGATTATGGAATTATCTTGAAGGGAATGAAGATTTTCTTGACCTAAGGGAGGTTTTTTCATCAGCTTCTTTGTCATCCCCAAATTGCTCTTCCTTCTTTGCCTAAACAACTTCAGTTTCTTCTTGAAATTGAGGTAGTTTTGTGAAGCTCAAAGTGATTTCAAGAAATTCATTCCTCTCCATGGGCACAAACTTATTGCCCACTTCTTTATTCACCTCATACCCTTCGTCTTCTCTGATTGCTTCATTAGGCTGACGGAATTTTTCAATCTTTAATTTGTTTGAAAGGGTTTTAAGATAATTTGCCAATCTTGCTAGAACTCCTTAAATTTCTCGGTTAAGTTATTAATTGTGCTCATGATTCCATCGAATTGCTCCGTTACCTATATCTGATTTTCTTGCTGCCTAACTTTTAAATAAACTTAAAAAAATTTCCCTAAATAAAATCAACTTTGACTTTTAACAAGGGATAGGATAGCCACTTTTTGGAAAATTAATCTAACCAGTTGTAATCCTAACATAGAACGTAATTCTAGCAAAACATTAATTTATTTTTTTTCTTCTGATTGACATAATCCTTTACCTTTTTTCAGATGTTTGGACTTGGTTGTCTACTCTTCTTGCTTTGGTTCCTTTCCATGCTCTTGCCTTGCTTTCCCTCCATGATTTGAAGAACTTGGCCCCTCATCATTTCAATTCTGAATAACTTATTCCATCTGGTTTTTCATTGTTGATTTATGAGATAAATATTGTTTTTGATTGTTTGGATTGTTAATTTTTTTTTTTTCCTTCTAATTGACATCACCCTATGCCTTTTTTCAGACATTTGGACTTGGTTGTGTACTCTTCTTGCTTCGGTTTTTTTTCCATGCTCTTATCTTGCTTTCCCTCCATGATTTGAAGAACTTGGCCCCTCATCATTTTAATTCTGAATAACTTATTCCATCTGGTTTTTCATTGTTGATTTATGAGATTACTATTGTTTGGATTGCTCTTGTTCAGAATTCTCTATAGTGATTTGGCATATTTAATTTTAATTGAAGTTTTTTGTGGAGTAGCATTTCTCATTGGATCCTAGTTTGGCTGTTGTCAGACATGTATGCTTTGGTGATCTCTTCTAATTCTTTGATGTTAAGTTTTGTACCATAAGTTTTAATTCAGTTTCGAAAGTTACTAATATATGGACAAAATTGCAAAGTTTTGTGCTATACCTGTCATTTGTAATCTGGCATTATCGTTTTCTTAAATTTTTAATTACTTTTTTATCATTCATTTCATATATTATACTCCAGCTATGTCTCATTTGTTCCTTCATAAATTCAAATTCAGGCTTTGATAGATACTACATCTTCTGATAGCAACCTTGAGGACGAGACTGGGGTTAGAATGGTGGCATTGTTTGACCATGAGGAGGTTGGATCATCTTCAGCTCAAGGAGCTGGGTCTCCTGTCATGTTGGATGCTTTGTCACGAATCACAAATTCTTTCTGCTCAAATACTAATATGGTATGCTCTTTTTTTTCCTCTGGTTCCAGTTTCTCAGTTCAAACATTTAATAGGCATACCCATCCTATGCATTTTATGCTTTCTTGCTGTGATATTTTGTGATCTTGAAACCTTTTTGTCCACAGCATAATGTCTTTTTTTTTTTTTTTTCCCAGTTGATTGAGAAATCAATCCAGAGGAGTTTTCTTGTTTCTGCTGACATGGCACATGCCCTCCATCCTAATTACATGGTATGTTGTTGTATGCATTCATAATTTGTTATGATTTCTCTGGTTGGATTGTGTTTAATCTGGGATTATTTTTCAGGAAAAACATGAAGATAATCATCAGCCCAAGTTGCATGGTGGGCTTGTCATCAAGCACAACGCAAATCAACGTTATGCAACTAATGCTGTTACATCCTTCATATTCAAGGAGATAGCCTTTAAGCATAACCTTCCTACTCAGGTCTGTTTTCACATTTTAAGAACTTTTGGTTGTCTACAAGTTTTGAATTAAGGTATATGGTTATGATAAAATGGAAATATCAGCATGTAGGCTGTGGGCTGCATCTCGATCTATGAAGTGATGTCTTGGAATTGTGGTATAAATCTTAGGTTCAAATTATGTGAATTTAGAAAGAGAAGGAATACATTGTTAGCTTAAAGTTGTCTTCAAAATGGGAGACTGGAGCTTCATTTTACTTGTTGGAGTTCTAAATTTCATCCTACCAGGAATTGCAATAAACAAAGGATAATGCTTTCTGTGGAATAATTTTTTTGAAATCTAGCATGTCATTGTCATTGCCATACTCAATCTTGTTGGATTTCATTCTTGTTTCTAGTCAGCATACAACGAATGAGAATCAATCAGGGGCAAATGATGTATAACTTTAAAGAATTAGAACACTTTTAATTGAAATGGAAGCTGCAACTTGCAATGTGAGATTTTTTGTTAGGTGGATAAACTACTTATCTCTGGAAAACTGTATGAGTGCAGGAGTTTGTGGTCCGCAATGACATGGGTTGTGGTTCAACGATTGGTCCCATCTTAGCAAGTGGAGTGGGGATTCGTACAGTTGATGTTGGTGCACCACAGTTATCGATGCACAGTATACGAGAAATGTGTGCCGTTGATGATGTGAAACATTCATACGAACATTTCAAGGCATTCTTCCAAGAATTTACTCATCTTGATAGCAAGGTAACTGTGGACGTATAGGTCTCACCCCCTGTGCTCAGAAGTCGCAGTAAATCATGCCAGTCTTTGTCCCAACTTCCAAATGCGATGCAGGCATGGTTTTGTAATACTTAGATGATGATTTGGTGAATTATGACTATATACTGGAAGATAACTATTGGATAAATGACCATTGTTCAGCGTTGATTCAAAGCTAATGAGTTGTTGCACGTTGCATTTGTATCTGTGCTAGTAATTTATGCTCTATATTTGGTTTTAATTTTATGGTTCCTTGTGCTAGATTCAGCTCCAGCATCAAATATGACTATCTCAGTTAGAGGCTCCGCCCGGCCTCCTCAGATAATAGCGTGGCCCGCGGGTTGAGCAGGCTTTCAGGCCTCTTGGAGGCCTGTGAAAAAGGTTTGGGCGTTTGGGGGCTGGTTTGGCATAGCCCGCAACCCTTCCCCAACGGATCACGGTTCAATTTTCTGAAGCAGTCTTACGCCTACTTGCTTATTTTATATTATTTTTTCTGTTTTTGTTTTGTATTTTGTTAATTTTTCTTTAAAAAAATACACTTCGTAATTCATAATCTCTTCACACAATTCAATTATTAACTTAATTTCTCAATTTCAATCTCGTTATATCAATTCTCAAGTATTTTGTTTTCAGTTCTCTTTAATATTTTAGTAATTTTTATATTTCCTACTCCAAATTTGTGTTAGAACGGAGCCCAATTCAAATATATTTAATCAATTTGATTATTTTAACAATGAGAAAAATCAATAGTTTGATTAAAAACCTCAATCTTTACGTATAGTCAACAGGTTATATGAGATTATTTAGTCAGGTAGTTTATTGTTGTTAATCAACCTTCTCTTATGTTGACAGTACTATATTAGAGTGGTTTATGTAAAATTATATTCAACCAATATTTAAAAGAATTTCTAGATTTATAATAAGTTATGATGTAATTTAATTAATGAAAGTAAAAACTATAAATAAGTTACGTAATTTTAGTAATGTTGTTTTTAATGTCTTGAGATTTATAGAAATCTAATGATCGAGACTTTTAGGATATGTTTGAGCAGCAACTCATTTTATTAATTCAGATTGACAAATACGAAAAAAAAATATATTGCATTTAAATTATTAAGATTTCCTAATAATAGTGTAACCATTTATCAAACATTAACTAATATTTTTCATATAAAATAAATAAAAGTATTTTTTTAATTACATTTTGATAATGCTAAATCAAATGATAAAGTTATTGATTTAATAGTGTATCATTTAAGTTTACCTTTTGAAGGTAAATTATTTCGTATTGGATATATTTTTTATATAATAAATTTAATTATACAAGACAGAAAGAGTTTAACAAATAATGAAATAGGACCAATAAGACATGCTAGTACTTATATTTCATCATTTTCTAGACATTTACAAGCATATAATTTAACGTGTAAATAAATGGGATTAAAAAGGAAAAAAATTAAAAATTAATGTTAAAACTCATTAAAATTTAACTTTTGTTATAAAAGGTCGATTTTTCCACCTCGTGAGAAGAAAGTTTGGCCAAAATGTAATGTGAACGCATTAATGGCCTTGAAAAATTTGCTTTGAAAATGGCCATATGCTTGTCTGGAAGGCGGCCATGATTTGTATAAATACTCCCCTCTCACTTCATTTGGAAGATACATACCTGATATACTTTTCATCCAAATCTCCCAAGTTCTCGTTCTTCAACTTTTCATTTTATTATACTCATATATACTTCTTTTATCTTCTTCTTTTACTTAAAGTTTAATATCCTTTACTCATAATTTTTATCATATTTACAACAACTTTTTTAATATTAAAATCTTGTGAAGAATTAAGAAACTACAATTATTCAATATTTTAATACAAAATTAAAAGATCCTAAAAATCTTATATATTTAACCAAACATGTTAGAAAATTGGTTTTACTTTAATGAATATATTAGAACCATTAAATAAATCTACTGATCAATATTCTAAAATTTATTATTTTACTAATTGCTTAGTTTTGTATTTTATAATGAATATTAGTTATATTATTAAAAAATGTAGATATCATAACATTTTTGGACCTATTTCATGACAACCAGAAAAAAATTAATGCTTTGGAAAAAAAAAACACTATTATTTGTTTGGTGTATCTATTGTATTAAATCCTAAGACTAAACTATTAGGAGTTGAAATTTTGTTTTAAGTTATATGGAAAATTAGTGAAAACCTTTATCCTTAACAATTGAAAATGTATTATATTTATGAAATTAAATATGAAAACATTACTCAATTCATTACCACGAGTAAGTTCAACATGTTTATACAAAGACAAAATGCACTTGCAGTCTATTTTGACAAAAGATAAGTAGCTAGTAGGTTTAAATTCTAATTTTGGTAAATTTACTAATTACATTAATATTGATCATTACACTGAAATTATGAATTAAAAAGTTTGATATTCTAATATGATGGAAAGTATATAAAAAACTTATCTTGTGTTTTTTATCATAGCATGTGATCTACTAACATTTCCGATATCTACCATAATATCAAAATTAATTTTTAGCGTAAATGGATACATTTTAGATTACAAAGGTCAAATTTATATTTAAATATAGTTAAAAGCATTATGTCCATGAATGATTGGGAGACAACAGATATAAAACTACAAAATCGAGTTACTGAAGATATATTTGAAGATTTCAAGAATTTAGATATGAAAAATGAGTAAAAAAGTGAAATACTAATATTTGTAAATTTTATTATATAATATGAGTTTGTTTATTTTTCTATTATATAAGCATTATTTTCCTCCACTACAAGTGAGGTCTACATAAAATTTCAGAAGCATTGTTCTTGTTTAATTTAAAAAGATTATAAAAAATAACAATTTAATTTTTAAAGGCCCACAAAAGCATGGTCTAGAAGGTCCTAGGTTGTACTCCAAGTTTGGATATTTTAATGCCTCAATAGAGCTCGCAAGGCACACCAAACTGGGAGCCCTGGCTTGGCATGACCTATGAGCTTGTTGGACCCATGAGTTTAACAAATAATGAAATGGGAACAATAAGACATGCTATTACTTATTATTAGAATAATGTGGGCATACATTGATTAAATTTTTGGATTATTTAATAAAACCAAATGAATGTGTAGTCCATAAAGAATTTATTTTATGAGCTCGATGTGATCATTCAGAAATAGACTAATACACTTCATATTATAGTTATTAACTTGGATTATAAGTGTGGGCCAATAAAGATTGTTAGGCTTTTTAATGGGAGAGTCTAATTACCCTTTTAGTATTAAATAAAAGAAAGGCAGTGTCCTCTTTCTCTAACTTTTTATAATATAACATGTAAAAGTCTTTGGCACCTCATTTTGCTATGCATTTTGAAAACTAGAATAATAAAAATTTTGTTTTAGATTGACAATCAATTGTTTGTAACACCCACAAGTACGTCTCGATGGCAAAATAGTTTTTATGTCCAAGTTTATTTACTATATGCATAAGTCAATGTGAATTGAAAGTCAAAGTGTGAGTTTTCATTGACACATGTCATGTATAGTGAGTTATACCTGTGTGTCATTGTCATGTTAGCCTAGTAAGGAGATTCCGCATAAAATTTAAATTGTGTGACACATGTCCCTGTATGGGGTGATACACGCCCGTGTGTAACGTTATGCAAATCCATTTATATAAGGCATATTCGATGCATTTTAGGGATATGATTTCCCAACCCTAGACACATGAAATTTCCATAAAAAAAAGAGAGAAAGAGAAAAGAGAGTTTGATATTCTGGCTTTTGTGTAGTAGTTTCAACGACTTGATTTCGATGACGTGGTGACAAGGAAGGAAGAGAGAAAGAGGCTTGCTTTTGTTTGCTACTTACTGCAAATAAAGGTAAGTAGGGCTTCTTTTTTGCTTTGAGTTTTAACCTTCCATCAATGAAGAATTTATCGCTTGACAAGTTAGATGTGAATACTTATTTTGTGTGATGATTTTGCTCTGAGTATTCTTACATGTATATAAATCTGTGTCTATTAAAGAGTCTTTGTGTGTGTGATGAAGTTTATGTTATTAAATGAGCCTTACCAACTAGATGTGATGAAAACATGATGATTAATTGCTTGTTTGTATAAGATGATGTAAGTGTAATCAATTTTAAACTTGCTCACTAATGATGATCAATTGATGATGAGGCAAAACATGTGAGGGTATTATGTTCTGTTGGATAAGTTTTGAGATCGATTGAATTATGGCTTGATGTTATATGTTGGATGAATAAATATGTGATTATTTGTACATAGATATACAACATGACAAATTAAGTTAAGAGATATTCGGATTCATGCTTGAGACTGCGATTTTAGGTTAACTCATTGGTTTTCTAGGTTTGACATATGGTCATGTGGTATGAAACACACTTATGTATGTGCGAAATCCAGAATTTAAGTTGAGTTTCTCCCATATTTCAATGACAATAAGATGTTATTGACCAGCAAGCGTTGAACTAAGACACATGGACATCCTGTGTGTAACTTTAGCATGATCGTGTATATAGTAAAATGACTACAATACCTTTGAGAAGTAGTGTAGTCAAAGAGTAATAAAAAAGGAAAACATAAAAAATACCTGTAGAGACATACACCCGTGTGCCTAAGAGCACACACACATGTGTATAGAAAAGTTAACACACCGAGAGATTCCATGACAAATTAGCCTGTGCATGGAAGCAAAGAGACACACCCCTGTGTGTCTATAGATAGACACTTGTGTGTGTATAACAGATTAAAGAAAAAAAGAAAGGGAAATAGGATAAGGATACATGGATCGTCTCGAGAACTAGTAAAAGATTCTAAGTATGAGTAATACCCTACATGCTTAAAAGTTAAATTATAAAATGGCATGAGATACGTTTAGGTGGAAGCGAAAATGAGCCAAGTTGAGATAAAGCTTGAGATGCATACATACTACATTATAGAATCTTTATGAGAAAGCACCATAAGTACACAATCCCTACACTGCTCGTAGTAAGTCATGTCTATAGTAGAATACTAGACCCGCAATAAAGTACTTGGTTATAGTAGAGCCTAGTTGAGATACAATTTGGTGTAATAGAATAGAGAGTTAGCTCACATGACCAAAGTGTCAAATCCTTATATTCGATCTAGTCTAATCAACCTAGTATACAGTTTCATTTACAACTTTCAAATTTAGATGCTTCCACCAAGTTCAGTATGGCTATGCCAAATAAGAATTCAGGGAGTGATTCCTTAGTGATCAAATAGGGCACAATTTGATCTGAGAGTTGTGACATATTGCCTAGATATTTCTTAGAGGATAGTATAAGCATAGAGATAGTACGCATGACTCACCATCATCCACAAAAGAGTTTAATGTTGACTCTGGATAACAAAAATAGTAGAGGTCGACATTGAGAACATTTTGAAGGATTCAAGCAATAAGTAACAATAGAGTCTCTTACTTATTGAGTGTTTCACCACTCACTCCCCTAGTTTCATCTATGCATGTACAGATAATCATGATAGTTGTGGGATGAGCAGCGGTCCACGGGTATAGAGTAGCGAGGGCATTTCCATCATTTTATTTCTTTAGTTTTTATTTTATTATCATTTTATTTATGTATTTGACTGGACATATAGTTGGATTTCAGTTTTTATTTTTGTTAATTAGACATCTTTTGTACACTTTCGATTTGTTTTGATAAGGGCATTTTAGTAATTTTTGCAAGTTTAATAAATGAGCTTATTCAAAAGTTTTTATGAAGTTTATTACACATTTTTATTACACATTTTGTATTAAATGCATGCTTAAAATAATTAATTTGGTGACATCTTCCTTGGGGGGATAATACTTTTGGAAGAGGTATTACAAAGTGGTATCAGAGCATAATTTTGGTACCCAAAAAATGTCTTAAGGGTATGTGTAGTTAAATATAGTAGGAATGTAAGCCCCTTATTCCATACTGACCACACTCACAATTGATCAATGTAAATAAATTTCATTATACCTGTTAAGTTTTTATAGAGCCTTATAGTTGTGGATTTTTTAGGAAAGATAAGGAAAACTAGAGCTAACACCAGAAATATCCGGATTGATAACCCACAGAGGAGTTAGAGTAAAGGGGCAGCACCTTGAGTTCCCCAAGAAGGTTTAAATGCCCATGATGTTAATGTTATATTTAGAGAGATATTTAGGGAGCATGAATGTGCTTTTATTTAGGTTAGTGAGTTGACTCATATACCACAAGCACAGGCTTAAAGCTCAGTAGAGGTGACTTTAGCACTAATAGTAGCACCAACTATGACTTAGCTACATCTTGTTTTCAATTTATCCAATATGTACCAACTACAAAAATTTGATGGAGCTAAAGATTCAATTACAATTGAAGAGTGACTATTATTAATAAAGAGTGTTATAGTCCTATTTGACATGAGAGATTAAGAAAAAGTCGGATATGCCATGTACTTCTTCAAAAATTCATGGAACCTAGTTCAGGAGACAACCAAGATTTCATAAATGTCTTAGTTAGAGTTTAGAAAGAGATTTAAGGTTGTGTACAATGGAGCAGATATGACATGTATCCAAGCTTAGAAGTTTCTTATATTGACATAGGGTATGTATTCAGTGAAGGAATACTCCAATAAGTTCAACCACTTAGTTAGATATGCCCTAAGATAGCTAATATTAAGATATGGTGCATGAACAAATTTGTGTACGGGTTCGATCTAGCTATAGGCCAAGATGTCATGATAGGTGCACAATCACCCTAAACTTATAGTAAGGCATTAAGTCAGACTTTGAAGGTTGAGGTGTTGGTTAATAGGATGTATGGCTAAGCTCCAACCCAACAACAATTACATGTCAGATTTCTTACCTTGGTACTTCTATTTACATTTTAACTGATTATGGTGTTATGCATTATTTTGTAGCCAAAAGTTTAGTATAGAGATTAGGAGTATAACTAAGATGGCCCAAAAAGTTAAGATAGAGTTACCTAATAGGGGACCATTAGTAAATGATGAGATATTGATGGGACTAGGAATTACTTTGCTAGAAGCAAAACCATCGAGTACCCAATGATCGGTTTTGGTTCCTATCTAGAATAGAAGAAAACAGGGTACATTTTAGATAATAAAGTAAAGGAACCTATAGCTTCTAGGATTGGTTTCGATTATTTGCTCTTAGGAATTGGAACCAAACTAGAACTGACCCAATTCTCTTATACACATTATTGGGTCTAGTACCTAACCCAATAATTTAAAAAAAAAATTAATGCATTAACTTTACCTATTTTTTATTCTTTCCCTTTCTTTTCTAGCTTTAGTTGCCTGCTTCATTGCTTCCCTCCCAATCTCTATTCTTTTGTGCTAACTAATCTTTAGGTGAGAAGATGTTCCTTCATCTTTAATGCTTGTTGCTTTCTTTTTGTTTATACTTGCATTTTCATTTAGGTATTTTGTTTTAGTCTTTCTACTTAGACTTTTCTAAGATTAGTTGTATTAAGGATCAGTAAGTATGATATGTTAATTTTGTTGTTATTGGTGGCTATGATGTTTAGATTATTTTATATATATATATATACACACACACATAGGTTCTAGGTAAGAATCATAACTTACCTAAAACCTGTAAGGTCAGTTCATACCAGGAACCAATCTTATAGGTTCTAGATTTTGGCTCCTATTTCTAAGAACTAGTTTATTCTAGTTTTGATTTTGATTTTTAAAAATTTTACAAGGTACCTAGACCCGCTTACTCTTAGATGGGACAAATGATAAAATTATAGGGTAGATAACTCCTAGTGGATTTGATAGCATTTGAGATGTCAAACTTTAACATGATTCTAAGGATAAAATTCTTAGGGAGAAATAAAGTTAAGATTGACTGCCAGTGTAAGAAATGTTGAAAAAAGGTGAAAACCAGTTTGAGTTCAGTGAAAGGCACATCAGAAACATCATGATCAGTGTAGTAAAGGTAAGAAAAATGTTTAAAAAATATGTGTATAGGTTTTTTAGATCATGTGGTAAGTAAGGTAGAGTTAGGCCCAAGTATTGATCAAATTCTAGTTGTTCAAGAGTTTCCAAATGTCTTCTTGAAAGAGTTACCATGATTAGCTCTTATTAAGAGCTAAAGTTTAGCATTGAGCTGACAACAGGTACAATACCTATTTCTAAGGCGCCCTACAAAATGGCCCTAACAAAGTTATAAGAGTAAAAAAAAATAGCTTTAGAAATTATTAGAGAATAGTTTTATTAGGTTAAGTCACTCTCTTTAGGGAGCACCTATCCTGTTTGTCAAGAAGAAAGATAGGTCCATAAGGATATGTATAGACTACTGAGAGCTAGACAAGGTAACAATGAAGAATAAGTACCTACTATCTATAATAGATTACCCATTTGACTAGTTAAGAAGGTCAATGGTGTTTTCCAAGATCGATCTAAGGTCAAGCTATCATCAAATAAAGGTAGCTAAGTAGGATATATCCAAGACAACTTTCCAGATGAGGTATGGCCACTTTGAGTTTGTAGTGATGTTATTTGGACTAATCAATGCCCTGTAGTGTTTATGGATTTGATAAATAGAGTATTCCATGACTACTTATACAAGCTTATACTAGTCTTCATCAATTACATTTTGGTGTACTCAAGGAGTAGTAAGGAAATTAAGTTGTACCTAAGATTTACTTCGTTGAGGTTAAGAGAAACAACTGTATGCAAAGTTTTCCAAGTGTAAATTCTAGTTAGATAGAGTAGCATTCTTAGGGCATGTGGCTCCAGTAGAGGGTATATTAGTAGACCTAAGTAAGATTAAGATAGTGTTAGACTGGCAGAGATTGAAGACAGTCAAAGAGGTCTATAGTTTTTTAGATTTGGTAGGGTACTACAAAAGATTTGTTTAGGGGTTTTCCAAGCTAACAAGATCTCTTAGAACTCTCACTAGTAAGGAAATTTTGGTTTAGTGGTTATATTTTTGCAAGTAGAGTTTCTAAGAGTTAAAAAAGAGATTGACTTTTACCCCAGTGTTACCCCTACCAAAGGAAGGGCTCAAGTATGATTTGTACGCCAACGTATCTCTCAGTGGGTTTTGAGCGATATTGATACAACAAGGTAGGGTAATAGCATATTCCTTAAGACAGTTGAAAGATTTTAAGACTAAATACCTCACTCATGACTTGAAATTGGTAGTAATAGTGTTTGCCCTTAAGATTTGAAGGTACTATTTATATGGGGTAAAAGGCAATAAACACACTAATCATAAGAGCCTCAAATATTTCTTCATTCAGAAAGAACTTAACATAAGATAGATAAGATAACTTGAGTTAGTGAAGGATTACGACTATGATATCAAAAATTATTTGGGCAAAGCTAATGTAGTTGTAGATGCCCTTAGTAGAAAAGTGTTTTTGCCATAGTTAATGGTTCAAAGAGAGATTCAGACAAATCTAGACTAGGAGTAGATTGACTTAGTAATTGAGGCTATTACCATATTAGAGATCGAATCCATATTGGTGGAAAGGATCAAGATGACCTAACTTCAAGATGATTAGTTTAAGCAAAGATCACAAAGGATTCAAGATGGTCTTGAGACAAATTTTTAGATGATAGATGGTAGATGGTGTTATCAAATTCAAAGGTAGGGTTTGTGTTCCTTTAATGAATAAGGCAAAGGATTCTTGTAGAGGCTCATAATTCTCTTTACATTGCCCATATTAAGGGTGTAAAGATGTATAAAGATTTGAGGAATTTCTAGTGGTCTGAAATGAAAAGAGATGTGGGTGAGTATGTTGCCAAGTGTCTCACTTGCCAACAGATTAAAATTAAACATCAAAGACCGTCAAGATTACTACAACCATTGAGTGTACTTGAGTGGAAATAGGAGCATATTTCCATAGACTTCATTAGTGGGCTCTAAAAGGTTTAGAGTGGTCTTAATGAATTGTGGATAATAATAGGTAGGCTAACTAAAACAACGCATTTTCTACCTATTAAGGACACCATCCCTAAAGATCAAATAGGGAAGTTATATGTTCAAGAGATTGTTAGATTGCATGGTGTGCCTAAGAACATAATAGAGACACTAGATTTGTGTTAGTTTTTTAAGAATTTTGCACAGATCATTTGACACTAATTTGAGATTTAATACAACCTATCACTTGTAAATAGGTGGTTAGATAGAGAGGACCAATTAGGTGTTAGAGGACATGTTTTGAGCTTGCTGTTTAAACCATAGGGTGAGTTAGGTTGAGATATTGCTTTTAGTGGGTTCACATATAATAATAGTTATTCAACGATGATTCATATGGTGTTGTATGGTAGGAAGTATCGTTCTTTTCTACATTAGGATGAGTTGGGTGAGAGAAACACCTTGGTTCAATCTATTGGATCGAAATTGACTTAAAAAATGATTTAAAATATTTAATTAGTCATATAGAGAATGAAATAGACCTAGGATCGATAGAAGAGCTATGTTGACCAAAGACATCAAAATCTAGAGTTCAATTATGGATAACAGAGTTTTCATTTGAGTAGCCTCATCTAAGCATATGATGAGATTCGGGAGAAAGGGTAAATTAGCTCCCAAGTTTATCAACACATATGAATTCATGGAGCAGGTCGGTAAGGTAGCTTATAAGTTTATGTTGTCAATAAGTATGGACCATATTCATGGTATGTTCCATGTCTTATCATTACACAAGTACATTGGTGATCCTTCCCATGTGTTGAAGATAGAGAATATTAAGTTATCAAAAGACTTAAGTTATAATGAAAGACCGATTCAGATCCTAGATAAAAGGATTATATAGCAAGGAACTAATAGATTCCCTAGGTCAAAGTGCTCTGGAGGAATCACAAGTTAATGAAAGCTACCTAGGAGATAGTGTAGACTATGAGAGAGAAACATCCTAAGCTATTTTTAGTGAATTCCAAAAATGAAATTCCAATAATAAAGGAGAAATTATAAGACCCACAAGTATATCTTGAAGGCAAGATAATCTTTATGTCCAAGTTTATTTGATATATGCATGATTCAATTTGAATTGAAAGTCAAAATATGAGTTTTCAGTGACATAGGGTTGTGCATAGTGAGGTTATGCCCATGTGTCATTGTTATATCAACCAGGTGAGGAGACTCTACATAAAATTTAAATTGCTTGACACACAACTATTTAAAGGAGGATACACGATTGTGTGTCAAGTTATGTGAATCCAATTTATATAAGGCACGTTCGCTGCCTTTAGGTATATGATTTCCCAACCTTAGATGCATGAAATTTCCAGAAAAGAGAGAGAGGAAGGAGTTTGATAGTCTAACTTTTGTGTAGTGATTCCAATGGCTTGATTTTGGCAACGTGGTGACAAGGAAAGAAGAGAAAAGGAGGCCTACTTATGATTTCTACTTATTGTGAATAGAGGTAACTATCGCTTCCTTTTTGCTTTGAGTTTTAGCCTTCCATGAATTGAGAATTTATCCCTTAACTAGTTTAGATGTGAATACTTATTTCGTGTGATAATTTTGCTGTGAGTATTCTTACATGTATATAAATCCTTGTCTATTAAAAAGTCTTTATGTGTGTGATGAACTTTGTTATTGAATGAGCCTTGTCGACTAGATGTGATGAGAACAAGATGATTAATTGCTTGTTTGTATAAGATGATGTGAGTTAATTAGTTTTAAACTTGTTCAGTAATGATAATCACTTGATGATGGGGTAAAACACATGGTATTGTATTGTGTTGGATAAGTTTTAAGATTGATTGAATTATGGCTTGATGTTATATGTTGGATGAATGAATATGTGATTATCTACATATAGATATACAACATGATAGATTAAGTTAAGACATATTTAGATTCAAGCTTGAGACTATGATTTTAGGTTAACTTATCAATTTTATGGGTTTGACACACACCTGTGTGGTGTGGGATACATGCTCGTGTGTGTGAACTCTAGAATTCAAATTGAGTTTCTCTAGTATTCAAATGATAGTTGGACAATATTGACTAATAAGCGATCAACTAGGATGCGTGGATATCTCGTGTGTAGCTTTAGCATGACTGTGTGCAGGGTAAATAACTAGAATATCTCTAAGAAGTAGTGTGGTCAAAGAGAGAATAGAAAAGAAAAGAGAAATAAATACTTGTAAGGACACATACCGATGAATCTAGAAAAATTAACATATGGAAAGATGCCACGAGGAGTTAGCTATGTACATAAAAATAAATAGACATTTCCCCGTGTGTGCATATATTCACACCTGTGTGTGTAGAGCATATTAAAGAAAAAGAGAAAAAAGAAATAGGCTAAGAATACATGGGTTATCATGACAACTAGTAAAAAGATTCTGGTATGTAGTAGTACTCTATGTGCTTAAAAGTTAAATTATAAAATGGCATGAGATATATTTAAGTGGAATTAAAAGCAAGTCAAGTTAAGTTAAGGCTCGAGATGCCTGCATGCTAAACATCATATGATCATTACGAAGGGGTCTCATGAGTACACAATCCTTAAAACGCCTATAGTAAGACATGTTCACAATAGGACACCAAACTCGTAGTATAGTACATGCTTATAGTAGAGCCTAGTTGAGATATAGTTTGGTGTAGTGAAATAAAGTGATAGCTCACATAGGCAAGGTGTCAAATCCTTATATTCAATTTGGTCTAATTGATCTAGTATATAATTACAGTTACAACTTTCAAATTCAAATGCTTTCAATGAGTTCAGTATAGTCACATCAAATAAGAACCCAAAGAGTGGTTACTTAGTAACCAAACAGGAAAAAATTTAACCCAAGAGTTATGACCTATAACCTAAATATTCCCTAGAGTACAGTATGAGTATAGAGATAGTACACATGACCCTGTCATCATACATAGATGACTTTAATGCCGACTCCAGATGACAAAGATAATATGGGTTGAGACTGAAGGCATATCGAGAGATTTAAGCAATAAGTAATAGTAGAGTCTCCTACTTATTTAGTGCTTCACTACTCATTCCCTTACTTTCATGTATGTAGGTACAAGTAATCGTGATAGTTATGAGATAAGCAGCGGTTTACAGGTATAGAAGAGTAACGAAATTTTTGTCATTTCATTTCTTTAGCTTTTATTTTATTATGATTTTGTTTATGTATCTAACTATACATACAATTGGATTTCAACTTTTATTTTTATTGATTTGACAACTTTTGTTTATGTATCTAACTGTACATACAAAGGTTTTTATGAAGTTTATTACACATTTTTTATTAAATGCATGCACAAAATAATTAATTTGGGGACATCTTCCTCGGGAGGGTAGTACTTCTGAAAGGGTGTTACATTGTTTCTGAATCAATTCTTTGCAACAAAATAGCACAAACATGTTTGTCTTAATCCCTAATTCATGGATTATATGATTTTATAGTTTATTGTGATTAAATTAAGCAAATTGAGTAGAATAATTATGATTTGTAATTTTATAATTTTATGATGTTATGCTGATTTTGCTTACATTTGTTATCAGAGCAATGCATTTAAGCTGTAAAATCTATAAATTTCATGAAATTGGATGAACTTTGGCTAAATTCTTGAATTGGGGTTTAGTAAATTTTACCAAATTTGTTGGTAATTAGGCATGGAAATAATTTGTTTGTGTTTTTGTTGATAAGACATATTTTAAACATATTTTTGAACTAAAACTCAGTCAAAATCAATCGAAATTAGGGTTGGATACACTTGGTAACAGTCTTGGCTTCACCTCAATTCCCCGTTGATTAGATCATTGTTGCTAGTGTATATGATCATTTTCCTTATGGTTTTTGGACTGATCGTTGATTAGAATGTTTAAATTAGGTGTAGGTGACATTTGCTAGAGGTTAGGGTTCTTGGCTGATTCGCAAGTAGTAATCAAGTTGGGAAGACCCAATTACTCGACTTGTTAAGTCAACAAGTCACCCAAAGCCAGGGTCAATAGTTAGCACATTAACCGATCACAGGTCAATCCAGGTTAATTTAATGGGTTGTTTGACTTGAAAACTAGGTAAACCTAAATTGGACCTATCCCTAATGGGTGGACGCATGTCCTTGGCGTGTTCAAGCACATAGTGCTATTTCCTAATGAGTGAGCATGTTTTCCGCTGTCACATTGTTTTATGACGCATGAAGGTAGTTTCCAGCATGTGTTCGCACGTGCGAGTGTTTATTTGTTTACTAGAAGTGCAAATGCTTATTTTATTGTATTATATTTCATTTATAGCACATCTATGACTTTATTTTGCAATAAATTGCTGCATTTTGCATTAAAATTCTATAAATAGTTGTTTGTTCAATGTATTTGATGCAACTTTGCTTTAAAAGATTGTCAGAGATAATAAATGTTGATATCTCATGAAATCTTTAGTAGGACAATTTTACTCAATATCATAAAAATAAATTAATGGGTTGTTAAAATGTTTAACCGTCAAAGTAATTCATTTATCTCGACTTATGAAATATTTCATATGGTAATGATACATTCTTTAATTTTAATATATGTGATTTTCTACCCAAAGAGGGTTGTGTGTATTAAAACTAATGGTTGCATATGTGTAAATAAATGAGATTAAAAAGGAAAAAATAAAAATTATGTTAAGAAACTATAATTATTCAATATTTTAATATACAACTAAAAGATCCTAAAAACCCTATATATTTGACAAAAGTGATTGGGAAATTGGTTTTGATTTAATAAACATGTTAAAACCATTAAAAAAATCCACTTTTATTATTCTACTGTTTGCTTAGTTTTGCATCGTATAATGGATATTAGTTATATTATTAAATAATATAAATATCATAATATTGTTGGACCTATTTCATGACAATTTGAAAAAAATTAATATTTTGAAAAAAAAATACCATTATTATTTAATGTATCTACTACATTAGATCATAAGACTAAACTTTTAAGAGTTGAAATTTTGTTTTAAATTATGGGGAAAATTTGTTAAAACCTTTATCATTAATAATTGAACATGTCAATAAATTTGTCCTTGAAATGTATTATATTTATAAAATTAAATATGAAAACATACATCGTAACCACGGGGAAGTTCAACAACATGTTCTTATAAAGGCAAAATGCATTTGTGGCCTATTCTGACAAAGGTAAGCTTAGGTTTAAATTCTAATTTTGGTAAATTTACTAATTACATTAATATTAATCATTAAGCTAAAATTATGAATAAAACTGCTTAATATTCTAACATGATGGAAAGTAAATAAAAAATTTATCTTGTGCTTTCTATCATAACACGTGACCTATTAGTGTTTTCGATATCTATTGTAACAACAAAATTAAATTTTAGTGCAAATATATACATTTTAGATACAAAATATCAAATTTACATTCAAATATAATTAAAATAATTATGTTCATGAATAATTGGGAGACAACAAATATCAAACTACAAAATCGAGTTATTAAAGATGTATTTTAAAATTTTAATAATTTAAATATTAAAATAACACAAAATGTAAAATATTAATATTTGTAAATTTTATGATATGATATGAGTTTGTTTTTATATGTATGAGTTTATTTATTTTCTATTATATAACCATTATTTTCCTCCACTACAAATGAGGTCATTTAAATAAAATTTCAAAAGCATTGTCCTTGTTTAAAAAGATTATAAAAAATAATAATTTAATTTTTTTATAAAAATTATACAATATAACAAGCGGACCACAACTTATGAACGGACCCATTAAAGGCTCATAGAAGCATGGTCTAGAAGGTCCTAGGTTGTACCCCAAATTTGGATATTCTAATGACTTGATACGACTCGCAAGGCCTACCAAATTGGGAACCTTGAATTGGCATGCCTTGTGAGCCCACTAGACCAAGCCAAATAAGACACGACCCAACCCAACCTATAAACATCTTTCATCTCAAAGTAGAGATAACAGTAGGTCGTGTCAGATCCAAGGTTCGTATAGTTATGAGTCTTTGGGTTGAGCCAACCCGTAAAATACTTGAGGCTCACGACATGACCATATATATATTAAGTCATGTCTTAGGCCCTTAAAACAATTTTTTTTTTTTTTAGTTTTTTAACTAAAAGAATTAAATAAAATTCATTTTCCAATCACAATATTCTAAACATTTTTATTAATAATTTCTCACTCGTGATGGAAGAATGTCATAGTTACATCAAAAATATTATAATATATAACAAATAAATTCATTTACATAATATACAATTACAAATATAAGTATGATATATATATCATTATCTACTCGTCCTTAACATCCAGATTCTTAAATTATTCGAAGATATCTTCTACGATCCGATTATGTAATTTGCTTTTCATCATGTCAACACATCTAATTTCTCATTACCATATAGTTTAACAATTTCTGGATAATAATTGGTAATTACAAAACTCACCATAGTTTGAACTCTGATCGACAGGGTGTTTACCTTTGCGTAAGAGTGACCATGTGTGTGACTTTCTTCTATCTGGACTACTAGAACTTATCTCGGGTTCTGAACTTTGTGTCTATCTTTCATATTTATTTTCATAAATATTATATATTTTTAATATAAATTCTTTAATATTGTCTATGCAATTAATATGGCTAGTAATTAACAAATTATCATTAATAGCATCTAATAATTTTTTCACTCTAGGATCTAAGACAATAACAGTAGCATAAAGTAAATGAATTTCATTCTAATATTTTTTAGAATTTTGTTTCATTTGTCCAAATATATTTTGAAAAGTATTATGATACATATACTCCTTAAAAATATCACTAGTTTCTAATATACTATACAAAATTAAACAAATAGTTAAATAGTACATACTTGAGCATTACTTTGCGGCTATCTTCAGTAACTCTAATATGTTTATTAAAATCATAACAGTTTTCCAATTATGATATGTAAGAAAAAAAAAAGATTTTCCAAATCTATTGATCAAATATTGAAGAATCATGTTATAAGTATTTCATACCCTTTGCATGCTTTTAATATAACGTATGTTAAATTTTATCCGTTTTTAATTCTTTTCATCTTAACCCCATTGACTTAGATAATTCATAATATTTTTGCATCCATGATAGGGATGATCAAATGTATGCTATGTATTGGAAGACGTGTTCTCTACAAATCAAAGGGTCAAAACTAAGTTGAGTTCAATTTCTAACTTCCCATTGCCCATAGATAATCTCATGTTCAATGTTACAAAAATTTGCGGGTAAGAAAGATTGGTTATCATACAATTATTTAAACTGGTTCAGATCAAGTGGAGAAGAGGCGGCAAGTAAGCTAATAATCAGCATTATCAGACAATATAACAGTGGAACAATTTTGAACTTATAAAAGGCCGTGCAGGCGGGTCTTAGTCACTTTCCACCTTCAGAAATATTATGCCATATACCCATCTCCGCCAAATTGAGGAAAAAATAGTACAAGAAAAACTTGAGCTCCAACCAAATCTGTGATGTTTATTATTTGAGTGTAAATCTAAGAAACGGAAGCCAGCCGCAATATTTGCAATCATTCAATGGAACACCGATGAAAACATTCGACAGTATATCAAGTACATGTGAACAAAAAACTAGGAATGCCCAGCAAATTCCTCAGCTTTGGCTCACTTTCACTAGGAAAGTGCTTTCTGCACCTCAGCTGTAACATCTTTGGGAGGTTTTTCTGCATGAAGATTTGCCACAATGCCCTTCTTGGAGTAATAGTCGATTACCTGCATATTGAATGTCGCACAGAAAAATTAAATGGATTAGGAAAAAAGAAAAAGCCATGCATTTGCAGAACTTCTTCAATCTCATAAAAGGGCATAACCAATTTGATAAAATCACAGGCATAATCAAAATATAGCAGAGTAAATCATAGGTCAATGCCCCTATGGCTCACAAAAAACTCTTATGTGCATTATAAGGATGACTGCAAACAACTGATGACTTAAAGAGAGCCAAGTTTGACATCTATAGTTGCTCTCCAGTGGTAAGAAAAATGAACTAAAATTTTCAGTGGATAGCCTAACGGGAGTAAGATAATAATTACACTGTAGTCACCAATTCAGATGTCAGGTCTTTCAGGATCAAAAGATTGAACTAGACTTCACTGCCAAATTATACCATATACAGTAGCTTGTGAGATGTATTTGCAGAAGAGAAAGCAATATAGACAGTATACCGGTTCAGTTTGCTTGTGGAAAGCCTCCAATCTTGACTTGAGAACAGCTGCAGTATCATCTTTACGTTGAATCAAAGGTTCACCAGTCACCTACATGAAATAAATGAGTAAGGATTGGTAAAGAAACTGCAACGGGTTCACAGAGTTCACCAGCCATGCACATACAAACACCATTCACTTGATCCAGATTTTTTGAACGATTAACTTGAACAAGATGACATCATATGGAAAAATTCTCTTTTGTTCTAGACTCTTATGACATATTTCACTGCACATCTAGATCTGTAAGTAGATAAATTACAATCACTGTAACACAAATCTTCCAGTGTTCTTGCCGATGCAGACTACCATTATTCAATCAAGAATTCGCTTTAAATTTCTGTATTTTAGTTATCAGGACAGGTATGGCCAACCTATACAGTCTCTACGTACAACACCAACAAAGCTACACTTACAAAAAATACTTTTCCTCGGACATCTGGACCTGGAATCCTTATTTAAACTTAAAAATTCTACTTACTCCCTTTCTTCTACATTTTTTCCAGATACTTAGCACAAAATGCCTAGCAAATAAGCTATATGACTAACTATTTATGAATTTAAAAGAAGTATGAAGAGAATAATTCATATTGACTTACATCATCAATACCAGGAACCTTCGGAGGCGCATATTTGGTGTGATAGCTCCTACCACTGGAAGGGTGGATCCAGCGACCGGTAATCCTCTCCTCCAATATGGCATCATCAATTGCAAAATTGAGCACCTTATCAACTTTAACTCCTTGCTTCTCAAGCATCTCATCAAGCTGTAGATAAGGTAAACATCAGTATAGTTAGAAGATGATATAGCTAATCTGGACAGACTCAGTTATTAGAAGATCAACGCCCACATTCATAAACAATAAACATGTACACACATAATCAAGCCACTAAGAAGGAAGTGGCACCTTCTGTGCCTGTGCAACAGTTCTGGGAAACCCATCAAGAATAAAACCTTTCTGACATGAGGGTTTCTTAATTGCTTCATCCATAATGCCAACCACCAAGTCATCAGAAACAAGTTGTCCCTGAGAAACCATTACAAAGAACCCATCAGTCACTAATAACAAGAACCACGAAGATGACACAACATTTTCAAAAGAAAAATAATTCTGACCTGGTCCATTGCCTCCTTAGCCTTAATCCCAAGCGGGGTTTTAGCAGCAACAGCAGCTCTCAACATATCACCTGTTGCCAAGTGGCACAGACAGTACTCATCCTTAATTATTGGTGATTGAGTGCCTTTTCCAGATCCCGGCGGGCCTGCCAATCATGCAATGTTCCAATTATTACAGAGAGAAAACTATTCATATAACAACCGCAAATGCTAAGCCGTGGCAAACACAATCAATTATTAGAAGAGAAATATTGCAGATAAATTCCAGTGTAAAACAAAATACCTTTCTCATTCAATCAATTCAAATTACCTTAAACGAATAAAAATCTTACTAAAAACTTACAACGAAACCCATGAAGATAACAAGTCGAAAACGTTTCAAATTCTATTGCAAAGAACAATTATCCCAAAAAAGAAAAACTTTGTTAAGCCATGAACAAGCATTGACATGTACACATATTGAACGAGAAGTAAGCAGAATAAAATATAAAATTTCGCATATATATTAGAAATGAAAAAGGGATCTGAAGAGAAAAATGAAAGATGTAGAAGGAAGCTTACCAATGAGAATGAGACGTTTGTCAGGTTTGGAGGAGCACTTCATGCGACGGAGGAGCTCAGTCATGAGATCTACGGAGGGCACATCTTCCAAGTTGGCCGTTGAATTACTCGCCATTCTTGCTCAGTTAGGGCTTTTTTTTATTGCAACAAGAACAAGGGAGGGAGGGAGGGAGAATGTGAATGAGAAAGAGTGAAGGGAGAGAAAAAAGGCGGATTCTTTGAGTTCGGACCTTCCAACGCTTCATACACAAGCTGTCTGGTCTTACCAAGTTCTGTCAATTGACTGTTGTGCCCTTCAAGTCAGTCAAAGTTTCAGTCTTATTATGACTAAATTTAATCACAAATTTTCCTTAAAGAGTGAAACATGGACTCTTGATAGGTAATACTTTTTAGGGAGAAATGTTTGGTGACTTTGAGTTATCTGAATATGTTAGCCAAAAATCAGGGAGTAGCTATAAATTTATAACATTTTAGTAATTAAAAACTGGAAATCGAAGAAAAAAACAAGAGTTTGGTGGACATTTTAAGAATAAATTGTTGATAGATATAAATAACATAATCAACAGTCAACGGTGATTTTTTTGGGTAGAGCTCTTAAAGGAAAAACCAAAAAGGCCAGAAAACTTAATCCCACCCAAGGGTTAGTTAATTTTTAAACTTCTATCTATCAAATTTCAAAAACCTAAATATTATTATAAACAACTCAACAGATATTGTCCGCTTTGGGCTTTAGGCCCTCACGGCTTTAAAATACGTTTATTGAGTTAAGGGCTTCTGGCCCCTGTTTATATACAAGCTCAGTAGATAGAACGGAAGCGATGTGGGACTTCAGGTCACAACACACCCCCCATCGCTATCGTGCTGATAACGTGTTATAAACAGCCCAATAGATATTATCCGTTTTGGGCTTCAGGCCCTCACGGCTTTAAAACGCGTCTATTCGAGAAGGGCGAGGCTTCAGGCTCAACCCCCACAGGTTCAGGACCTGTATGGGCCACTCGATAGATATTGTCCTCTTTGGCCTTTAGGGCCTCAAGGTTTTCTTACGCATCTATTCGAAGGGGGGGGGGGGGAGGCTTCAGGCTCAACCCCCGCAAGGTTAGGACCTGCATGGGCCACTCGATAGATATTGTCCTCTTTGGCCTTTAGGGCCTCAAGGTTTTCTTATGCGTCTATTGAGTTAAGGGCTTCTGGCCCCTGTTTATATACAAGCTCAGTAGACAGAACGAGAGTGATGTGGGACTTCAGGTCACAACACACCCCTTCATCGCTATCGTGCTGATAACGTATTATAAACAGCCCAACAGATATTGTTCGCTTTGGGCTTCAGGCCCTCACGGCTTTAAAACGAGTCTATTGAGTTAAGGGTTTCTAGCCCCTGTTTATATACAAGCTCAGTAGATAGAACGGGAGTAATGTGGGACTTCAGGTCACAACATGTTACATATCTAGGTGGCTTTCCACCTAAGCAAGTCAAACCAATTCCATGGGAAAGCATTTATGGAATGGTGGCTAAATGATGATAGAATTGGAAAATTGAAGGAAGGTATTAAATGCCTTTTATATGATCAAGCCAAATTGTCAAGGGAGTTGGTAAAAATTTGTGTATAAATACCTCCCCTCATCTCTCAATTAATATATGCTTCCTTTCATCCGAATTGCCATTTTCTTTCTTGCTTTTCATCTCTCACTTTTATATTCTCTTTATCCAGAAATCAATCTCTCAATTTCTCTGCCTTAATTTCTTTACTTTTATTTCTTCCTTGCTCTATAATAAATCTCTCTCAAAGCTTTATCATCTTTCATTATACTATAATATTTATAACATGTTATCAGCACAATAGCGATGGGGGGGTGTGTTGTGACCTGAAGTCCCACATTGTTCCCGTTCTGTTTACTGAGCTTGTATATAAACAGGGGCTAGAAACCCTTAACTCAATAAACGCGTTTTAAAGCTATGAGGGCCTGAAGCCTAAAACGGACAATATCTAACAAATATCTATTTTTTAGTTATTAAAATTAATAAAATTTATTAAATTAAAAGGTATGATTATCATTTAATTAATAATATTAAAAAAATAAAATTTTATCCCCTCATTAATTTTAAAAACTTACAATTTTTTTTAAATCTAAATTTTGAAAAGTTACATTTTCCTTGTAGGGTTTACATTTTTTCCCTTGCTTCTCCGATGATCGGAGCTAGCTTATAGCCATCTTCTCTGTCAATGCTCTCTCTCTCTCTAACCATAAAGTTGACACTTTCCCTCTCTAAATATGACCGAATCATATGATGAAGGAGAAGATGAACCGACTCTCCTTTATCTCACAATTAGGCCACGATTAAGTTGAATTTAGAGATGGAAGTGTTGATTCATCTTCTTACCACTCTTCTATCCCTAAATTTGGTCGATTTGTCTGTCCCTGGCCTTCGACAAAAACTATTAGGACTCGTTCTAACCTACTAATTCCAAACATACTAATACTCTTATAGGACTTAGTAGGGTGAGATGCAAATTGTAAAATTGTTTAAAATATTCTGTAACACATATTTAACACTTATTATAACATCATGTATAGACCTCTTTCCTTACCATATTTACACACTCAAAAAAATAACATCTGATTGCATTTCAAAATCATGAGGTTAAGTATTAATTAGGCCTCTAGCCTTTTAACATTTACATAAAATCTCTTAAAAGGAATCCATAAAAACATATGTAAAATGAGACACCTACTAGAGATGTTATGTCGTGGCACACCCCAGCAAAACTCAACACAATCTTGGAGGGGAAAAATTTTATAAAAATGAGCTAAAAAGGCTCATTGACAATTTATAAATCCTTTCGAGAATATTGAACATATGTCAATAGAGAAATAAAGTAATATATCTTAATATACCAACAACACAAAGATGTTAAATTCTAAAGGAAAGATTAAAGGCATCGTGATTGTAAGCTATACTCAACCAACACAAGTTAATTATGCCTAAAACCACAAACCCAATCATATACATTAACTTGAAAGTGCTCATAACATAATTCTCTTATTCAAGTTCAAACATTTAACAAGAAAAAGAAATATAACAAACTAGAAGCATTAATGGCCCTATTCTTAGTTATGCTGGACAAGAAACTCTCATACAATCACATTGTCACTATTTGTGAAAAATTCAACAATGCTAACATTATCTTATATAGATTTCTCAAATCAGTCATAAAATTTTACATTCAAATCAATAATCATTGTGATATTAATTAATTAATTGATATGGTTTCTATGCATATTAGAATTCTAAAATAATTAACAAAACATACGTCACACGGTTACAAATATATATTTTGGGAAATATCATATTAAACAAAATATTTGATGTTCAACAATTTGTAATTTATTTACTTTTATTTTTATATTTATTTTATTTAAAACATCCCACCAAATAATCACTTGAACTATTTACCAGTTCTAATATCCTTAAGAGAAATTTGTCATATCTAGTGGGCATCCCCACATGAGTAGAGCGAGGAATAGCTGTTATATCCAATATGTTGTATCTCACTTGGGCAAAACATTCAAATTTGTCATACTTGACATGAAATATTGCACAGACAATTCACTTAAATCTATTATACTTGAGATGAAATATTGCATAGGCAGAACACTTAAAGTTATCATACCTGGCATAAATTATTGATTTTGTGAGAGATTTCCACCAAAATCTATATTACAATTTCTAAAAATTCAAAATTAAGCCATAAAATTCGCATAAAATAAACTATAGATAAAAATTTTGTTCCAACTCACTAATTTGAGTAGACTCAAAGCTAGTGTTGGAATCTCCAACTAATCTTCCTCTTTCCTCACCTATTCACACCAATTTGAAACAACATAGTTAGAATTTTGAAAATCCCCAAATTTGAACAGTGAAATTAAACCTAAGTTAATTGAATGAAAATTGGATACTCTATCCTTATTTTTCTGTTAATTTCCTTTTCTCCTTCTTCTTCTTTCTCTTTGTTTTCCCTTTTTTTCTTTTTTTTCTCCTTTCTTCTCTTCTCTCCCTTTCTTTCTTTCTTTCTCTATTTTATCTCTTCTCCTTTGCACTTCTGATTTTCTTGTAGAAGAAGAGGAAAGCCTAGTGGCTTTATTTAATAAGTTAAAGGAAAATCCATACTTATACACAATTTCACATAACCCCATAAATCTTCACAAAAGAATATTTTGGCTTAACCCTTTCTAACAAAGCACATTTTACCTATTGACTAAATTTTTGGGTATTTCAACCTTCCTTACTTTAAAAATTTCATCCTCAAAATTATATACCTAATTGAAAAATTTATGATACTGAGCCTGCATGTCCTATTCGCATTCCTAAATTGCTTCCATTGCTAAGTGATTTTCCCATTGTACCTTAACCTAAGGAATGGCTCTAGTGCGAAACACTTGTTGTTTCTCATCATTAGTCTTTATTGGTCTTTCTTGGTAACTCATATCTTCTTTTAATTGAATTGGTTGTTGATGAAGAACATGAGAGGAATTGGGCATATACTTGTGAAACATGGAAACATAAAAGACATTATGGATCTTAAATAATTCAGATGGTAAAGCTAATAGATATGCAACAATGTCTACTCTTTCATATACTCTTCTAAGATGATTCTCGCAAAAATACCTTGTCACCTACTTAGAAGTCCATTCTCTCTTACGCTTATCAACATAGCTTTTTTGTTATCTTGAGCAACACTTATCCTTTCTCTAATAAGACTAATCTTTTCATTAGTGTCTTGTATGATATTAGGGCCTAGTAATACTTTCTTACCTACTTCATTCCAACACATTAGATTTTTACACATAGCTACCATACAAGGCTTTATACGGAGGCATTTCACTACTAGCTTGATAACTATTATTATAAACAATTTGCTAAAGGCAAGTAATTAACCCAACTCCTCCTAAACTCCATCATGCAAACCCTTAAAATATCTGCTAATGTTTGAGTGGTTCTTTCTGACTGCCCATTTGTTTGAGGGTGAAAAGTTGTGCTAAATTTCAAATTTGTACCTAAGACATTTTGTGAACTTAGCCAAGACTAAGAAGTAAATTTAGGATCTCTGTTTAATACTTTAGATACTAGAGCACCATAGAGGAGTACAATCTCTGCTACATAAATACTTGTCAACTTATCAAGTGAGTGTGTAGCTTTGATTAGCAAGAAATGGGCTTACTTTGTTAGACAATCCATAATGACCCAAATGTTATCATATCCATTCTTGGTACAGGGAAGACCTGACACAAAATCCATGGTAACATGCTCCTAGTTTCATTGAGGAATAGAAAATGGTTGCAAGAGTCCAATTGGTCTTTGATGTTCAGTTTTGACTTATTAGCACATTAAACATGAAGAAACAAATTCTGCTATCTTTTTTCATTCCTTGCCACCAATAATGATCCCTCAAGGTATGATACATCTTAGTATTACTTAGATGTAAGACATGGGTTAAAACATGAACCTCTTATAAAATCTCCCACTTTAATACCTTATGATCCTATACACAAATTTTGTTTTGGATTATAAGCATCCCAACATCCTTTACTGTAAAATTTGCTTGTAATTTGTTACTTCATTTGTTAGCTTCATCAGATGAGGATCTAAATGTTGTATTTCACTGATTTGATCAATTAAGATAGATCAAACTTAAAGGTTGGCTAATAATATTATAAATTACTCATACTCAACTTAGCCCTTAGGGTTTTTAATTTAGTCAACACAGAATAAGGTTTTATCTTCATACGTGTTGCAACACCTTGAGATTTCCTGCTAAGTGGATCTGCCCCAAATAGTCATCGATCTAACAATCATATCTTTAACAAGCTTAATCCATCTTTACTATCGTAGGTTCAACTCCTTCTGTGTGAATAAATATTTCAAGCTCTGATGATCTGTATAGATTTGACAAGTCACCCCATAAAGATAATGTCTCTAGATTTTTAATGCCCAAACTACTGCTACAAGTTTTAAATCATGAGTCTGGTAGTTCATCTCATGCTTCTTGAGTTGTCTAGAGGCATAAACTATCACCTTCCCGTGTTGCATCAGTACATTGCCTAAACCCTATTTAAATGCATCACTATATACCACAAATTCATCTGTGCTTAAGGGTAAGGTAAGCACAGGGGTTGAAGTCAATCTTGTTTTCAACTTCTGAAAACTTTGCTCATATTCATCATCCCATTCAAACTTTACATCTTTTCAAGTTAGTCTAGTTAACGGTGTCACTATTTTAGAGAATCCTTTAATAAATATTTGATAATACCCAGTAAGACAAAGAAAACTTCTAATATCTGTAACATTGGGAGGTCTCTCCTATTGCAAATCTACTTCAATTTTATGTGGGTTAACATAATTACCATCTACTGAAATGATATGTCCCAAAAATACAACTTTGTCTTGCCAAAATTGACACTAACTAGATTTATCATAAAGTTGTTTTTCCTATAAAGTTTGTAAACCATTCTAAGGTACTCTTCATGCTCTATCTTGCTTTGAGAATAAATCAAAATATTATCAATAAATACCACTACAAATTGATCCAAGAAGAAACAAAACACTATGTTCATCAAATCCATGAATGCTACTAGTGTATTAGTTAATCCAAAGGGCATCTTTAAGAACTCATATTGTCTATAACGAGTTTTGAAAGTGGTCTTTCAAACATCTAACTCTTTAATCTTTAGTTGATGGTACCCTAAATGCAAGTCTATGTTAGAGAAAACTTTAGCACCTTATAATTGATCGAACAAATATGAAATCCAAGGTAATGGATACTTGTTATGTATTTTCACTTTGTTCAGTTGTCTATAATTAATGCACAATCTAAAAGCTCCATCTTTCTTTTTAACAAATAACATTGGTGTTCCCTATAGAGATACACTAGACTTGATAAATCTTTTCTCTACTAGTTCTTGTAATTGTACCTTTGATTCTTTTAGCTCAAGAGGAGTCATTTTATAAAGGGCTAATAATATGAAAGCTGTACCAAGAATCAAATCTATTGAGAACTCAATCTCTCTATCAGGTGACAACCTGGGTAGATCATCAAGGAATTCGTTTAGGAAATCTTTAACCACTAGAATATCTTTTGTCTTTGATTTGCCAACTTTAGTGTCCACAACATGTGATACGTAAGCTTGATATCCCTATTGAAAAAATTATCTAGTGACGATAGCAGAGATAACACAAGAAGGAATAATGTGATGCTCTCCACAAAAAAGAACTCTGGTTTTCCCAATTTTTTAAAGGTTACTTCCTTGCGAAAAAAAATCTATTGTAGCACGACGAGAAACTAACAAATCCATACCTAAAATCATATCAAAATCTTAGATGTCTAAAGGAATCAAATCTTCTTTTACCATGCTACCCTTATACACATTCTCCACAAAAGTTAACTCTCCTATAGGAGTAGCTACCTCTAATTTGCATTCCAAATATTCTAACTCTCTATTGGCATAACTAGCAAATGCATATGAAATAAAAGAATGAGTAGAACTAGGATTAATTAAAGTGAAAGTCTCTTGGTCAAAAATGAGCAACAAACCTGTAACCTTATCTAGAGAGGCATATGCTTCTTGTTGTGCTTGAGTCTGACATCATCCCAATCCCTTATACTGACCACTGTTACTATGAGTACTACTCGTTTGTCCTTTAGTACCTACATTAAACCCCTATCCAGATTCAAACCTTTATTGTCTTTGATACTGACCATTATTCCCTTGAAAATTCTGTTTGAATGATTTTTTAATAACACTCCTACCTTGATTTGACAAAGGGTAATCTCTTTTAAAATGACTAAACTGTCTACAATGATAACAAATTGATACCCTTTTTTGGCATTATTTTGAATGAAATCTACCACAATTATTACATTACGAAGGTTAACCCTTACTACCTTGAGGTGTACTTCATACTGGCCCTTCATTCCAAGTGTTACTACCCTTTGACTATTGTCTCTGAAACTGTCTTTGACCTTCTTGAGATCTAGATCTCACACTCTAAAAGGATTCATTTGACTGCCTAGAAAATTTGCCTTTTTTCTTCTACATTTTGTCTTTATGCCCACTTGTTTTCCCAACACTAACCTTTCCCATTTGTTCCTGGGTTTCTCTTTTCTCTATTTTTGTAAGACTCCTCTCAAGTCTCATGATTGCATATACCAATTTCTAAAACTTTAAGTAGGAACTTGCAGTCTTTGTTATTCTAATTCATCCTTAAAGACCTTTTTCAAATTTTCTACATTTCTCTCCCTTATTTTCTACAATCAATAGGGCAAACTGAAAGAGCTCAATGAATTTATTCATATATTCCTCTATAGACATACTTTTTTAGATTAGTTTAATAAATTCACTTCTTTTAGCATCATGGTACACTATTGAGTAGTGGTGATCTAAGAACTCTTAGCAAAAGTTTTTCCAAGTTATTATTGTAGGATCCCTGTATTTTTGTTGTATCATTTTCCACTAGTGATAAGCGTTACCTTTTAATGGGAAGGTAAGAAAACCATTGTTTTTTAGAGTCTGAGCACTCAATTACCATAAATATATGCTCAGTTCTAATCATCCATGACTCTACAAACGTAGATCTCTAGTCTTATCAAAGGTTTTTACTCCTAATTTCCTTACCTAAACAATGGTGTTGACACTCTCTTGACGTATTGTAACTTGATTTTAAGCCACTCTAGTGACTAACTAAGCCAAACTGGCAATAGTTAGCTCCATATTTATCCCATCACTTTAATGTTCCACATTTGGGTCAACTAATAGTTTAACACTTACATTAGGAGTATGTGTAATTAAGTCTATAGGTGGTATTTAATAATCTGGTCTATAGGCAACCGACTCTCCTATTACTTCATCTTTAGGTTCATTATCCCCTTTTGCAACTTGAGGAGTTAATAAATCTCTAATTGGTCTTATGCAATGTTGGCTACACCATCTCATGATGGTGTCTACAAAATGCAATTAAATTGACTTTAAAAAACTTATATGCATGTTTTATGAAATGCCTTGAGAATCTAAAACCATGTACAACAGTTAGCGAGTGCGACCAATCAGCATCACATGAAAGGTTACTTAAACAGTTATGCACATTCAGGAACTTAACATTTTTGGGTTCCAAAAATCATGCTTTAATATCATAAATGTAACACCCCTCTCTAAATACACATCCCTACCTAGAATAGGTATCTGAAGAGACATGATAGCTTAAGATTTCCTCACTTAAGATTTGTAGCAAAGATAATAAATATACATGATAATTAATTCACTCTTACAATCCTAAAAGTGTAATAAGTCATTCTAAGCATAATACCAATCCCAAAGTCTTAAATCCAACATCATAAAATAGAGTGCATAAATATCATGAATAAACTCAATTATATAAACACAACCCATCATGTAAAATCATCAAAATGCCCCTACTTTATATGTTACCTCGAATTGACCAGTTGACTGCCTTACTACCATCCCATTTCTTTACAATCCTACCTGCAAAACCATAAAATGAACATGTGAGTGAAATACACTCAATAAGTGGCTGACCTTATGACACCTAATAAATGCATAACATAAATAATCTTAATCTCATATGTGTTTGTTATTCAGTCTACTTGGGGTATGACGAATATTTCTCTAACATTCATTTATGTTCAACTTTTTCTAATTATACACAGGGGTGTATCCTCTATACATAAGGGTGTATGTGTGTTTGCAAATACACATACACGGGCACGCAACCTACGATAAGATACACAACCATATGTCCCATACCACATAGACATGTATCTGATCCCAAATTAACATGCCAGTGTGTTCCTTTTACATGAGAATATCCATCTCCAAAAGTACATAGATGTGTATTCCCTACATACCAATGTAAAACGTTATTTTTCCAAATTTTGTTTTTACCGGAATCTACATTTTTCAAGCTGCCCAAATCAATTCCAAACATTCAACTACTCATAATTTAATCTAGTATCACATATATTCATCTCTCAGCAAGGCATAAACTATTACCTTGTTAAGGATCATTCTTTACATAACGTTTTAGTTTAATTTAGATACAACCTCTATAACTATAGAATAGTAGGATGTAATAATCAAACATTGAAGCATAATAGATAGTCACCTCAATAATGCCTTTTCCCTAATCTTTCTTTATCACAAACATATCCATAACACATACCAAATCAACTTCATGGAATATATACATACTCTTACAATAAAGGAATGATTCACATCAAGTGCAACTATCAATAATAATCATATGACCTTAAACATATGTCTATTTAGCAATTCATAACAAATCAAACATGACTCATATACTAAAAGAAAGAAAATTGCCTACTTATCTTTCTTTCGGTGATATGCTAATCTTCTCATGGCAAGGATTGATCTTCAATAGTTTCTTCACGTCCTCTAGCCTCAAGGACTCCAAAATCTCTCTCAACTTTCTATATTTTGCTCTGGAAATTAAAAGGAACCCTTAGTCAAATGCATTTGAAACCTTTTATTTTTTTAATTGAAAATTGTGATATATGGTCATTTACCTTTCATAAACAAGCATGTATGTCGTTATCTAATAATTGCTATTTTTGAAATCACTATAAAATTTCTCCTTATCCAAAATTTAAATGCATTGACCATACATAGACATGTATACCAACATACATGAGCATTTATGTCAACCATATTTAGCCAATTTTCACTCATCTCTTGAGAAAAAACTATTTTGCCCTTGCCATCTCATACATGGGCCTATGGCCTTCCCACACGACTATGAAACCCCAATTTTACACACACAATTTAATTAAACATAATTAATTACAATCAAAGCCAAAAGACAAAAATAACTTTGGACCAATACGTGGGTATTACAGGCAAAATCATCATTTTCAAATTTCATATTATTTATGCATTTATATTTTTGTTTTTTGGACTTTATGGATTGTACACTATTTGAGTTATGGGATTTTAGACACTGTTCATTAGGATGATGGTTAGCTATTTTATGAATTTCAATTATTTTTAGTTATACTTTTTTGCACGCATTTAAGTAATTTTTTAATATTATGCTATATTTTTACTAGATGTGTTAAAAGAGTAAGTTATGCACATCTTTTCGGGTTATATTCTATGTAAGGGTATGTATCTAGAGAGGGATGTTATAGTTCAATTGAATAAAATGATTTCTTTTTTGAGTGGGAGAAATCAATTGGGTTATGACAAAGAATCCATTATCGATTACCTCATTGGAGGTATACCTTAAACCATAAGTGTTAAAAAGTTTGTCACTAAGGTCAGTCAAACATTTCACAATATTAGAGATATTTGTTTGGTGGGTGGTATGACTAGGACAAGGCATGATAATCCTAAAGGAGTCAAAGAGTAATGAGTATCTAATTAGAGTTAGAAAACACCATAAGACTCTCATTTGACTTCAGTGAAATCAAGGCTAGTTATTTGGTTTAAAATCAAACATAAAGTATAATTAATCTGATTTCTAAATATTGTTGAATAAGAGAAGGAAGAAAAGGATAAGTTTCTTATAAAGGAAAAGGCAACAATAAGAAGTATTAGTCTTATAACTCAAATAATAATAAATGTTTTTGGGATGTGAAGTTCGTCAATAGATGAAGGCTAAGTAAGAGGGAGTCCACATATAGGTTTGGAAATTATGTGGACATTAAAGTTATCAATATGGGTACAATAGATATTTTGCTAAATTTCCAAGATTTTAAGACTTCAAAATGGTGTAGCTAAAAAAATCAATGTAGTCTTAAAGTTATAATGAGAAGTAAATTTGGCTAAGTATCTATGGGTAAAGCAATCAAGGTGGCATAACATGCTTAGAACAGCGTTTCTTGTAAATCTATGCCAAAGATTCCTTTTAGGTTGTTGGATATAAAAAAACCTAGCCTAATATAATTTCGACTTTAGCGATATTCCTTTTAAGTAAGGATTTATAATCTTATTAACAAGAGACTAAATCCAAGATTATTTTTAATTACCTCATTAGTCATTTGGAGCATTCTAAAGGATAGAATATTTATTGCCCTAATTAAGGTACTAAACTAATTGGTCCTTATATAGTAAGATTTTTGGGTTTTAAGATAGTCGAAAGTAATACTCTTCCATTTTTTATGGAAGGAACAATAGATATGTCTAATTCTTGATTAGTCCTTAAGGTATGATAGTGTCATGACTGAAATAACAATAAGAGTCAATAAAGTTTACAAAGTCCTATAGAATTTGAGATCACTTTAGAGGATATTCCCATTAAAGAACTGATAGCTAATCTTATAGCAGATGAGTCAATTACAATTGATGTAGTTGTAAAAACTCTTATGAGAAAATTTGATATAAAAGGATGATTTGTTATCATTAAGTATTGTTAGATGTATCTCAGTACGGAAGGTTATATTATTAGTCAAATTTTTCAATCCAATGAACTGTTTAGAAGCTTTCATGAATTATCAATCTGACAAGTATTTATAACCATATAAGAAAAGATAAAGTCTATGATTAATTATAAAGTATGGATCTTTGTAACAACCTAATAGAATTGGTAGCTCATTTGAGCTAGAGCTTCACCACAATGATGTGAAAACTACCTTTCTCAACAAAATTATTAGTAAGGAAGTCTATATGGTGTAATCAAGTTTGTCAAAAGCATAATGAATGAAACTTTTGGTATACAATCTTAAAAAGTCTAGCTATGGCTGAAATAGACTTACTAGCAGTGGTGTCTTAGATTTAATAAAGTGAAATTGCTTATGACTTCATATGAAATAAATTAGAACAATATAGAAATATGAAGATCAATGAGAGCATATTTGTCTTTCATAGTATGGTTCAATATGTTGATAATAGTGATATCAACTAGTTTTATGAGATCAAACCAATTTTATCCAAGAATTTTGCTATGAAAGATCTTGGAAGTGCATAATTTGTTCTTGATATTGAGATCTATTGTGATAAGAATTGTTAACTTTTGACTTATCTGAAATGTGTGCTTAAAAGGTTCAACATGCATATTTGCAAGACAATGATATGTTAGTTGTGAAAGGAGATAAGTTTAGCATCAAGTCATGTCTAAAAAATAAGGCTGAAAGGGAATTCATGTGAAATAACCCTAAAGATAGCACTATTGGAAGCTTGTTGAATGTATAATTATGTACGAGTCTAATATAACTTTTGCATTTAAGATTTTCAATCAATACCTTTCAAATCCAAGTTTTGATTATTTAGTTGTGGTTTAAGAAATGATGAGATACTTGCAAAAGATCAAGATTTTAGTAGTTGTAAAGATGATCTAAAATTTAATTTTGGATATATTATTATACTTGTTAGCTAAATACGTCATATTTGGAAAAAACATTAAGTGTATAGTCGTTGGTAGCAAACTCAACCATGGATATTGGATTCGTAGCTTGTTATGAAGCAACTTCTAAGGTTGTGTGGTTGAAGGATTATATTTTTGAACTACTTGATGTCGATTTTATCTACTATGATAATAATGCAATTGGGTAAGAGACCACCACTAGATTCAAACATACGGAAATAAAAAATCTTATAGATAGGAACCTTATAAAGAAAAGACACATTACAATAAAATATATGTATATTTGAAATTGGTTAAGCCTCTAACCAAAAGAATAAGACATCTAACCTAGAAAGTCATGTTGAAAATATGAGGTTGTTTGGGGTTTTTTGATATTTAAGGGTAGCAAGAATTTTATATTGTAATTGTTTATATTTATTCTTTGATTGTTATCATATTGATATATTTATTTGTATATGAATATATGCGTATATATACTGTTATGGTATAATATGTGTCTCAAGATTAAGGTTTTTCTTGAGTATAAAAATTGTATATTTATGTTTCGTGAGTCTTGAGTAAGGTTGAAAGATACATAAATTTCTCTTGTTTCTTTTTTAAAAATAAAAGTTAAAGAGAAATCATTAAAATGACTGATAGAAATATAACACCATTTGAGACCACATGGTTAGGTGTTATTTCTGCGCGCCACACTTCCATATAACTTATCCATGTTGATTTGGTTGATAATAATTGTGATCATCAATAATCTTATGTCGATTAAATAACATGAGTAATGTATTGGTTTATTATTAGTGATGATATTAACTGAATCAATGATTATAGTGTAATTTATCTTTAGACTATTTTATTTTCTTAATAACAACCATTTAAAGTTAAAATGTTGGTTACCCGGAAGTCAAAAATTGTTTTCATTTTCTTAAAATAAAAATAAAAATAATTAATATTGACCAAATGGAAGAATGTTGGAATATTTTCTGGTGTGAACTCATACTAATTATGTTTTAGTTTAATAAAACTAGATAATTGAATAACTCAATGACAATTTATAGATAAACTAAAATGATTAAAAAAGATAAGTTTAATATACTAAAGAGTTATGATCTAGATAGATAATATTAGTGTAGCCTTAATGGGAGAGTTCATTAACCTACTATATATTGGTTAAACCCCTACTCCGAAACTAAGTAATATAGTTTTTCTCATTGAAAGTTGTTGTTCAGGGAATTCAAGAGTACAGTTGATTTTGGTAGTTTTATAAATTTAAATTATATGACATACACTAAAGAATTTAAATTTAGTATTTTATAATCTATATGTAAATCTTATAGAATTAGGATTGCAAGACTAAAATGACATGTTCATGCAAATTAAATCTTACTGCTGCTAAGAGAAGTAGAAAATGGAGTGGAGTCGTTGGATACAGACAGAGATGGGTTGTTAGAATTGGAAGATCTGGTCGGGTTGATAGGAGGAAGTGAGGAAGACAAGTTGGAGGATTTGAGATAGACTTTGGTATGCACGAATTAGGATGTTGACAAGTGCGGATTTATTACACCCGAATGTTGTGCAGACTTGGTGAGTCCAAGTCCATTGATGATTAACCGTTTTGATCTTGATGCAAGTTTGAAGAATGACCGGATGTGCAGATGGGGTTGTTATAATATTATAAAAAGCCATGGACGATTAAATTAACTGTTTCTTCTTCTTCTCTTTTATATGGGAAAAATTGTAAGAAGTTTCTTTTGGGCATTTTTTCAAAAGCTGAAAAGCTGTTGATGGTAAGAGAATTGGCAGTATTTGTTTCAAGGTGGCACGCGTATCCATGAAGAAGAAAATAATTCTTTAATTTCCAGAAACAAAATTCGAAGATTTTGAGTGAATTAAGGTGAAACATCTCAGGAGTTCCTTTGAGGATAGCTCCTTGGTTAATCAAGCAGGGGGTGTTGAAAATAATTGAAGAGTATTACTACTAATTTAAGCCAACATTTATTTTTTTATTTTTAACATAAACTATGTAATTTGTAAATAAAGCATTATATATAAAACATTAATTAATTAATTAACATTTACATCATCACATTATCAATTTGATTTATCTTTAATGTTTACAATATCTTATCATATAATATATAGTATTAATTAGTAATTATTTTGCATTACTTTCATTCAAGAAACCGTCCTCTAACGAAGCAGAAAAAACTCCATCACATTCAAGACTTCCAAACAAATTAATACGATGATTTCCAAACCCAAAAGAGATATTTTCCAGTCAATCTAAATGAGTTAATTAATTTTTTTTTGTATGCAGTACAGTGATAAGTAGATTGAACAAAGTTTGCCCCATTATACAATAGTAAATCCCCATGACTGTTTGAGAATAACTATTTACTACAATAAAACAAAAAAAAAAAAGATAATGAAAGGCAACAGGCTAGCACTCTGAATCCTCTTCTCCATGTATGTTCTCATTGAAAGGCAAGTTCTGTACTGGCATAATATAGAAAAGAGATGAGCGCAGAATGAATGACTCACTCCCTTCATTTGCATATGCCTTAATCTTAATTTCAACAAAAAAAATTTAAGTACGGCAAGTTAAAGCAGTTAGAATAACTGCTTGGGAACCAGCACAACAAAAATATGTAATATTTTCAAATACTTATGATTTGATGAAAAACTTGTACTACTCTAGCCTTAGAGCACAAATGTTTACCCTCTAATTTACTTGGTTTTTATATTATGCTTGTGATAATCACAGAAAAACAAATGGACAGCATCGGCAAACAGTACAGGCAAGGTGGAAATACTAGTAATATGTGCACTGTTGCGCCCATTGCCTGCTTATTTGCCAGCAGCTTTTCACAAGCTTCTTCCGAGAAAAACCATCTTAATTCTCATGATTGAAAATCATTGTAAATCAATTATGCAAAGTTCACTATTAAGTTGAAGATGGGAAATTAATTCACATCGTCATTTGACCGATCAACATATGCACTAGGTGATAAGGAAACTGCATTCTGAAACATTCTCTGACTGTCCGCAACTTATTTCAACTATTTTTTGGAATATAAATATTTTAATTTTTTGACGTAAATATGTTATTCTAGGATTTCTAGGATATCTCACTATTCAAGTAATTGGTAATTAAATAAATATTTTATTCTAGTATATTAAATATTTTTATTCTGGGATATCTTATTATTTAGGAAATTAATAATTAGTTGATAATATCTTTGGGAAATTAAAATAAATGCCCCTTTTATTGGGGCAATAAAAAATTTATCCCAAATTTTGGGGTTAAAGCAAAAATACCCTTAAATTAAAGTATTTAAACGAAAATACCCCAAATATCCCCTTAAATACCAAAACTACCCTTCTAAATTAAATTATTATTTTATTTAAGGGTAATAAACAAATTTACCCCTAATGTTGGGGTTTAAACCAAAATACCCCTAATCTAAAGCATTTAAACAAAAATACCCCAAAATAATACCAAAACTACCCTTCCTCTATTTCTATATAAACCACATATCTTCCTTCATTTTTAACATATCTGAGAGAGATTTCTGAATAGAGAAAATAAGTTCGTGTTCAGGATTTCAGGCGTAAAGAGAAAAGTTCGTCATTTCGAGGTATTTATCCCTGTCATTACTTCAATTGTTATTATTTTATTAATAATACAATTATATGTGTTATTTTATATAATAAATTATAGTTATGTGTAATATGTAAAATAATAAAAATTAGATAGGTTATGTTGTAAATATTATAGTAGTATAGGATAACATGATATTACTTCAATTGTTACTATTTTATTAATAATGCAATTATATGTGATATTTTATATAATAAATTATAGTTATGTGTAATAAGTAAAATAATAAAAATTAGTAGACTATGTTTAATAATATTATTCTGTCAATTTGAATTATAGAATATATATAATTGTGTAATAGACATCTGTAAATAGTATTTTCAGTCGTATTATTTAGGGTTATGTTGATTATATATTTTATTTGGGCAATATGCAAATTTATCCCAAATTTTGGGATTTAAGCAAAAATACCCTTATATTAAAGTATTTAAACGAAAATGCCCCAAATATCCCCTTAAATACCAAAACTACCCTTTTAAATTAAATTATTATTTTTTAAGGGTAATACCAAAACATGATATATTTAAGTATTCACAATATATAATTGAATTATGAAATAGGTATAATTGTGCAATAGACATCTGTAAATAGTATTTTCAGTCGTATTATTTATGTTGATTATATATTTTATTGTAGGATTAATCTAAATGGCTGGATATGCTTCAATTAGATATGGGGAAATTGGATAGAAAAGGGTGACAATGTTATAAAATATGTTGGAGGTACTAGGAAATTGATTAAAATTCCAGAACACACATCATTCGAAGAATTAATCCAAATAGTGAGCGACAAGTGTAATATAGATCGAAAGATATTTAACATTCAGTTAAGCATGAAACCGAAGCATCTCGACGACGGTTTTCCGATAGAAATTTCGAATGATGAAGATGTTGAGGTTCTTAACGGTCTATTTAATCTCTTCAAAGAATGTGTTCCAGTTTTTGTTATAACTACAGTTAATGATGATAGTTATAAGGCTCAACAAGCAGATGAAGATTTACAAGGTGGTGAGCCAAGCAGTTATCCAGAAAATCAAACAATTGGTGTAGAAGAGATTCAAAATATCGAGATCAATCCGAAACAAGAATTTATAGAGGAAGATTTTGCATATCTAAATGAAGTTAATGTTGATGCATTGTATTGCGCAAAAGAATTTCTTAATGGGTACGAAGCAACTTTTCCAGATTGGAGTGAATTTGAAGGAAATGTTGTACATAATATTCCAATCGAAGAATCAGAGGTTGAAGAGAAGACCTATGTTAATAAAGATATTAGAGGTGCAAGTAGTTTTCCAGAAACTACTCCTACTGGTGGGAATGTTCATACTGATGCATTTCATTGATTACCACCTTTTTCTGATCAACCATCTACATCCAAAAGCTCAAAAGTATTGATCGATACTGATTCTCTAAAAGTTGGTACATTATTTCCAACTAAACAACATGTCATTGATGCGATACATCAAGACACGCTTCGTAGGAGATATCAATTCTTTGTGGACAAATCAGACATGATTAGATGGGTAGTTAAATGTCGTAACGAAGAATGTAAATGGCGTGCACGGGCAGTTAGGGTGGGAGAAAATGATAGCTTTGAATTACGTCGTATGGATAGTTGTCACACATGTTGCAGAAATCAGATATTACCTTATCATAGGCAAGCAGGTGCCCGAGCTTTAGGGTAAATTTTGAGGACCAAATTCATTTTAGTTGATCGTGTTTATCGATCGAAGGAGATCATTACTGATATCACCGACCGATATAAAATTGATATATCATACGCACAAGCATGACGAGCAAGAAATTAGACGCTTCAATCATTGAGGGGGACACTAGAAGAGTCGTTTATGTTGCTGCCAGAGTATTACCTCAATATAAAACGTTGTAATCCGGGGACGGTGACACATATACTAACGGATGAGGAGGATCAATTTAAATACTTTTACATAGCATTCGGTTGTAGTATCCGTGCATTTCAACAACATATTCGACCGGTTATTTGTATTGATGCTGCTTTCTTAAAGGGTAGATATCTGGGTCAACTATTTATTGTTGTCGCATTAGATGAGAATAATCAGATATATCCACTTGCTTTTGGGATTAGTCTTAGGGAAGATCATGACACATGGTGCTGGTTTTTAACAAAGCTGAGAGATTGTATTGGTGAGGTACCTCATTTAGCCATCATTTCAGATCAACATGTCAACATATTTTCTGTAATAGCTGAAGTATTTCCTAGTGTGCACCACGGTTATTGTTGTCACCACCTCTATTGTAATATGCGGTCCAAGTACAAGAAGAATGCCAAAGTTGCATGGATGTATTGGAAAGCAGCTAAGACATACACAGAGTATGAATTCCAATAGGTAATGAAGTCATTGGCCCGTATGCACCCTGATGCAGCTGCATACCTTGCGAGGTGGGTTTCAATCGATGGGCACGAGCATATTTTCCAAGGCATAGGTACAATGTAATGACTACCAATATTGCTGAGTCATTTAATGCCTTGGTTAGACACGCTCGAGGCTTACCTATTACGATGCTAATCGAGTTCATCAGAGGTACATTGCAGCAATGGTTTTATGAAAGAAGAAATCATGCCAGTAAGTTCATATTCACTATTATAATATGTTATAAATGTGTGTTACTAAACTTATACTTGATTACTAACCAGATGTGTTTATATTTATATGATTTACAAATGTTTGTACCAGCCCAGTCACACCTTAGGTTGAAGATAAGATCGTCAAACGTGTATGAAAGTCTTCAAACTTGGAGGTGCATCCTATAACATCTGATCGATACCAAGTCCTTGGTAGTGGCCAATATGATGCCATAGTCAACCTGACGGAGCGTATATGTACCTGTAGAAAATTTCAATTATCACAGATTCCCTGCATGCATGTTATTGCTGTAGCTAGATATATGAAGCTCACAACCTGCATTCAATGGGTGCATCCATACCACAACACAACTTTTTATCGAACAGTTTATGTAGATGCAGTCAATCCATTGGGAGATCAGTCAGAGTGGCTTCATCTGGAGGAGGCAAGTGTTATCCACCCACCGTATATGCATCGTCGTCGTGCAGGCCGTCTAGCAAATAAAAACAAACATCTTTCTCAAGGAAAGGTTGTTGAACAACTTATCTGTAACCGATGTCATCAACCTGGACATACAAGATAGAATTGCAGAAGCCCTATTCCAGTACCTAGTTTTATACCATCAAGTTCAGGAAGAAAGAAGAAAGATGGAAAATAATTGTACTTGTTAATTTTAATATAGATGTTGTTTTTGTACTTGTTTCTGTAACTCTTATGTTTGTGGATGTTAATTTTAATATAAATGTTGTCCTTGTACTTGTTTCTGTAAACCTAATGCTTGTGATTGTTACAGAAGACAATTTTAATATAGATGTTGTTTTTGTACTTGTTTCTAACTATAGGATGTTATCTTTTTATGTCGTTTTTTTTCCATTATATTTGTCGCTTACGGTAACTATATAAAAGGCAAATGTATATAAATGAATCAATATATGGATAAACATATATACAAATACAAATAACATATAAATAATCGTCAATCAATATCCTAAAAATATAGTTGCGTGCCTAAACGAGTGCGCAGACGTAACGAGTCCTCCCCCTCAAAGGATAACGATCGATGAAATGCTAAACACTCGATGTATTGTAACATGAACACCCTACAGTCACCTGATAGGGGCGCCTGTTGCGGTACATCCACCACCCTATGCAATGTAAATGGATCGTCCCGTGGACTCTGGAGCGTCTTAGACCAAAATGATGTCGCAACTAGCAAATATGGTATCATCAACGTATATCCCAACATCTTTCGCCTAAATAGCTCTGGGTCAGTAGTGAAACTCTATAAGGAGTCATAAACCATAATCTTCCACTTCTTCAAATCTAACACCCCTGCTACCTAATGCGTATTATCGAAGTTTATTGGGATATAAACCTGCACACGTTGATATAATACATATTAGATCTTAATCCATTATTCTTCGAAAGGTACTTGAGATTCGAATACTAACCTGATCGATTATACCCCAAGGTTGTAAATGCAAGTCATGTGGGTAATCTACATTCACCATACGTGTAAAGAGCAGAGGGAACTAGTAGCTATCCTGATTTCTCGTCCAGGCTGCATACTCATGAGGGATGTATCCAACAAAGCAACTCAAAATCGTCGTCCAGTTCTGTCGAACATTCGTAGTATCATCATACTGGCGTCGACGTAATAACCCAAAAAATGAATCAACATGTTGGAAAAACAGAAAAATAACGTTATCAGGCCATAGAAGGATTATCTAACCAAAATACAAATTTTATTTGTTAAAGTGAACTCACCTCGTCAGACAACCATCCGGAGGTGTCCATTATTGTTATATCCAAAGTATATGTTACTGCTTAATAAATTAGTACTTACTGTATCTCCAGTGAAGATAGTTAAGATGGAATCCCATCCCGGAATGTCCTTCGTGTGCCATCTCAACATCCAAGCAACTTCTACAATCGGCAACATATCTACCCATCGATATAATGAGTCCAGTGTCTCATATATCTAAAACTGCAATATCAACATAAATCAGTTACTATATATATTTACAATCATATTAAACTAATTTTATTTTAAAAAAAAAAATTTAGTTTGAATTAATAAATACCATAATTACCTGAAACGCTAGTGGAAATCCCATGATGCCATACTACTTAAGTTGGTTTTCCTTTTTCTTTTTCGGGTTGAAATCTATAGAAATTCGGGAGATATTATCGCATATAGAGTGATATGTCATCTACCACACTCGTACTCCCCACGGGTATGCATTAAACCCATCAAGATGATCAGCTAATTATAATATCTTCTAGGGAATTGTTTTCCTCAAATCACTCTCTAACAACCCCATGTGAAGATAAAACAATAGTGTTAACTTCACTGCATCAGTGTCATCCTCCCCCCACGGTCTCTGCTGGAAACACGGCTCAGATCAACATATGTAACTGATTTACACCTATGAAAATATGTCTGGAGGATTCGATCTGTGGCCTTCGATGGAATATAGAGGTCGATATCTACCAGATGACTGAATCGAAGGTCTGTCATAATAGCAAACTCATACACACTGAATCTGACATCCACATCATTAACTCGAAACCATAACTCCTCTCCTGAGGTAACCTTATTTACCGCTCGAAGGATGAATGAATGTATTAGAACCCCACTAAATCGACTATCCTTCAAGTCCAAGAAGTATTCGAAATAGGTACGTCGAAACATTTGTAATTGCCTCTTTGTTAATAATTTTTTGATCACGGCTCCCATATCTCTATATCCACGTGTAGTAACTTGAGCCTTGAAGTGTTTTTTGAGAGGAAATCGCAGTTCATCTCTGCTTTCGTCCCTTTTTCTCTTTTGTACAACTCTCTGGATGAAAATTAAATTATAATTATATTAAATTTATATAAATTTTAGGGAATAAATTATTCAATTCTATACATAGATGCCTTATTCGAAAAAACAGATATCAAATTCGAATTCTACACGTCAAAAAACCTTAAGATGGATAAATTTCAATTTGATCCTATATGAAAAATATCAAAAAAGCCCTAAAATTTAATATAATCGTATTCTGCTCCCCTGATTCCAACCACAGGAAACGCATGCTGGATAACTCTGGAAAACCATAATTTGCCCCTACCACGCGAATTCACGTGTCAACTATGCGAATTCGCACATCAACCATGCGAATTCGCGTGTCAACAACACGAATTCGGGGGGTTGACCGTAATTATGCGAGTCAACAAAGTTTTCCAATTTATATTATGCCCTACCACACGATTACGTGTAGTCCACAAAGTTTGAAAAGTGCAAAAAAAAACCCCGTCTTCAACAATTCTCACCACACGAATTCGTGTGGTCACTGCGCCATTCGCGTGGTGACCACCGAATTCATATGGCCACATTTCACCCTTCAAACTTCGTTTTTCAAACTCCATTTTAACAACAATCAAATCTACACCTAATGTAACACAAAAGCCCTAAGAATATTCATCCAAATCACAAAGAAATCAAGCATTTTCGTCAATCATACCAAATCGGAACCCTAACGCTAAACTAGGTAATTTCACATCAAATCGCTCAAATCATCAACCAAAATGCATAAAGAGATGACAAGGGTTGTTTTACTAACCTTTTTGTCCATCTTCATTACTGGAAATATTGCAAAAATCATTGGAGAAAATCGATGTTGCCGGGTGCACGAAACACGAATTCGAAAATTTTGTTTTCGTGTGTTTGACCGAATGCACGTGGTTAACGTCCATTTCGTCTCTGAGGGGCATTTTCGTCTCTTCCTAATTTTGGGGCATTTTTGTTTAACAGTGAAATCTAGGGGTAATTTCGTTTTACTGCCTTAATTTTGGGGTAATTTAATTAATTTCCCAATATCTTTTTCATTTTTATTGATTTGTGTATTGATAAATATTGTAACTTTATTACTTGGAAATACAAGTTGAGAATTTTTTTCAACTCACAATCTATTTTGTGGTATCAGAGTCATTGTAGAACTAGTTCTATAATCGATTATCTCAAAATAGTCTACACTTCATCAATAATAGACAATAATCAAAATAAGTCCAGTTCTTCTACTTTATCTCAAATCTAACCATTAATCGTCAACCCTCTTAAAAACACTTTTCCTCTTTACTCTATCAATATGTCATTCAAATATCCATTAAACACACACCTCTAACTACACATCATGGTGTTTTCAGTTTCATGACATTCTTCTAGGTTATGATCTTATAGGCTTCATTGATGGCTCATAACTGTGTCCACCACTAACCATCATGTCAGACCACTCTCTTTGGATTCATCAAGATCAGCTGATTTTAAGTGTAATTGTTGGTTCCATATCTCCTAATATTGTCTTTTTAATTTCTTATGCAAAAACTTCATGCAAGACTTGGACAATTTTGGCTAACACATGCCAAACCAACCCACGTTTGCCTAAATCAACTTGAGGAGATCTTTGTCTTCTCCAAAAGGGAAAAAAATCAGTTACAAATATATGCAACAAATCAAGGTTATTGCTAACGAGCTTACCATGTTTAACACACCAATTGACAACAAGGACCTTGTGTTAAAAATTCTAGTCGGCCTTGACGATGACTACAAAGACCTATGTTTAGCCTTGTGCGTATGAGAAACTCCAGTTACATTAATAAGTTGCATGAACAACTGATAAATCATGAAGCATACATCAAGTTTGAAGTGCAAAAGAAGCAGAGGTTGCCAAACATGTCTACCTCTGCCAATCTTGCTTAGAAATCTAACCCCTCATCCTTTAAAAATAACCACCAACAATATCTACATCAGCCTTCTCCTTACAATCAAAATCGCTAGTTCTTATAGTTGGAAAATGTCAACTATGTGGCCAACATTGACATTCTGCAAATGATACTCTACACACTAATATATGCCTTAGAACCACACTCCATAATCTAATACCTCATTAGCCTACACTCTTCAAACCCTCTTTGTAACCCTTGCCACACCCTTAACCACTAAATGGCTCTTAGATTCTAGTGCATCTCATCAAGTCACCTTTGATCTTCATAATTTGTCTCTTCACACCAACTATCCCACCCAAAACAACATCATGATTAGATATGCTACTAATCTTCCAATCACCCACATTGGTTCCACTTTTCTACCTTCCTCTTCTAAACTATTTCATTTAAATAATGTTCTTTGTGTTTCATCCATGAAACAAAATCTGATCTCTCTTTTCTAGTTATGTTTAAATAACAATCTTTATGTTGAATTCTCACTTACGTTTTTTTTAAAGACCTTTGCACAGGGGCAGTAATCTTATAAGGGGTAACTAAGGACAGTGTCTACAAGTGGTTGTGTTCGTCACCATCCATATAGTCGATTGTAGTCTTCTTCTCTCTCAAAGTTTTAGTTGACCAATAACATCACTGCTTAGGTCATCCATCACTCTCCATTTTGAGTTATCTTATGTCAACCAAAAAATTACCTATGTCAATGTTCGATTGATCTAAATTAACGTGTAATTCATGTCATTGCAATAAGAACTCACAAACTGCTTTTGTCTTCCTTATCTCTTACTAGTTCATGCCCTCTAGAATTACTTTACTTTGATGTTTAGACCTCACCAATTACTTCCATTAATGGCTATAAATACTATATGATATTTATAGATCATTATAGTCATTACATGTGGCTTTACAACCTAAAGAAAAAATCTGATGTTCATGACATTTTTATAAGATTCAAAGCATTTGTGGAAAATATTTTCAAAAACTCCGTTGTTACATTCTACATTAATAATGAAGGTGAGTATAACTTTTTCAAGTCTTTTCTTGCAACTAATGGAATATCTCATCTCACCATTTTACCACATGCACCAAAACATAATGACTTCTCAAAACGTCGTCATCATCACATAGTCAAAACTGGTCTTACTCTTTTTATCATGCTTACATGCCATTCATTTTTTGGCCTTATGCTTTTAGTATCGTAATTTATCTTATCAATCGCATGCCTAAGACCAATCTCTTCATGATGTCATATTTTGCAAAACTTTTTGAGTGTACACCAAACTAACGTAAATTAAAAAATTTTGGGTGTCTTTGTAATCCTTGGATTTGACCATGTGGTTCTCACAAACTTGCACAACACTCTCAACTATGCATTTTTATTGGTTACTCTTTCATTTCACTCTCTTAAGCCCAATCTTCCTCAAGCTCAAACTCACTAAATTATCCTAGTCCACCACTCTTATGACCACCTGCCAATATTCATCCAATGCAGATTAGAGCAAAAAATAACATACACAAACCCATATAGAAATTTAGCCTTGTTACACTTCATAACCCTACTACCAATGCCATACTGCCATACCCAACACCGTCACTTAAACCCTAAAACACTAAGAATGGCATGAGGCTATGTTTGATAAGTTTAATGCTCTTCTTTATAATGGCACATGGGATTTAGTTCTCCCCAACTCAACTCAAAATCTCATTGGTTGCAAGTGGATCTTTTAAATTAAAAGGAATCAAGACAACTTTATTACTCTCTACAAAGCTCACCTCAAGAGTTTCGTCAATGACCCGGTATTGACTTTCATGAGCCTTTTAATCCAGTCATCAAACCTGTAACTATTCTACTGGTACTTAGTCTCATTTTATCACGTGGCTAGCATCTCAAACAATTGGATATCAATAATGTTTTCCTTTATGGTCATTTAACTAAAGATATCTACATGTTTCAACCTCTGGGCTTCATCAACAAAAACAATCCCAACTATGTATATCATCTTAAAAAGGCTTTTTATGGACTTAAACAAGAACCTCAAGCATGGTATAATGAATTTTACCAATTTCTATTATCAATTGGGTTTATCAACATAAAGTTAGACACTTCAATATTTGTTTTTCAACAAAACAACTTGACCATGTATCTTTTGGTGTATATAGATGACTTCATTTTCATAAATAATAATGCAACTCTTCTTGACAACTTCATTGCTCAATTTGTTGCTAAGTTCTTTATAAAGGATCTTGGTGATCTTTTTTTATTTTTAGGCATGAAGTACTTCCTCAATCCACTAGAATCTTGTTGTCGCAATGAAAATGCATACATGATCTCTTGGAGAAAACAAAAATCCTTAATGCTAATGACATCCAAACACCCATGTCTCTAAATAATGTTCTTAAGCTTCAAGATGGTATTAACTCTCTCACTGATGAAAAGGAATATTGGTCCGTAGTTAGTGGCTTGCAATTTCTCTCTCTCATGTGACCAAATATTGCCTTCACTGTTAACAAGTTATCTTAATTTATGTATTGTCCTATAACTCAATATTGGTTTGCGGCCAAACATCTACTTCGTAATCTTTGTGACACAATCAATCATGACCTATTTCTTCGATGTCACTCTCCCATGACTCTTCATGACTGCTTTGATGTTGAATGGCCTAGAAACATTGACAATTACATATCTACTAGTGCTTATGTTGTGTTCCTTGTCATAATGGTATCTCTTGAAGCTTCAAGAAATAAAAGACGATTGCTAAGTCCTCTCCTAAAGCTAAATACCAAGCAATTGCCTTCAAAACTCCTTAAATCACATGGCTCCAATCATTACCACATGAACTTGGAGTTCACTTGCCAACTGTTTTTGTAATTTATTGCGACAACATTAGTGCTACTTATCTATGTGCAAATCTTGTATTTCACTCACATATAAAACATGTTGTTGTAGACTTTTATTTTGTTCGAGATAAAGTACAATGTTGTAAAGTATGTGTCTCTCATGTATCCTCTAATGATCAACTTGTCGATGCTCTTACTAAGCCTCTTCTTTGCCAACAGTTGCAATCACTACAAGTTAAGATTGGTGTCCAACCATTGACCACTATCCTTGGGGGGCATAATAAGGAAAATGCAGAGTCAAATATTCTTTATCTTTCTATAATCTATTTCATCTATTTTTTGGTGTAAATATTGTAGTTTTTGGATGTAAATATATTATTCTAGTATATCAAATATTTTATTCTAGGATATCTCATTATTTAAGAAATTAATAATTAAGTAATAATATCCTTTCCTTTTTTATTGATTTGTATGTTGTATAAATATTGTAACTTTATCACTTGGAAATACAAGTTGAGAATTTCTTTCACTTCATAATCTTTTTTACTAGGTAGCTTCTATAAGTTTTTCAAGCTCAACTAATCATAATACATACAAAACAAAAGTGAAGACATCTTTGCTAAAATAAACACATGTAATATGCAAATGGACAAACACTTAGTCTAGTAGTTTGACTTATGTAAAGACAACAACTATTAAAAAGTAAATAAAAATTAAAAATTGACACCTTTAACTAATCCTTATAGATACTATAGGAAAACTACTTAATTTATATTTGATTTATTGATAACACAATCTTCACATAAATTATTTTGACTATTTGCTGAGCATAAACAATTTCAATTTCAATTTCAATTCCAAGCCAATGAAGCTTGTAATTGAAAAATTCAAAAAAATATTATCCTCTTTTATATAAATTAAACACATACCTAAGACTAATCCAAAAATATAATAATGATTTCATAATCCAATAATGATGCGAACTTCAACGATGATGCGCGAAACCTGATCAAGAATCGATTTTTGTTTAGGATTGAAATAGGTTCCATCTTAACCCGACATGAATGAAATTCGTTTAAACCTTGGAATAGATTAGTGATTAGAACACTACAAGGGATGAACCTTGATAAGTTCTTGATATTTTTAAATCAAGAAGTTGAAACCTTAAAACAAGGTTGAAACTCATGGTTACTAATTGTTTTTTCAAAATGGTGTCTACAAACCTTAAAGGCCTAACTTGACCTTAACCCAATGGACTGCCCAATTTACCTAAGCCCATTAACTAATTAAATGCCCAATAACCTAAGTTAAAAACCAAAATGATATTTGGGCTTTAAAAATAACTAATTTAAGTTGCTCATTACATAACACATAACTTAAATAAAAACTTTGGCTTTGATAAAACAAGTCTTAGCTCATTACAAAATAATAATAATAATAATAATAACATAATTCTAGGCCTAACCAAGGCATGCTTGGATGTCTTCCCTTGAATGTTTTCTTGATGGTCGAATATGACATGCTACTCTTAGATTGGGTTTTTATTCCCCATGGCCAATTCCTCTACTCCTTCTTGAATTGAGAATTGGATCAAATAAACTAGTCTCTTGATACCTTCCTTAACCCAATTGGCCTTCATGATGCTTGACTTTGACCAAAGCTCTTCCATGAGTTCATTTAAGGCTTGTTGCAACTTCTTGGCTCAACTCCTCGTAATTGGTCCTACTAGTATTTGAAGTGGATTAACCTTATGGCTCAGTGCTCTGATCGGTGCTCTGATGATGTCTCCATCACTCCCCCCTCTTAAGAAAGATTTGCTCTTAAATATGAATTATCAAACAAAGATAAGTTAGAAACATTAAAAGTACCACTGACATTGTACTCATCTACCAGGTCTAATCTGTAGGTATTATCTCTAATTCGCTGGAGGACATAAAATGGACCATCTCCCCTTGGGTGGAGTTTTGACTTCCGTTACTAAAGAAATCTTTCTTTTCGCATGTGTACCTACACCAATTCTCCTGGTTAAAATACCACATTCTTCTTTCCTTTGTTAGCTTGCTTAACAAACTACTCAGTCTATTTTTTAATGTTTTGTTTTGTTTGACCTTCTCATGAATCTACTTCATAAGTTTTGCTTTTCTTTTCCCTATCTAAGCTAGTTCTCTCATCAACAGGCAATGGCAAAAGATCCAAAAGATTTAGTGGATTAAAATCATAAACGATCTCAAACGGGGAATAACCTGTAGTAGAATGCACCATCTTATTATATGCAAATTCTACGTGTGGTAAACATTCTTCCCAAGTTTTTAAGTTTTTTTCAATCATAGCACACAGTAATTGAGTTAATGTCCTATTTACTACTTTAGTTTACCCATCAGTTTATGGGTGACATGTAGTGGAAAATAAGAGCTTCTTACCTAATTTTTCCCCACAATAACTTCCAAAGTAGCTAAGAAACTTAACATCTCGATCAGACATGATACTCCTTGGAACTCCATGTAAATGTACTATGTCCTTGAAAAACAAATCAATAATATTAGTAGTATTATCGGTTTTAAGGCACAGAATGAAGTGTACCATTTTGGAAAATCTATTAACAACTACAAAAATTACATCCCTACCCTTCCTTGTCCTAGGTAACCCTAACACAAAGTCCATAGAATTATTAACCTAAGGTTCACTGGCTTGCTTACCTCTAACACATCTATTACAAATATGCTCAACATCTCTTTTCATATGTGGCCAAAAGAAATGCTCTTGTAAGATGCCTAAGGTTTTAGCTATGTCAAATTGACCCATTAGTCTACCCTTATGTGCTTCCCTAACAAGCAATTCACGCAAGGAACTTATAGACACATATAATTTATTCTCTCTAAACAAATATCCATCATTCCTATAAAACTTACCAAATGCAACTTTCTCACAAGCAACATAAATACTGGAAAAGTCTACATTAGTCACATACAAATCATATTATTCTTCTATTGACATTCTTATTACCAATTGTAAGTTTAGTACATCATTTTCAATAATCAATATGTTATTGACATACAATTTCATAAATGCTATTATTCTTTTATTGACATTCTTATATGCACACATTTTATCTTCTTTTTTGATAAAGTTGAACTCATGTACAACATCATTAAAACAAATATTTGATCTCTTCGAAGCTTGCTTGATTCCATAAATGGACTTTTGTAACTTACATACCTTACTAACTTGTCCAACAAGAATGAAATCATCAGGTTATGCCATATAAACATCCTCTATAAAGTTACCACTTAGAAAAGTTGTCTTGACATCCATCTACCAGATTTCATAGTCATGGTATACAATAATTGCAAGTATAATCTTAATAAACTTAAGTATCGCAACTAGTGAAAAGGTCACATAAGAGTTAATGCCATGTTTTTGGTGAGACCTTTGGTAATTAATCATGCTTTATAGGTATGCACATTACCTTCCATATTAATTTTCTTTTTGAAAACCCATTTGCACCCTACAAATTTTACCCCTTTTGATGCATCCACAAAAGTCCATACTTGGTTCTAGTACATGAAGTCTATCTCAAATTTCATGGCTTAAAGCCATCCTTTAAAGTCTAGACTCGAAACAACATCAAAGAAAGTCATAGGTTCATTATCATGTTTGACCAGTATGTCACCGTGTTGAGTCATAAGAAAGCCGAATCTTTTTAGCTCTTAGCATACTCGACTAGACTAACGTAGCTCTTATGTATATTGAGTTGGCTCACTATGTTTCACCTGAGGTGGAGTGACCTCTTCACTATGATTAATCATATATGATGACACATCATCTTATCCAACATCTATGGTATTTTGTGGTACTAGACAACTTTCTCCTACTAGTCCTCCTAAGAACAAATTTTCATGAGAAAGACATTGGTTTGAGCAACAAAGACTTTTTTCTCTTCTAGATGGTCGTTAAAGAAGTATCTTTTAATTTCTTTCGAGTAATAAACATATACTTTTTAGATTTAATATTCTGCTTATTTGAAGTCAATTTCTTAACATAAGTTTCACAGCCCCAAATTCTTAAGTAATCTAAATTGAGCTTTTGCCTAACCAATAACTCATAGAAGTTTTGTCCATAGATTTGGATGAGACATGTTTTAGTGTATAAGTAACTTTTTTAAAGTATAACCCCGAAATGACAAAGGTAGATCTATAAAACTCATTATGAACCTAACTATTTCTATCAAGGTCATATTATTCCATTTAGATACACCATTGTGTTGAGGTGTACCAAAAAAAATGAGTTGAGATACTATCCCATTCTCTTTTAGGTATTCTCTAAATTTATTAATTAGGTATTCACCTCCGCGATCATTTCAGAGGATTTTAATATGTTTCCCAAATCGCTTTTATACTTTGCTCTTGAATTCTTTGAATTTATCAAAGCACTTAAACTCGTGTTTCAATAAAAATCTATAGTCATATAAACTAAAGTCATCAGTAAATGTGACAAAATAGAATTCTCCATACCTACCATGTATTGTCATGGATTCACACACATTGTTGTGTACGATTCCTGAATTCATCAGTAAATGTGACAAAATAGAATTCTCCATACCTGTCATATATTGTCATAGATTTACACACATTGTTGTGTACGATTCCTAATAGTTCAAATACCTTTATACTATGTTTAGTGAAATGTGCTCCAATATCTTACCTAATAGACAAAATTTGCATTTATCATATGATTATACTTGCAATCTCCTATGTCAAAATAAATATGAAAGCCACATCCTATGTCTATAAACCAAGATGTACAAGGAGAATAACTTATCTCAATGACAAACATACCTGAAGTAGAAGCAAAATCCTTTTCCTTTTTTCTTTCCAAAGAGGTTTTGTAATGTCTACTCTAGTGACCAAACTTCCCACAAAAGAAGTTGATAATCTTTACCTTTTCCATACCACCAATGGGAGTAATAGAAGATTGTTTTTAGGCCTTGGCTTGAGGTGCGTTGGTATCAACCACTAGCACATTTGTTGCAACCTTTTTCACATCTTGTTTCATATTCCTCAACATCTACAATAACTCCTCAAGGTTTTCTCCTTCTAACTCAAGTTAAAATTCATAATAAAATTAGTTAAAGATGGAAGAAAAGACTTTAATATCAGGTCAATGGCAAGCTTATTATCCATGGTAAAACCTAAGCTCGCCAACTACCTAATGTAGCAAATCATTTTGACCACATAAAGGCTAACTTGGCCTCTCTCTGAGAATTTACAATCATACAATATGTTTGACACCTCATAATGTTTGGCCCTTACACAAGTGTTGTACAACTCATAAAGGTAAGTAAGAATGGATGGACATTCATCTCCTTATGCTGCTTTTACAGCTCAATGTTATGCAAGCCAACATGAGACACTAAACCTCGATGAAGTTATCAAGATACTTATTGATGGTATCCTTATTCTCCTAGGTGGCATCAGGACCAGGTTCATAGGGTGGTACCTCTTCAAGGATGTATAACCCTTTTTCTTGACATAATACAATCTAAATATTTTGGTACCAGTTAGTGAAGTTTCCTCCATGCAACCTATTTTCTTTCTCGAGAATCAAACGATACATTTTTATCATGGTGATTTATTTGTCTACAATATAGATTAAGAGAATAAGTAATTTAATTATATTATTAATTGATTTAATTACAGATTTTAGATTAAACATTTCTATTGTTTTTCTCAAGTCAATAACCCTCATTGTTGGACTCGGGAAGTCCTGATGGACTTCCTAGTAGACTGAGATTCTATCAAACTAATCTAACCTTTGCTTTAGTGGACAAGCTAAAATCAGCCCGATTAGGTAAATTAACAAATTAATCACAAAAGCCCATATTCTCAAGTTAAGTGTCACCCCAACAAACTATGCAACCTCGATTATGACTGTTAGTATTAATAGGTTGGATACTACATATCACCTTGCATCGACAAATGTAATCTCTACTTTGCCTCTAACATACTTCATCTTCACTTTGGTGAACAAACAAAGAATGTTAGTTAAGTCAAACCCAATACAACCACTACTTAATTTTCCACATAATTGAAGTGCACAATTCACTTTGACAAACAAAGTTCCAATGAATAAGGGCTTAATCAGGGTGTCATATTGGAATACGTTATTTTTTAATCTTTGACAATAATAGTTTAGGATTAGGTGATATTTGCTAAAAATAAAATCCTAAGTATGCAAACAACAACATAAAGTAAATGTCCCAGTATGAAATTTATTCTAATGTCAAGTCCCTTGAGCATGAGAGGTTTGACTAGTCAGCTTATGTCCCACTCTTCAGGTCTTCAATGGTTCTTTTTTGTCTTCATTTTTCAAGTGTACATGGGTTTGTAACCTAGTTACATATTTTGTAATAAAAAGAAAATATAATAAAACCTTATTCTACTTTTACATTTATTAAAATCAGAAACCTTGAGTTACATTCAAAAGAAGTTAGGTAAGAAAGGAAGTACATTAAAAAATAAAAGAGAAGGCATGACATGTAGACCTTGTTTTTTAAATTCATTAGCATACATTCACAAAGAAAAATTACATCCATAGGTTTGTAGTTTTATACTGGAAACCATGCATATATTCTTATACATACATCCATTATAAAAATTAAATTAAATTTATTTTAATTATTTAGCCAAGTGTCAAATTAAATTTTAGTCCTTTAAGTTTTGTATAATTACAATCCAATTCCAAAAGATCGTAAATTTGTAGTTTGGTTTTTTTTCAATGAAATGGGGTTAAAACTGTAATTTTTTTCTTGAACAGACATATAAGGCATATGAACAATTGTTCATTGTCTCATATATGAAATTCATTGAAATTCTAAAAGTATGAATGACAAACCAAACAATTATGCAAACATGTGGAATTTTCACAGATGAACAGGTGCATATTTGTGAAAAACTCCATGAATGGAGAGATTTTGCACTTGTCACTATACTAGAATGCAATGATAAACGGTCATGCATCGTTGTGTGCACGCTTTCATAGTTTAAATAAGGCATATTAGCAACGTTTTAGGGGTCATTATCCTAACACATACTAAAGAGAGATAGGATTTTCAAGTCTAATTGTATTTATGTACTTGGATTTGATAGATTTTTTTTGCATTGAATCGTATGGATGCATAATTATGTTTTGATTGTTTATATATGTTATTTAGATAGTTTTTGGATAATCGATTTAAATTCATAATACATTTTTGAGATTGTAGAACCACTTTCAATGAGTTACATATAATAACTGTTATAGCATATCATGAAAGTTTGTTAGGTCACGTCTCTCAATGAGTATATTTTGTATAAGGGTATGTGCCTAAAAAGGGGTGTTACACTTGTCCCTATAGTTATCCTAAAAGAGCGACGCCAGTCCCTCAAATGGCGTGTTTCAAGAATTTGATCGTTGGACAACTATTTCAAAGCCGTTAAGTAAGGATGTGTAAAAGGACACCCATCCATTCACTTTTTCAAGTCTAAAACGTCATTTTCATAAGTCAATGGTTAGTAAAATCATTCCAACGGATCTTTCAAGTCTCAAGACTATATAAACAAGTTGGATTGAAGTCAAAAAAGTTAAAGAACATATTAAAAGCATTCAAGAATCATCATCTCAATCTATAAGCTCTTAATCTCTTTCTAAAAACCAAACAAACTCATCTTTAAGAGAAACACCTATGCAAATTAGTAAAATCATTCTATTAGAGGCATATTCTACTTCTAAATCTTCTTTATAATTATGCTTGAGCGAAATCCTGTATCACTATTGTAAAAGGGTGCAATCCCAAGTGATTTGAATAGAAACTTCAAGTTGGTTACTTAAAGAAGTGGATGTAGGAGGTTTAAGATGAAAAGCTCTGAATAACTCTAAAAAATTTTGAGCGTTCTCTGAACTCTTTTTTTTACTATATGTTTTGGTTAATTATTTGATTATTGTTTGTGGAAATTTGATTAAAGATTTCATTTAGTAATTTTGTGATTAATCTTTTAATAATCATATTCACTACCCTCCCTCTTCTAGGATTAATTTGTCATTAGGGGTTTTTCAATTGGTATTAGAGCTTAGACTCTATGTTTATATTTTTCAATGAATTTTAGAGTTTTAAGATCATTTGATAATGACAAGCACTTCTACACTAGTTTTTAGTGAAAATTGAGCTTCTCTTCCATTAGCATGAGTCGTTTGAAATGAAGACAAGAGAAAACATAATGGACATGTATAAAAGATTTTCGAACTTGGCAAATGACTTGAAAGGCCTTGGAAAGAGAATTGAAACCATAGAATTAGTAAAGAAGGTGTTAAGGTCATTGCCAAAGGAATGGACTATAAAGGTAACGACAATTAAAGAATCCAAAACCTCATTAAAATGCAAATGGATAAGCTTATAAGAAGTCTCTTGACTTATGAAATGAAAAGTAAACCAAAGGAAAATGAAGTTAAACTAAAAAGGGATATTGCCTAAGGAAGATAAAGAATTTTCAATGGATGAGGAGGATGTAAGCTTTCTATTTCGTAAATTTAGCGAATTTCTCTCTAAGTCCAAAAAGAATCAGGAAAGGAGTTTCAATCAACCCAAAAGAAAAGAAATAAACAAAAAGGAGATCATATGCTATGAATGCAAGAAACCGGGACACATTAAGCAAGAATGCCTTCTCCTAAAAAAGAAGAGAAATCAGAAAAAAAATAAGAAATTTAAAAGAAAAGTAATTGTTGCCACTTGGAATAGAAGTAATGACTTAAGTGATGAAAACGAGCAAGAGGAAGAAAGGGCTAATTTTTGTTTCATAGCCAAGAGTGACTCGGAGGAAGAGGTAGATGATTCTAACTCTTACTCTTTTGAAGAATTATATTATGCATTTGAATCATTAGTAGTGAAATATAAATGCATTAGTTCAAGAAGTAAATCTTTAAAGAAAAACTTTACATGCATGAAAGATGAGTTAGAAAGTAGCAAAAGTTAATTTGATAAAGCTCAAAAGGAACTAGAACTAACTTTTCATGAAACAAAATCCTTGATTAAAGAATTTGATAACATGAAAAATGAAAATATTGACTTAAAAAGAAACTTGATAGTTCAAATGAAATATTGGATAAATTTAAAGTCGGCACAAAAAGATTATGGTCATAAGTCATTAAAGAAACCTCATGCATTATACATGAAATATAGGTTTTGTGCTTTTTTTGGTCACACCATTAGAGGATGCTCAATTAGGATGACAAACCCTTTAAAATCAAGAATGTTTGGGTTTCTAAAGGGACTCTCAAAGCTAGCCCAATTGGACCTAAAACCATTTTGGTACCAAAGAAAGCTTAAATGTTGTTATTGTACAGGTATGCCTTGAAGCTAAGAGCAAAAGTTCAAGCAAATGGTACTTGGATAGTGAATGTTCAAGGCACATGATAGAAAATAAAACCATCTTCACCTTCTTGAACTTTAGTGACAACTCCAAAAGGAAGGTAATCCGCATTACAACTATAGGTAACTTTTCTCTCTCAATTAATGATGCTTTAGTTGTTGATGGTCTTAAACATAATTTACTTAGAATAAGTCAATTATGTGACAATGTTTTCAAAGTTTACTTTTATTCCTTGTATTGTGAAATTATTGACACTTGTACTAATGTCATTGCATTTATACGTCATAGGCACTCAAATGTATACATTATAGATTTGCATGACATTTCATCTAAAGATTTATGCCTCATGTCAACTAAGAAGAAGACAAATGGTTATGGCATAGAAGGTTAGGACATGCAAACATTGATTTGATTGAATAACTTTCAAAAAGGAATTCGATCAAAGGTAAAATTTGTTTTCAAAAAGGAATTTGGTCAAAGGTTTACCAAAATTAGTTTTCAAAAAGGACCAAATTTGTAATGTATGTGCTTTAGGAAAGCAAAAATTGTATTTCAACCTCTAGGCTTTTACAACTATTACATTTGGACTTGTGACCATTTAGAACTACAAGTCTAGGTGAAAAACATTATTGTTTTGTGATAGTTGATGATTTTTTAGGATTTACATGGGTTTTACTTCTTGCACACAAAAATGATGCTTTCAAAACATTTGCTCCATTCATTAAGAAATTGCAAAACCAAGTAGGTTATACAATTACTTGCATTAGAAGTGATCATGAAAAAGAATTTCAAATTTCAAATTTTGAAGCATATTGTGATGAGTATAGCATTGAGCATAACTTTTTGACACTTAAGACTCCTAAAAAAAATAGAGTTGTTGAGAAGAGAAATAGAATAGTGGTAAAAATGCCTAGGATCATGTTGTGTGAGTATAATTTGCCAAAATCTTTTTGGGGTAAAACCATCAATGCCACATGTTACATCATCAATAAAGCCATGATTAGGTCAATCCATAAGAAAAATCCCTATGAGTTATTCAAAGGGAAGAAACCTAATATTGCATATTTTCATCCATTTGGTTGCAAGTGTTTTGTGTTTAATAATGGAAGGGATAACATAGAAAAATTTGATGCCAAACCAGATGAAACAATTTTTCTATACTATTCATCAACCTCCAAAGCTTGTAAAATCTTCAATAAAATGACACTTGCTTTTTAAGAATTTATACATGTTATTTTTTATGAATCTTCTTCAAAGTGTGCCAATAGGGACAATAAAGATAAAGTGGTAGAACTCATAAAAGATTTGTAAATCAAAAAAACTTCTAAGCCTAAGGAAGAAAAAAACTAGTTTGAGGTCATGTCATATGAAGACAATCTCATGCAACCTCAAGAAGTTCAAAGGGAATCAGTTTTCCCAAGGGTGAAGAACCAGGTCAAGGAAGAAAAAATCTTTGGAGACCTATCCCAAGGTGTAAGGATAAGGGCTTCTCTATGGAAACATGCGAATTTGTGACATTCTTGTCACAAATGAAGCCAAACAAAGTAGATAAGGTATTGTAAGATAAAAGCTGGGTGTTGGCCAAGCAAAAATAGATGAATTAATTCGAAAGGAACCGAGTATGAGAACTAATTCCAAGGCTAACGGATCATCCCATCATTAGCATAAAATAGGCATACCAAAACAAGGCAGATGAGTCTAAAGTTATTCAAAACAAAACGAGACTAGTCACCCAAGGATACTCTCAAGAGGAAGATATCAATTTCGATGAAACCTATGCACCCATAGCTAGACCAGAAGCAATTAGGATGTTACTTGCATATGAACTTTATTTTGATTTCAAACTTTTTCAAATAGATGTTTAGTGTATGCATGTGTGCATAATTTCAAGCGAATCCTAAAGAATTGCATCTAAATGTCGTGAAATGAATCTTGGGATACCTTAAAGGAACCTTATATATTGGTTTATGGTATCCCAATAGATATTTGAATTACGAGCATTTTCAAATGCAAATTTTGTAAGATGTTGAATAGATAGGAAAAACACTAGTGATACTTCTCAATTTTGGAAAATATGCTTGTCTCATGGTTTTCAAAGAAATAAAATTCAGTGGCAACATTTACTATGGAAGTCAAATATGTTTTTGTGGCTAGTTATTGTGCACAACTTTTATGGATGAGACAACGTTTAGATTTTGGTTTTGAAATAAAAAACATCCTTATATTTTGTGATAATACAAGTGTCATTCAACTTTCCAAAAATCTTATTTTGCACTCTAGAAAAAAACATATAGATGTTAGACATCCTTTCTTGTGTGATTGTGTTAGCAAGGTTGTTATTCAATTTGAATTTGTTGATATTAACTATCAACTTGTTGATACTTTAACTAAGCATCTTAATAAGGAAAAATTTTCCTATATTTGAAGAAAGCTTGGGATGATCGATAAAAGTTAAGTGCATGCATGGCATTTGATATGTGTTGAAACATGATTGAAATGGCATTTGTGATAATATACTTGCTTGTTTTTATCATGTTTATTTAATATGATGGTGTTTTGTATTTAGTTGGTATGTTGATTAGGTAATAGAACTTGATATGCTTAAGAATGATTATTTAACATGTATATGCTTAACATGTTGATTATGATGTATTTGGATGGTTTTAGTGATTATTGACATGTTTTTGCACTTGTGTATGTGTATATATGCATATAACATGATTAAATCCATATTTATGCATATAAATATGGATTTGTGTGACATTGCATGTTTATGACATTTAGTTGCATGTCATATATCACTTTAATGATTTTGAATATGTTGGCATGTTTGTATGTGGTTATGAGTGTTTGGGTTGCAATATGTGTTTATGATACATGTGCTACACTATGCATTTTCATTAATATCCAAGTTTCGATGATTCGAACACATGTTCATAGTTATTCGAACAGTAGAACACATTGAAAGTATCCTTAAAATGATCAAAATATCCAAGAGTAATTTCTTAAGGTGTTTTGATTCAAATTGCATATGTATTGCACAAAAGTTTTCTACAAAAAATTGGATTTTAGACACGGAACACCTGTACTATTTTGTGTAATGGTCGTCCCATATGTTGTTTTATTATAAAATCAAAAAGTAGAAGGGATGTTTGTGTCTTTTTTTAAAACGGTCATCTCATATGTCATTTTTTTAAAAAACAAACACAGGGAAAGATAGTGGAATGACTTTCCCTTAAGTTATATAAAACAAAAACCCAAACTTGTTCTCACATCTTTTCTAGCTAGCCTTACCCAAGGAACCCTGTCCTCCACACTTGTCATTACTTGAAATGACTATTTTTGGCCATTGTTGTTGTATGAAACCCCCTCCCTTTACATCACCGTCGAATAGAAAACTTTTTCCACATGTTTTTCATTACAACTAATGCAATTCTCCAACAATTTATGTGTCATCCATTGCTTAAATCACCTTTTTCTATGACATCTTGCATGTTTTATCATCATACATTGCATCCTCATCATCTCCTTTATATTTTGCACTACCTTTTGGCACTCATTCACTTGGTCAAGATCCAAACGCCATCCTCCGATAGGGTTTTATTGATTTCCTCTGATTTTTAATTGGTTTCAAGCTATTTTCATCACCTATGGCACCAAAAAATCAACCCCAAGGAAACCACCATACTGAGATTTGTGGAATTTCTATTTGGATCAAGCACATAAGAACGTCATCGAGAAGCTTACAACATATGGCATTATTTCAAGTAAGAGCTCTAAATGAACAAGTTTTACATGCACTTGGTCTTTGGGATGATCTTTTTGGATTTATATGTGTTGTTGATTGGGCAAAATTGTTTTGGCTTGATACTTATTACATTGAATCATAGGCATATGACTTTTATAGTAGCTTAGACTTATCTAAAAAATCCTAAAGTGAACTCATTGACTACATTTTGAAATTTTGGTCAAAGAAAAGGTATTTTGAAGTGAAATCAGAAGACTTAGCTCGATGGCTTGATTGTAATAATAAAGGTTTATATATCCCCACCGATTTTGATGCTCAAGTAACTAAGGAAACATTAGGTAGTGTCAGGGCATGCAAAAAGGCCATTAAGTTGGGCGCATTACATAATCGAATCATGTGAATTATTCATCGCATGGTAACTTATACCTTAAATGCATGTGATCAATCAAATGGTCAAGTGACATTAAAGGATCTTGTTCTATTGGATGTAGTCCTCCATTACCGTAAGGTGGATATTGCTCAATTGGTTATTGCTAAGATTAAGGATGTCGTAGAGAGAGTTATTGAGTTTGGCACTATTATCACTATGGTTGCTAAAGGTTTAGAGCTCAAATTGGAAGACAGTGACAAACTATATTTGAAGAACTTTATTGAGAGACTATTGGATTTGATACCCTCTTACAGATATAAATGGTCCATTGCCTTCCTCGAGGTGGGTAGCAGCTTATTTAACCTCAACCTGACTAGCCTGCATAACTTGTTTAATTAGATTCTCAACCCGCTGCTTCTCAAGAAGAGAAAACTCACTCTTATCATTTGGGTTCTTCTTGGTTTACCTCTAGCTGTAAGTGGATACACTTTCACCATAAAGTCAGTTTCAGATACTAAGTCATCTACTTTTCATAATCATGTGCTTAGGATTGCGAGCTCTATAAATGAATCACTATTTAGGTTGCATCATGATGTGCATGGATTGCATAATGATTTCCATGGATTCCAAAGTGCTTTATAAAAGTTGTGTACTGATATGCAAGGTTATAATTATCATCTCAATTCCATGGAATCTCTCCTTCAATAGTATATTCATGATTATCACCTCGGTTCCAACAGTATGTCACCTTTAGAAGGCAAGTCATGATTCTTCCTTTATACATTTTACATCTCATTGCATCATCATTTTGCATAGTCTTTTGAGGAATTTGTATTAATGCATATTTTGGTTTATGTTTCATTATATTGCTTTATTCCAATGTTTATCTCATTTTGTTTGCTTACATGGATATTAACAGATTTTTATATAATGTTATGCTATGATTCATATTATGGATATTATAGTTGATTGATGTTCATAATGATATCGAGAAATTGGTTGATTGATGTTAATGATGATATTGAGAAATTGGTTTATTGATGTTGATGATGATATTGAGAAATTAGTTGATTGATATTAAGAGTGTTTTTTCTTTTGTTTGTCATTTTAGGATATTTGAAAAACAAAGAAACTTTACCAAATTTTTTTTTGATTTATGACAAAAGGGGGAAGAGATTGGTTATTTTAAATGATAATGACTTATACGACTTCTTTTAAAAAAAAAGTTTAAATAAGCTTTGTTAAATGAGTTTATGGTTTAAATAAATTGAAATGAAATAAGATTAAAAAAGTAAATATTTCAAATTGATTTTTATTGCTAAAGTGAGGGGGAGCTTTAAATTGCTTTTAAAGCTTTCCAAACTCTCTAAATTAATTTTTCAATGCTTAAACATTAAGTTTTGTCATCAATAAAAAAAAAGGAGATTGTTGGACTCCTAGGTGTTTTGATTATGTCAAAACTAAGTTTAAAGTTATTAATTAATATTTATTGAGCTAATAAAGGCCATGGCATAAATTTTCAATGACCAAAAGATGGGCGAAATGTAAATGTTTAATTTTTTAGGTTAGAAATGCTCATCTTTATAGGTAAGATGCCCTGTCCCAAATGGGACGTTAGTTCCTATTATTGTCTCATGTCTGTACTTATAAGACTAAAGCTTTTTGGAATTTTTTTACAAAATGATCAGAAACAGCTATCCTAAGTTAAAGGCAGTCATCCCATACTGAAAGACTACCATAGAATGCTTGTTTCTTCTCTAATGCAATCATAAGCAAAATTATGATGGTTAAGAAAGTTAACACATTAGGACGTCCATCCCTATAACAGTCCCTTGCCCGCCTGCTTATGTTTCAAGATGTCCATCCTGAAAAAAGGGATGCCCATCCCTCGAGTGGCATGTTTTAAGAATTCAACTATTGGACTACTATTTCGACACAAACAAAGTAAGGATGTATAAAAGGACGCCCATCTTTCAGAGGAGGACACCCGTCCATCCATGTTTTCATGACTAAAACATCATTTTCACAAGTCAACTACTAGCAAAATCATTCCAATAGATCTTTCAAGTCTCAAGGGTATATAAACAAGTTGGATTAAAGTCAAAAGGGTTAGAGAACATATTAAAAGAATTCAAGAATCATCATCTCAATCTCAAAGCTTTTAATCTCTTTCCAAAAAGCAAAAAAACAAAATCATATCTTTAAGAGAAACACTTGTATAAATTAGTAAAATCAACTTATTAGAGGCATATTCTACTTCTAAATCTTGTTTTTAATTATGCTTGGGTAAAATCCTCCATCACTATTGTAAAAGGACGTAATCTTGATTCTTGATTCAACTAGTATAATTTGGAAGTAATTCGAATGGAAACTTCAAGCCGGTTGCTTAAAAAAGTAAACGTATGAGGCTTAGGTTGAAAAAACTCTAAACCATTCTAAAAATTCTGAGCATTCTTTAAACTCCGTTTTTTATTTTATACTTTGGTTAATTATTTGATTGTTGTTTATGTAAATTTGATTAAAGATTTCATTTAGTAATTTTGTGATTAATTTTTTAATAATCCTATTCAAACCCTTCCCCCCCTCCCCCCTCCTCCTCTCTTTTTTCTAGGATTAATTTGTCGTTAGGGGTTTTTCAAATTAGTTTTTCTAAGATTTCACCCACTAACAATAGTTATCATGGGATTTGGTCCCCACTATTTGATTACAAGAGATTTTTGTGTATTATGCCTTTCTAAGGCTGGAAATACAATTGTTGCTCACTTTGTTCCTTTAAGAAATAAGATAAAAGCTTTGTAAGAGTGACAGTGTACAATATAAGTAAGAAGAATTAGCTTATGGTTTGCTCAATAATTTCTCTAACCCTTCTTCACTTGAATCTTGCTCTATTCATAGCAAAAATATGACTTGAAACATAATAAAGCCATAGCAAATGAAATTTTGGCCATTAGAAATTGAGAGAGACATTTTTCTCTAAAAATCTACACATGAATGGTCCGGACATCATTTTGGAATGGTTGGTAGCAATGATTATGGCTAAAGGTCAACCTCAGTTAGACCTCCTAATAGTCAACAATAAATGTTCCCATCATATGGTACAAATCAATACAACTATATGCACCGATCATTCATGCTCTTTCATCCTTGTTCTCAAAAATTCTAGAAGGGTTAATAGGATAAGTAACGAACAGATGAGCAACTTGCATATTAAGTAATTTTTGCATTGTAAACGGTTAGTATGCTTGTACGGATGGTTGATACACTTTTGTTGACTTTTGCTTGCTCAGTTCTTAACTTTGACTTCGTTGACTTAAAGCGAAAAATCAATGTACTAGGTAATCACCTCATTCCATGGTAGAAAAAGGTAATGAACAATCAATACACTTTTAGTACCAATCGTTACTTACCAATTGGAATTCTTCTAAAATTCCAAAGGTATGAACGACATTGAGAATAAGTGATGCACTACTTGGCTACCAAGTAAGCTTTTGCTTTATACCAATTGTTCATCCTTGACTACCAATCATTCCTTATTGGATTGTTAGGGCACAATCTATGTTTAGGGTGAAAGCTAAGGTGGGTCTAAGGTGATCTGAGGCGTGAGATGCATGCATTTTAGATGTCATAAAGTCGTTATTAGGGGACATCATTAGTACATACTTCCTGCATCATATTCACAATAAGCACCTGCTCATAGTAGAGCCTATTTATGATTGTGTTCAATAATCTAATAGTGGTATAGGTTAATGGATTACATAGCAAGCACTTACATGGCTAAAGTATCAAATCCCTATAATCGATCCAATTCGATTAACCTAGTATACAACTATAGGACATAGCTTCCAAATGATGACACTTTCACTTAGAAATGTTATGGTCACACTTGTTAGGGATCCAAGGAGTGGTTCTTAAGTGATCTAGCAAGACATAGTTTAACCTGAGAGTAATGATATATAGTCTAGAAGTTCTTAAATTCAATATGAGTTACATATATAAGATGTAAGATGCATAATCATCCTAATAAGAGTTTACGGCTAAACTTCAGATGATAGAGTTACAATGAGTTGAGCCAAAGGTATTTTAAGGATTATGAAAAAGTTAGTAATAGAGTCTTACTTACTAAGTGATATCACTCATTCCCGTACTTATATATATACAGATACAAGTGTTCGTGATGGTTGCAAGGTGAGTGACAGTTAACAATCATAGAGCAATAAAAGACATTTTTGTCATGCATGTTTATTGTTTAGTTTATGTTTTAGAGTTTTACATTGATGGTATGTATTCAACTACACATTGTTAATGTTAAAGTTTGAGATTCATGTTCACATTCATGACATCTTTTGTTATGTTTATACACATCTTTAGTAAAAGAGACCTTAGTAATTTTATCGTTGAAGGTTGGAGTGAATGCCGATGATATTAGAGTTACTATGCTAATCACAGTGAAGGTAACAATGAACTTTAGAATTCATGGAAAAGGTACTCTTTTCTATTTTTTATGCCATGATACTGAGTCTATTATAAGTGTTGGGTCTAAGACTAAGCCAAATGACTCTTCAAAGATGATGGAAATCAAAGCTTTTAGTGGTAAGTTAAATTGGTTTTAGTTCGAGTTTCAAATAGCATGTTTTACCATTGTTAGGTGTCAATTATGCAACTACAAGTCAAATAGATCTTTACCCATATTTGAAATGCCTGTCTTTAAGTCAACTGAACTGATATTTGGATGTTTACAAGGTTTGTAACATGGTAAAACAATCTAAAAGGGTTTTTTTGGCACAACCACTAGAGGCTATATTTTTGCATCTTAAGGAATTTCTTTTTCTTTTATAGAGTGGCATCATTTATATATATTGATAACACCATTAATTGTTATTATTTTGATTTCTAATTCCCTTATGATGTGTAGAAATTTAATTCAATTTGATGGAATTACTTATCTTTTTGCATTTAGGAAGCTTTGAGCATTTTTTGAGTAAGTTGGGCCAAAAACATGAAAAATTGGAGTAGACCTGTTAATCTACAAATTTCGTGATGCTGACTAGGCGTGGGCACGTGAAATGACGAAAGCAGAATTCATAAATTAAATCTGGACATCTAGATCAGCTGTAAAGGTCCACAAAGTATCAAGATTTGCTTCCTAGAAAAGGGATAATTACTAGCTGGAAAAGAGAATTAATTGAGATAGATAAGGAAGGATATACATTAAAATACATATCTTTTCCTTTCTTTTTGGGAAGATATGTATTACTTTTGCTTGGTTGGATTAGAAGATTAGGATTGACTTTTATTTTCTAGATTTTTAGTAGGGAGATAATATACATACTTTTATTTTTATTAGGGAATGATTCATCATTGTAATTGGAGGACTAGAAAGCAAAATATGGTTTACAATGGCTGAATATTTTCTCTTGGTTGAAAGGATCTGAAACCATGGAACTACAATGATTGTGAGATTTATTTTTGTTCTTTAATGCATTTTTTTAATTATTCAAGTATTGATTATCTTTCTGAATTATTTTTCATGATCGTGTTGGTTGATTCTAAGGTACGCGATTAGTTTATCAATTAATATAATCTACTGCTAGTTTAGATGTTGAATCTGTAATTGTTCAATCCATCTAATCGAAGTGGGAACTAGGTTTATCATTTGTTGCGTCAGAAACTGCAAATCCTAAGAAAATAATCAACTGGATTAAATGCAACGTCGTATGTTTGTGTTGTCTTGCTTCGTTGGTCTTTCTAATTCATAATGCTATTGTTTAATTAAATTCGAAATCGTATCCTAATTATTAATCAATAAGGGTTAATTGGAATACATGTTTTTGATTAATTAATCATAAGAAAAGACAGATAAATTTAATACCACAACGAATATTTGAGTAATTAATTTGATATTTTTGGTTTCGATGATCAATCGTAGTTCCAATGGTGGATGTGACCGTAAACCAAGGTTTGTTTAATTAATTATTTGTTTTAGATTATTTCACTGAATTTTTATTTATTATTTTTAATTAGAATTTGTATTCAATTCAAAACCCCTCTTATTTCCTTGTTTCGATTTATTTGTGACGATATACTAATCAAAGCTCTTTGAGGGAACAATCTCTACTTTCCTTTACTACATTTTTGTTACAGGAATTTAGAATTTTAATTTGGGTGTCGACGACAGCACGTACCATAAATTATTGGTCATTTTTGCTTCTAATTAAGAAGGTGACCATGAGAGACTGATTATGTAAGTTAATCATTCAAGATTATGATATTATAAATATTTTAACGTTATTTACAAATGAATAATTTTGTTATTAGGTGGAAGATTTGTCAGCAAGACAGATGCATGAAAAAAATACTTGAAGTTATACGTCCCTGAAATTGCTTAGTTGTTGTAACATAATTTTTGCTAGATTTTCTTTATCAACATTATTGTTTGTTTTACCAGAGATAAGACACATTATATAGCTTTGAGTAATAAGTTTCATTTTGGATATAAGCGAAGTAAATTTCTATTCTTACTTCCTGGGATCATATGGAGGATTACATATTCTAGTTAAGGAACTGTGTATTTAGTACATAACAAAAATTAATACTATACATAGGGATCCATGATACAGTATTCAAAGAAAATAATTAGTTGACAGTATTGGTAATCAAAATATGTTACTAATCAAGGCAACTAAGAAACTACAGGTGAAAATATGTTAAGGCTCGGGTTTACGTAAGGAAGAAAAATAGAAAGGGAGTAAGAGAGACAAATGGCAATAGATCAAGAGAGACACTTGGAATGCACAAGGTTAAGAGTAATACAACTTATGGCAGCCATTCGAGAGTTATACAACAAGAAGAAGAAAGCATAAGTGTCTATACACAAGTTCCACATCAGCTCAAAGAAGGTGCATTAACATACCAACAAAATTGAAGGATCGCAAATATAGTCAAGGCTGATGTGGCAACATAAGAGGAAAGGTGTGAAGAATGGGAAAACAAGCATGATATAAAGGGGGGAAGGTTAAGAGGAAAAAAAGGTAGGAAAAATAACATGAATTAAGGAGGGGACCAAGCTCTAGAGAGCTAGTAGGTTCTTCATGAATGCTCAACGATACCAAGAAAATTGGTTATTTTTGTTGAATCAATTGTTGTTAATTAGCATCTTGTTGGTAGTAAATTTTAAAATTGTAGTGGTTGAATTGTTATTTGAGAACAACATTAATCAATACAAATTTTCATTCTAATTTCCATTCCAATTGTTGTGTTTTAATTACATTGTTTGTGAATTACAATAGATCGATACATGCAAATGTAGGTTGGTTGTCTGGAGACTATATCATTTGGTATCAAAGCATGACGAGAATGGAATCAAGGGTGGATGGGATTGAAAAAGAGATGACAAAGATGAAAAGAAGAGTGGAAGAGATAACTAATGACATGAAAAAAATGAGTTCTCATATAGAAAAAATGGAGACAAACATGGAAACTATTAAGGAATTTTTGCAGGAATTACGGGAGTTGGCAATAGGTCGTGATGAAAGAGACAAGGGTAAGGCACCAGCGGGTCACAAACCCTCATCCTTGTACCAACCTCTACTTGGAGTGCCACTAGTACCTCCGACAACACCATTTGAGGAAATAGCTAAAGGTAGAGAAACTCAAACCATTAGAGTTGTGGAATGAGAGATGAATGGCGAAAACCAATAAGACCTTCAATATTGTCATTTGGAACTACCGTTATTCAATGGAGACAAGGTGCTCAATTGGATTTTGAAAGTTGAATGATACTTCTAATTAAATAGGTTGACGGAAGCAAAAAAGCTTACTACGATTGGGTTTTGTATGGAAGGTGATACATTGCATTAGTTATAGTGGAAGGAGAAGCATCAGCCGTTCTCAAATGTGGAAGAATTTAAGAGTAAAGTGATGGACCATTTTCCACCCCCTAATGAGTGAATAGAAGAGGAAGAGTTGTTCGTACTCTGACAGACTGGTTCGATGTAAGAATTCAAGAGTTAATTCGAGTTACTCTCAATAGTAGTAAATAGGTTATCGGAAGAGACGATGAGGACCGTCTTTATAAATAGACTATTAGACAAAATTAGAATGGAAGTCAAGATGTTCTACCCTAGGACAGTGGTTGAGACGATGAATAGAGCCCGTCAAGTGAAAAAGAAAAATATCTTTATAAATGAGAAATATGTTACCCGACCCAGAAAAACTCAACCCAAAACCCAAACCAATCCAAGTCATTGGGTCTACTCATCACATAGCAACCCAATTTTCATAACAACCAACCTATCCCCCAACCATGGTCGACCCAATAATTCTACCCAAAACCATTGTTCAAATGCATCTAACACCTCAGGCCACCAAATTGCAACCAGCCTAAACATTAATCCAGCTTATGGCCTAAGCTGTAACCTAAATTAATATTGCCCAAATAATGAAAGTCAACAAAACGCATACCAAAATCATCAAATCCTTAATCCTACTATAAAACCAATGACTAGTTCAAGGGTTTCCACTTCATTTTTGAGGAGGAACGACAATTTCTGATGACTTTCTCATGAATAGTACCACTCTAAGGTCAAGAAAAGTCTCTATTTTAGATGTGTTGAGAAATTCATTCCTGGGCACCGTTGTTGTTTTAGACAATTAAGGGTAATGATTTCCAGCAAAGAGGAATTAGCGAAAGAAAAAGAAGTAGGAGAAGAGGAGGTACCAGCAACAGACAAGGAAATGAAAGTTAGTTTAAACACGAGTTCTGTAATGGGCCTCGATTCACTGAAGATGATGAACTGATAGGGGAGGTGTACGACAGGCAAGTCTTGCTACTGATCGATAGTGGAGTTACCCACAATTTTCTATTTAAAAAGTTAGTAACCGAATTGAGAATTTCCATTCAAGCTGTTAAGTATTTTGTGGTATTAAGAGATAAGAGAAGAGTCAGAGGAATAGGCAAGTGTGAAGATGTGGAGCTAAAACTGGTAGACCTCGCCATCAAGTAAAATTTTCTGTCTTTTCGATTAGATGGATTGGATGTAATCTTAAGGTAGATTGGTTGAATCGGTTAGGAGAGGTGAAAATCAATTGGAAGACTCAAACCATAAAGTTTTGGTAAGAAGGAAAAAGTGTTGTATTGTATGGGAATACATCATTAAAAAGACTAGAGACGTCTCTCAAAGCCTTGTTCAAATTGGCTTATAAGGGAGGGAATGGTTTTTGGGTGGAATTGGAATCTAAGGAAGGCCAAAGTGTAAATGGGCACATAACTTCTGCTAGATATCACAAGGTTATTAAAAGAGTTTGAAGATTTATTTAAGGAGCCAAAAAACTTGCCCCCACAGTGGTGTTAAAACCATGTGATCAGGTTGTTGAAGGGAGCTTAACCATAAACCCTAGGCCCAATAAGTGCCTATATTATCAGAAAACTAAAATTGAGAACATCACACATGAAATGCTAGTTGCTAGGGTGATTCGACCTAATGTTAGCCCATTCTCGAGCCATGTCATACTAGTTCGAAAGAAAGACGAGGGTTGGCAGTTTTATGTTAACTATCGTGCACTTAACCGGTTTACTATTCCTAATAAGTTTCCTATTCCTATTATCAATGAACTATTGGATGAATTGAATGGAGCGGAGGTGTTTAGTAAACCTGACTTGAAATTTGGATATCATCAAATCCAGGTATAGGAAGAGGACATTGAAAAAAAGGACATTAAAAACTCCTAAAGGTTATTACGAGTTCATGGTTATGTCATTCGAGTTGACAATTGCTTTTACCATGTTCCAAAGTTTGATGAACAAAATTTTTAGACCACATTTGCGCTAGTTTGTCTTGGTTTTCTTCAATGATATCTTTGTCTACAGTAAGGATTTTCAGCAGCATCTCTAGCATTTGTGGACAGGACTATGGATTTTACGGAATCACCAACTAGTCGTTAACAAGAAGAAGTGTTCATTTGGGCAGAATCATATCGAATATCTTGGTCATATCGTGTCTAAAGGAGGAGTTGAGGTTGTCCCAAAAAAATTTGAGGACATAATAGCGTGACCAGTACCTCAAAATCTATGTGACTTGAGGGACTTCCTTGGTTTAACTGGGTATTATCATCGATTTGTATAGGGGTACAAGAAGATTGTTGAACCATTGACTTGCTTGCTAAAAAAAAATACTTTTCAATGGACAACAACATCTCAGAGGGCATTTAAAGCTTTGAAGAATGTTATGGTTTCAGTTCTAGTTTTAATTGTTCCTAATTTCTTGAAAGAATTTGTAATTAAGATGGATGTATCAAGCTCGGGGTTAGGGGTTATATTGATGCAAAAAGGTCAACCTATTGCTTCTATGAGTAAGGTCGTTTCACTTTAAAACCAAGGAAAATCTGTTTGTGAAAGGAATTTATGGCAATCATTCTAGCTCTCCAAAAATAGCATCATTACCTTCTAGGGTTGTATTTTAAGGTTTGTACTTATTAACGTAGCCTTTGGTTCCTCATCGAACCAAAGATATGGGCCACGATCAGCAAAAATAGATAGTAAAGATGTTTGGATTCGATTTCGAGATCATATGCAGGCCAAGGTGTGAAAATAAAGTTGCTGATACATTATCTCACAATCCAAATTTTTCTAACTCTTTGTGGGCTATGTCAGTTATTCAAGTCTAGGGGATTGGCAGTATTTTACAAGAGGTAGAGAGAGAAGAGACGTTGTAGAGAATAATTCAAGATATAATCCTCAATCCCATTCTTACAAAGTGTATTCTTTGGCAGGGGAGTCCTACTATATCAAGGCAAGTTAGTAATTCCTAAGCAATCCTAATACATTCCTCAACTATTGATTGAATTTCATTCCATTGCATATGGAGGCCATTCAGGTTACTTTAGAATTTTCAAGCGACTGGCTTCTATAATTTACTAGAAGGGCATGAAAGATGACATTAAAAGATTTGTTGTCGAGTGCGAAGTCTGCTAGTGCATGAAATACCAAGCTGTGTCACTTGCATGTCTATTTCAGCCCTTGTCAATTCCATCGAAAATTTGGGAAGAGTTATCTATGGATTTTATTTTGGGGTTGCCAAAAGCCAAAGGGCTTAGTGTCATTCTAGTAGTGGTGAACAAGATGTCAAAGTACAACAATTTTATTCTGATTCGACACCCTTTCACAACTAAGGATGTAGCTAACATATTCATTAGAGAAATAGTGTGCCTTCATGGCTTTCCCATCTTCACAATCTTAGACCAAGATCGTATTTTTATGAGCCAATTTTGGTAGGAGATCTTCAGGGCAGCTAATACTTAGTTGGAATACAATTTCGCATAGCATCCTCAAACGAATGGCCAACAGAGGTTGTCAATCAATGCCTCGAAACCTACCTTCGTTGTTTTGGTGCATGGTAACCACAACCTTGGCCCAAATGGTTAGCTTGGGCTGAATTTTGGTACAATAGTTCTCATCACTCTTCCGTTGGTATGACTCCATTTATAGTTGTTTACGGACGTGAACCCCCTACTCTTCTTTGATGGGTTGATGAGAATTCGAAGGTTGAAGCAATAGAACAACTGATTTGGGAAAGGAATTCAATATTGGATGAGTTGAAACATAACTTGATGAAGGCGCAAGAGAAGATGAAGTTCTCAATAGAAAAACACCACCAAGATGTCCAACTTTAGGTTGCAGACCATGTATTCCTGAAGCTCTAGCCTTATCGTCTTCGCTCCTTGGCAACGAGATCAAATGAAAAGCTTTGACCCCAATTTTATGGGCCCTATGATGTATTCAAACATGTGGGGCCAGTTGCTTATAAACTCAAGTTACCTGTATTAGCTAAGATACATTTTGTCTTTTATGTTTCACAATTGAAGAAACAGTCGGGTCTGACAATAGTTTGTCATCCACTCCCTGAAAGGTTGTAGGAAGACCTGGAATTGCGAACCTATCCTAAAGTGGTGTTAGATCATCGTTATTTTGTTAATGGAGATCTGGAATTACTCATCAAATAGAGGGAGTTACCAAACCATGACAATAGTTGGGAGGCCTATACTAGGCTTAAAGACATTTTCCCTACCTTGCACCTTGAGGACTAGGTGTCTTTCGATGGGCAGGGTATTGTTAGGGCTCAAGTTTACGTAAGGAAGAAAAATAAGAAGGGAGCAGGGGAGACAAATGGCAATGGATCAAGAGGGAGACTTGGAATACACTAGGTTAAGAGTAATACAACTTATGACAACCATTTGGGAGTTATACAAGAAGGTGAAGAAAGTACAGGTGTTTATACACGAGTTCCACTTCAACTCAAAGAAGGTTCATCAACATCCCAATAGAATGGGGGGACCGTAATTATACTGAAGGCTGATGTGGCAGCACAAGAGGGGAGGTGTGAAGAAGGGAAAAACAAGCATGATAAAAAGGGGGAAGGGGAGGAGAAAAAAAGGTAGGGAAAAATAACATGAATTAGGAAGGGGACCAAGCTCTAGAGAGCTGGTAGATTCTTGGTGAATGCTCAGCGACACCAATGAAATTGGTTATTTTTGTTTAATCAATTGCTGTGGATCTTAGCACCTTGTTGGTAGTAAACTTAAGAATTGTAGTGGCTGAATTGTTATTTGAGAACAATATTAATCAATACAAATTTCCATTCCAATTTCCATTCCGATTGTTGTGTTTTAATTACATTGCTTGTGAATTACAATAGATCCATACATGCACGTGTAGGTTGGTTGTCTGGAGACTATCAAAATACAGTTCAAAGAACAAGGAACTCAGAAAAAGCCACACATTATCGTTTATTATAATGCCACCAAAAATTCCTCTGGGAGGTAAATCATGTTAACCCATCAATTTGCACAGCAGAAAAAAAAAAAAAAAACTAAATACTAAACAAAAAAACTTCCCAAAACAATTATGATATAATGAAACTTCAAAGTTCACAATACGCTATCAAGAGTACAAAAGCAAAAATTTTGTAATGGTACTACAGAAATGAAAAAAGAAAAACAGTTCAAGACTCGCCATTCAAAAAGGGAGAACAACTAAGCAGCTGCCTTTGTTTTCCTTGGTGCCAACTGGGTCTCAGGCTGAAAAACAAATGAAGTGTATAAGATGCAATGTCCTAAAGTAGTAAGAATATTCAACAGAATCAACAATCTAAATGGGTTAAGAGAACACAGTAACAGAAACAAACGAGAAAGCACATGATAATTTCAACACAACTCCCTCCTTGCATAAAATTCTTACAACAAAATTATTTCTGAAAACACACCTCTTTCTTCACAGGTTCTTCCTTTTCCGAAAGAGTTAATTCAATGTGGCATGGGGAAGACATATATGCTGCCGAAAGTAATAACAGGTTAATATAAAGGAAATAAGTGTTTGGTAGGAAAAAAAATTCATTATACAATGGTAAGTGCACTCACGGTTAATTCTTCCATGTGCACGATACGTCCGACGCCTCTGCTTCTGAGCTTGATTCACTTGAATGTGAGAAATGTATAGAGCATCCACATCCAAGCCTTTCACCTAAAGAACACAATGGAAAAAAGTATAGTTAGTGCAGCAACAGCTGATGTATGGCAAACAATGAACAAAAAGTGGCTAGCAAATCAAGAACACATGATACATACCTCTGCATTACTCTCAGCATTCTTGAGCAAATCCAAAATGAATTTAGCAGATTTAACCGGCCACCGCCCTTGACCATTTGGTTGACGATTCTTAGCCTGTGCAGTTCGCCCAACTCCACCACAGAAGCGCCGGAATGGGATGGCTTGCTTGTGAGCCATAACATCCTCCAAGTACCTTTTGGCCTTGGTCAAAGGCAATTTCCGTAGAGCATGGGCTGTCTCCCTTGTATTCTGGAAAAACAAATGATATTGACTAAGAAATAGCATTCAAGCACTTTGCATAAATATATCATCCCTGCAATCATCACAGCACATGCAAAGCATATGGGTGTAGACATGGCCATTCTCTGTGGCACTAAAGAAAGTCTGTCACATATAGCAATATAGGCCTCAGGAAATTGATACATGGTGGGCTCTAGAATCCATGAAAATACAGAAAAAGAAAGAAAACAAATAGTAGACTTGAGAGCATGACCAATCCAAAAATATTAAATCACTCAACTGTACAACAAGGATGAACTTACAATTTTATTACACAACCTCAGCATCAGATTGAAACCACCAAAAAAATTTCATCATGAATTGTGAACATGGCTAACACAACTTCAATACTTGATTAATTCAGCAATCAATATATATATATATATATAAAAACCTAAGTTGCCATGCTAAAATCGAACTACATAAAAATTAGCTTATCCAGGAATTAATTATAGATGGAAAGGCCAAAATAAAACCAATTTGTATTGCTCCTCAGAAACTGTTGGTACAACTATGGCAACACACTAAACGTAAATCATGGCGTTACGCCTGGTGAAACCAATAATGTTATACGTACCATGAAAAATTAAATACAAATTATGATAGCAAAAAATAAGAAATGGTCAAATTTAGATCATCATACCTTGAAGTGGACACGGAGATCAGAACCCCTGGCTTTGCAGGCTGCAATATGGAAATTAAATAAAATACAAACCATTATTGAATTTTAAGCTGTCAAACAGAAGGATAAACGATATCATCTAATATAATCTTTCACAACCCCAGAAAACATTAAAGTTAAAAACTAGGAATGAAAGTAAACTTACACTTGGTGGGATTTTCGGGCTCTTTCGAATACTTCACCTATCAAGATAAACACATCCAATGAAAAGCCAATAAAAAAAAATAAAAAACAAAATCAAAGATATAAAAAGTAATTTTAATACATTTTGAAAAAAATTCATGCTCGCAAATATTTAAAAAAAAAAAAAAAGCCGTTAGAAAGAGGGGAATGTTATCACCATGTCTGCTGCAGATGCTACTCCGTTTTACGATCTTCAGCCGAGAAGAAATGCGGGTTATAACTGAAACCCTAGGGTTTATCTGCAAATTGGGCCTTCTTTTAGAATGATCTGGCCCAAACTTGACCATTACTGAGTTACAGTAGGTATTTGGGCTGGACTTTATTTAAAATCTTTCCTTCATCCAAATTGCCGACGGGAGGGTACTTTCTGTAAGAAACCAGAATGTTAAAAAAAAAAAAAAAAAAAGCAAGCAAAGAAAAGAATTTACTCGTGCTTTGGAGAACATTGTTCCCTTCGTGAGAACATTGTTCTTCGCCTATTATTATTGCATTAATCCAACATAACCAAGTAGAAATGCTTACATGTATATTTGCCTGTTTTGCTTTTTTCAGTTTCATATTCTGGTGTTGATATTCTTGCTGAAAGTTGGTAATGTTTTGAGAAATTCAGCAGGAGTAAGGTGAATACCAGGGAACAAAAGCTTATGATTCCGATTTCTGTTATTTTCCTTTGAGAAGCTTTAATTATTAGAGTTTTCTCTTGTTTGATGGTTTCTGCGTAACAAAAGGTTTACGCCGTACAGCTAGGTAGCACGGAAACGGAAACGTGGAAACGTGGAAACGGAAACGTGGAAACGTATTTCCTTAAAAAAGTAGGAAACGGAAACGTGGGGAAACTTGTAAATATAAAAAATATAGGGTTTTTTTATAAATATGAAATTTTTATAAAAAATACAATAACCTATATTTTAATTAAAAAAATACAACAATTGATTTTTTCCAACAAATTTAAAATAACATATAACAAAATAATTTTATACCAAAAATAAATTACAAATTCAAGTTCTTGAAACATGTATATATAAATTAAATCAATACTTATATATTCATCTTTTAAAATGGAAAATATACATGTATATAAATCAATATATTTTATCACAATGTAAATAAATCAACCTACAAACTCAATATTATTTCATCAAAATAATAATTTCCAAGGGTCAATATCAAAGTCATCAAATAAAATATAATAAAAAATTTTTAAAATAGTAAAATATTTATTGTATTTTCTCTATTTGATCATTCTCTTTATCCATTATGTCATTTGCATCTTCATCGAAAAAAACAGACTCCAATTCTGGTTTATCTAATGACAGGTTGGATAATTGAAGAACTCCCACATCTTCCATACTCCCAAAGTCATCTCCACCAACATCCCATATCTTCTCCTTACCATCATAATACTTAGAGTTAACCCTTGACAATAAACGAAGATTGTTATGAACAAAAACCAAATCTTCTGTACGTTTTGGAATTAATTTATTCCTTCTAATTGAATGAATAAAGGAATAAGTACTCCAATTTCTTTCACAACAAGAGGAGGAACTAGGTTGTCCAAGTACTCTGAATGCTAACTTTTGAAGCAATGGAGCATTTGAACCAAAACATGCCCACCATTTCATCGGTTCTGTATTAAATCTAGCACCAATTGAATCAGAATCTTCAAACGGTCCACTTTTGAGAGAGAAGTTAGCATACTCATCCAATGCTTTAAAACGCTCATCTTCAGAAAAGATCCTTCTAAAACATTTGTTCCTCTCAATAGATACTTCCCCATCCATATGAGGAGGCACTTTACCTTTACCTCCTTCAAGCCACTGTTCACTATAAAACCTTCACAAATAATAGATATATCAAATAGTTAACAAATTAATACCCAATTTAATAAATAAATATATCAAATAAGTATGAAAGAAATATATAATTCAATTAGATATTTACCTTGGATTCAATGAATGAGCTAGATAATGGAGTAGAGTATTACTTTTTGCCTAACGATCATAAAGAATACTATAGATCACTGAATAGAAAGGAGAATCTTGGGTAGAAAACTTTCCTTCATGTTCGTAAATAACTGATTTAACTTTTTCAATCATGGAATCCCAATTCTCATAAATCAAATGAAGACATGACTTATTTGTATCACACATTCGAATCATATCATAAATCGGTGCAGTAAAAACAAGAATGTAATTGACCTTTGCCCACCAATTCTCATCCAACACCTTATCACGAACAAATCTTGCTTTGCTTTGATCATCTTCTCTATATTGTCCCCATTGTTCACTTACAATCATTGATTCTAGAGCACCTTTAATTAATTTAAATCTTTTGAGCATAACAACAACAGAAGCAAAACGAGTGTCCGCAACTGAAAGTAATTTCAAAGGACTAAATTGATTAAACATAGCCAATCGCATTGAATGGTTCATTATGAAGTTTTTAATTACCATAACATCACCATAAACATCAGTTATCCAATGACATTTATCATATGTCTCTTGATTAGATTCCACATTTTTAGCTGCACATATATTTTTCAAAGCTAGATTCAAAGTATGCACAACACATGGAGTCCAATAAATATGTGGAAACATACTTTCAGTGATTTCCCCAACACCTTTACAATTTTTAGCATTATCAGTTATTACTTGAACTACTTTTTGATGACCAACCTCATCAATTATCTCCTTCAATAAATTAGCAATGAAATATTTATCTTTAACTTCACCTGCACAATTAACCGCTTTAATAAACATCGGGCCTGATTCACAGACTACCATGAAGTTAATTAAAGGTCTCCTTTGTGGGTCACTTTATCCATCACTAACAATACTAACCCTTTTTCCATCCAAGTGCTTTTAATAGGTTCCAATAACCTTTCCACATTTGTTTTCTCTTGCTGAAGTAGTGTAGTTCTTAATTTATTGTACCCAGGAGGCACATAACCACCCAATGAATGATTAGCTGCAAATGAAAAGGCACTAATATAGTTTGGACTCCTAGCAAAATTAAAAGAGAGACCACCAGTGTAAAACATTCTAGCAATTTTCTCATCTAATTGAGCTCTAGTTTGTATGTTAAAAGATTTAGCAATAGAAGAATCATCAACTTTTCTCTTCTTTAAAAAAAGATTTGACCCACTCGGTAACGGTAAGGATAAAGACAATGATTGATTTACATTAGTAGTACTACTAGGCAATGACACTTCCTTAGGTTGAGAATTATAAACCTTATTGGTAGCTTCATCATCTAATTTTCTCATTTCTACTAAATCTTCAAATTTCACTTTAGAACAAGCACTGATTCCTTTCCCCGTAATTTTTAATAGGTGAGCTTTAACTCTAGTATAAGTCCCTTGCCTTTCTTTCTGACAAAAATTACAAACCCATTTGCATGTACCCCCTGATTCTCCAAGTTTCTCAATTTTTGTGACATATTTCCACAATGGATTTTGGTCTTCATCATTATTCTTTTTTGCAGAACCCACACTACTACTACTACTACTATTACTTTTAGAATTTGAATTTTCCTTACCAATAGCAGAATCCATTAATGATTAACTCAAATTCAGTATCACCAATAATTTGCTAGAATTTATCAAAAAAATCAACCAAATCACATAAATCACCGACTATTCTTCTCGACAGCTTACTACATAATTGAAATAAAAGCACAAATTGGAAACATAAATAAATCAATTTAATTATAGGAAAACTTTTATCTATAAATAATATTCAAATTAAACAAGAATAACTAAATTACAAACTATAAAATTATTCGATTAAATTATATAAAATCAAATATTCAATAATTATTAATAAAATAAATTATGGATTATAATTACAAATTATATTCATGATATATATATATATTGCAAAAATTAACCAAATTGCATTGATATAATATATATATATATATATTAGGGGGAATAGAGCAAATAATTTAATGTTTTAAAATATATTTTATAATAAATTAGAATTCCAAGGTTGAGGTTGGCACATCTGGAAGAAAGCATGCATTGACGATAAAGGCTAATGGAGTCTAATTCTACTTTGAGCAAAAGGTAGGCTAATGTAGAGTATATATAATAATTTAATATATGTTTTATAATAAAATAAAAGTCCTAGGAAACTAACAAATCTGGAAGACGCAGCAAAATTATAATCTTGGCCCAGAGATGCATTAAATTCAAATCTATATAACTTAATTTATATCATAGAAGGGCAAGAAAACTCATACTTTTTTCACAGAGATTTGTTTCTTCCTGCCAGTGTTTCAGAGAAGAAGAAGACGCCCCGGACAGCAAAGAAGAGAAGAAGACACCCAGCAGAAGAAGAAGACGCCCAGCAGATTGACGGCAAAGGAGATTGACAGCAAAGAAGAGAAGACGCCCAGAAGACTATTACATACAGGAAACTATTTTTGTTATTTATTTTCAAAATCCTTTTAGAATCCATTTATGATGCACTTTCAGAGTCCTGGTATGCATAGGAAACTCTTTAGGTTAAAGAAACGCGTTTCCCTTTTATCTAAAATTATCGAAACGGCCCCGAAACATTTCGTACCAGTTTCAGGCCGTTTCAAAAATCGAAACATTTTGGATTCGTGGAAACGCACACTGCTGTGCGTTTTCGTGCTTTTTAGCCGTACAGTGAAACCAATCTACTCATGCTGATTCAATGGCTGCCGGTTTATTCTTGTATTCCCCGCTAGCTGAACTAAAGCGGCTCTGGACTGCTTCGAAAGATGATGTTGACGGTTCGGATCTGTACGAGTTACTTTAGACTTTCAACAAGTTATTTAATAAAAAATATGGAGTTTGACATATGCTTTTTTTTTTTCCTCTATTTCATTGTACGTTTATCGTAGAGAGCAAATTGCATTGTCCCACCTAAGTTTGACACTAGAACTTTTTACACCTTTTGATGACATAAATTATAAATTTTTTTATGTAAAATCAAACTTTTTAACGAAAAGCCTACAATAAAAGGATAAAATTATCATTATCATTTCTAACATTTAAAAAAATGAAAAATTTCTACAATAACATCTCCAATTTTAATATCAAAGTGTATGAGTTATCATCTCAACCTAGCCACATGTAAATTAAAAAGCATTATTGCCCCTAGCAATCGACATCTCCATCATCATTGAAAACACCATGTTGTAACCCAAATAATTTAAAAGCACTACCATTAAATTTCCCTTTGATGAAAGCAAAATTCAAAACCATTAATAAACCAACTTCACTTTTTGAAGCCATGACATAAATCTCATGAACCTTGCAATCGAGCTCCAATGCCTCTATCAATGTATCATCCATCACATTCATTGTCCCAAAAGTGTTTGTGTGACACTGGTCATGCCCAACTGATCCACACTCATAATGCCAATAAGTTCATTAGCAACATTGTAGAAGTAAAAATGAAGATAAGTTAATTTGTCTTGTTTAAGTCTAAGTTTTTTGATAACCAAGACTTCATAAAACCAATCAACAATGGTGAAGGTTGAAATTATGAAACATGTCAAGTATACAAGATTGTCGCCACTGGTAATTTCTCCACTTTGATTTTGTGATTGTGTTTGTGTTCATTCACAATCTTTTTATAATAAATGCATGTAATTATATAATTTTTACATGCTAATTTTGGTAAGGAGAAACCCTTGGCTCTATTTATGAGGATGATGCTTTGTGCTATGTATCATCCATTGGATTCTTCTTAATCTTAGTGTAGAGCATTTCACAACGAATGAAAAAGGAAGATTAATGGGGTTGTGGTGATTGGTGAGGCGACAAAGAAATAGTGGTGGTGGGTGAAGTCAAGATTGGTAATAAAGGTGAGAGTATTATTGGGAGAAATAATGATGTTGTTTGAGGTGGTAGTTTGAGGAAGAAAAAGAAAAAACTAAATTTGGTGATGTCGAATGGGTAGCCATAGGAAGAGAAATTGGGGTTTCTACTTGTGGCTAAGTGAAGATGATTGTAGTGATGGTGGTATTAAGTAGTGGTACTTATAATAATAGTGGTGTTAAACAATTGTAGGGGTAGTGGTACTTATAGTGATAGTGATGTCAAACAATTGTAAGGATGGTGAGTGTCAACCAGATCCTTATTTTGACCTTTATAGTGATTGTGGTGTTGACTGTTAGGGTAATGCCCTAAAACCAATCGTTTTTCACATTTGTAATGATATAATGTATTCATTTATTAATAAAAAGTTTTTTATTATTCATGGATGTTAATGTTAAACATAATATGTTAGTAAGAACAATATATCCTTAGAATGGTAAAATCGTACAAGGGAATCAGACAACTGATTGTAAAATCCCTATGACACATATAATGGTCATTCTAGAAACATCTATAAGCCCGCTATTATTATAATCAAAGGCACAAGTAATAATGATAGGATTATCATAGTATTAAGTAATCCCAATGAAAGGTGGTAATAGTTCTCATATGTTAAAGCTATTAGCTGACAGTTTGGTATAACATATGAGTGCACATTGTAGACATATTCAGTAGACAAACTTGACAAAAGGATTTATAGACAAATGGTTACTCCTAGGTCCATAGGAATAAATCCTTTAACTTCACGAGTACATGTGATTCTTAGACTTGAGGTTGTTAAATCGTCTCATACAAAGATTGGTATGGTTTGTTGCTATCCAAAGGAATAAATCCTTTAACTTCACAAATACATGTGGTCTTTAGACTTGAGATTGCTAAATCTTCTCATACAAAGATTGGTATGGTTTGTTGTTATCCAACATGCCACTGTAAAAATAGAGTCATAAAGAGAGTGATCAATCATAACGTAATTTGTATAGAGGTTATGGTAGATCAATTAAAGATTCATCACTCACCGAGGATGAGAGGTGATATCTCACATGAGAATACTAAAAGAAATAATAACCACTCAAAAATGTGGTCAAAATGGGATTAGGTTGTAACCCAATCCTAGTCATTTGATTATTGATATGTATCAATCATATCGAGAAGTTACCGAGGTAGACATACATTCATATCTTAATCTCAAGAGATATCGAGTGTTAAAGGGATCAAATTATATATAACTACGCAGTTGACAAAACCAAAAGTAGTTCACTAACATTCTATCATATAGGTGGCCATGATGTTAGGGTAAGTGCCTCAGAATCAATTGAATTTGACATTTGTGAATGTAATTTTATATTAATAATTAATAAGTGATTTATTGTTATTCAATTCATATATTGTCTATTTATATAATCATGCCAATGTATGCCTTTAGAATGGTAAAAATGTGACAAGGGATCAGATGACTGATCGTGGCAACCTATATATACTTTTAGTGGCCATTCTAGAAACATCTGTAATATTGACATTACAATGAGCAAGAGCACATGTAATGATGATGGGATTATTATAGTGTTAAGTGACTCCACTAAAAGTGGCAACAGTTCTCTCATATCAAAGCTATTATAGATGGTTTGGTGCAACACATAGGCAATACGCATTGTACACGTATTTATTGGATTAACCTAACCAGAAAATATCCATATGGATAGTTGCTCCAGTGTTTATAAAATAAATCTTCTGAATATTATGGGTGTATATGATCCTTTGACTTATAGTCACTAAACTATCTTGTGTAAGGATCGGTATGGTTTGATGTTATCTAACATGCTACTATAATTGTGGTAACTTCAAAGGTAATAATCGGTCATATTGTGAGATACATGAAGGTTATGGTTGATCGATAAAAGATTTGTCACTCTTGAGCACAAGAGAAGATACCTCACTTGAGAACACTGAATGACATCTATGACAGCTTCAATCTATGGCCACATTAGGATAAGGTTATTACCTAATTTATATTAGTCATTAATGTATATCAATGCATACTGAGGAACTATTGAGATAGATAATTTTCTATATTTCAGCCTCAAGAGATATTAATTGATGAAATGATTAAATTATACGTAACTATGATGTTGTAAAAGCTTAAGAGATGTTTGTTAATACTTTGTCATCCGAATAGCCATGATGTTTTGCTAGAGGCCAATCTTAGCATATGTCTAAATTCAGTCTGAATTTAAACACTACCGATTTGATAAAAAGTTTATGGGTCACACGTATATATGGATTGATTAAAACCCAATTAAGAAAATTATTTGGTGATAATCTTAATGTTTAGGAAAATAGAGAACATGGTCGACCATATGTTGACTAAGTTAAACTTGGTGTGCATGGTGCTGGGTGGCACCAAGAAAAATTATATAAAGCATGGCATGGCTGGACAAAATATTGTCCAGTTGGGCAAGGCTTAAAACCATGTTAGGTGGCACATTTTTAGTGCCACCTGTGCATGGCTTGATGCTTGTTGAGCCGCACATTTGTATGCTACTTGTACAAGTCATGAAACATGTTGGTTGTGCATGTTTACATGCTAGCTGCACATGTGCGTTAAAAGTTCTAGGTTTGGATGAAATCCTTATTTTACTCAAACACCTGCACATATTTAAAGTATGCGTTAGAATTAAAATAATATGAGAACACATACATAAAAGAAACCCTAGTTACAAGTTTTCTGTTTTGTCTCCTTTTTCCCGTGAACACATTTAATCTAGAAAGAAGCCCTAATAGCCTTCTTTTTGAATTACCAATTACGTATTTGTGCTTCATATGGATACCAAGGTGTCGCCTCTTGAGGATTGAATAACATTCAATCTCAAGCCATGTAAAGATTTTAAAGAGCCACCAACGCAGGTATAAACCTAAAACATCCAATGAACGTTTTGCATGATTCATGCATATATGTTTTAAAACTGGTATCGGGTTAGGTTTTTTAGGATTCTTTGATTTTAAATTTTTAATTCTACTGCACTACTGGTTATTAGTGTCCCAAAAACCGTACAATGGTATCAGAGCCATCGCTTAACATATTTTTATGAAAATATATATCTACTGGTTTGTTTTGATTAATTTTATGTGTAAATTGCATATAATCAGATTAATCAAGAATAAAATTGGTAAAGATAATTTACAATCATGTTGTTGTGTGATTTCTTAAGTATCATATGTAATATAAATTGTGATAAATTATTGAGTGATGGTATCTAAATTTTTTATTGAGTTTTGTTGAAATTTGTAAGTTGATTTTTTGTTGAAAGTTGTAGGTTTCATGTTGTTGCACGAAATTGCCTTTGAATTTGTTGATTACATGATTCGAGGGTTATAATTGTTGTTAGTGTAGTTTTCGTGTCGTATTCCCTCACCTTAGTAATTAGTTTATCGACAACGGGAGTCTTCTAGATTTTTCATCACTAAAAACCACAGAAAATTAGGTCTGAAAAACCATTCATGCGTGACATATTCCAAACCCTGCATAGAGGTGTCGAGTGGACAAGCCTTTGCACCATAAGTGATACACGATTGGACCATTTATTTGGTCCTTCCATGATTGTCTCATGATGCATAACACCAAAACATGGCATGGCTGGACCATAATTTGGTCCAACCATGACACTTTCATGGCTTTAAGCCAAGTGTGCAAAAGGTGCACAGCTAGACCAATTTTGGTCCAACCATGCCCCTTTGTGTGTGGTGCCTTTCACCCCAATTACATTCTAGTCATGCCTAAGCTATGACTTTAGTCGTATAGCATTCTACAATTTTGTTGACTTTTAGATGCACAACTGGGTTACACACCTACATGCCTTACAAAGTTGAAAAATTTATATTAATCTTATTTTATTGAATTTACGCAAAATTGAGATTTTCTTGAGCTTTAGAGGGTTGAATTATAATTTTACAAAACTTTGGGGATAAAAAATAATTTAACACCTGAGATAATAATAATTAGAATTTAATTTTTAATTGATATGTATATGTATGAATGTATGTATGCATGGTGTCTAGTACACAACCAAATAACCTTAATGGATGGTTTTCTTTCTATTTCATTTTTGGATTGTAATTCTTAAATAGGGTCTAGTGCTCTGCCTTCATCCCTTTTCTTCTTTTAGATTAAGTTATTTGTATTTTCTTAAAATTCTGTAACTAGAAAATAAAATCATGTAATAATTGAAAACTAGAGACGAAAGGACAAGTATGAAGACTTAAAAATGAAGATCACCTAGGTTAACCAGTCAAACTCCTTTTGACTTGAGGGGTTTGACATTAGTTATGGTTGTGCGCAAACAAATTTTTATTTTATGTTGTAGAATGTATGTGTTAGTTTTATTTTGTAAATATTACCTACCATACGGCTTAAAACCTGATGAGATTAAATAATAAAACCTTCAACTTCGTCCAACATGTTGCCCTAATTAAGCCTCTATTCATTGGAACTTTGTTTGTCTAAGCGAATGGTACACTTCTACTAGGTGGAAAATTAGATGATGATCATGTTGGATCTAACTTAACTAATGTACTTTATTTTTTTGTCAAAGTGAAGGTTAAGTATGTTAGAGGCCTAAGTAGGGAATGCATTTGTTAATGCAAGAAGATATGTAATATCCAACCTACTAATTTCTATAATCACATTTGAGGTCATATGATTTGTTGGGGTAACATCTAGCTTAAGATCATAGGCTTTTGGTGATTAATTTGAAACTTGTTCATCAAAGTGAAAGGAAGAATAAATATGATAGAGTCTCAATTCACTAGAACTTCCTAAGTACAATAGTAATGGTTGTTGGCTTGAAAGAAATAATAGGAGCATTTTAATTATTAAATTCATAATGAAAATGAATATTAATAAATTAAATAAAATTACTGATTATTTTATTTGTAAATTATAGATTACATAATTATCATGTCAAATATAATGTATCGATCAATTCTTGAAAAGGAAAATAGACTCATTGGAAACAACTTCACTTATTAGTACAAAAATCTTTGGATTATTCTACGTCAAGAGAAGAGGTTATATATCCTTGAGAGTTGGTTGCCTTTTGAGTCTGGTCCTGATGCCACCCAAGAGCAAAATGATACTTTTAATAAGTATCTTGATGACTCAGTGGTAGTTTAGTGTCTCATGTTGACTTCCATGTCACCTGAGCTTCAAAAACAACATATGAAAATAGATGCATAATTCATACTTGCACATCTTTGAAAGTTATATAGCACTTGTGTGAGAGCTGAATGATATAAGGTGTTAAATGTGTTGTTTAATTGTGAACTCTTTAAGGGAGGAAAAGTTAGCCCTCATATGGTCAAAATGATTAGGTATATTGAGCTGTTGGCAAGCTTGAGCTTTATCATGGATAATGAGTTTATCATTGACCTGCTACTGAAATTTTCCCCTAAATCATGGTCTAATTTCATCATAAATTTTACCCTAAATGAAAAGGAGAAAAACATTGAAAAGTTGTTATATATGCTCAGACAAGTTGAACAAGAAGTATGAAAGGTAGCTTTAACTAATCTACTTATAGTTGAAGCCCAAACATGAAAAGTCAAGGCTAAAGGCAAAGGAAAGGTTAAGCTAAGGTTAAGCCCAAGTCCAATGCAAAGAAGCAACCTAATACTACTACTTAGCCTATATGTGCTATGGGGAAGGAAAAAGTTGTCTACTTCTATTATGGCAAGGTAGGTCACTAGAATAGACATTGTAAGACCTTTTTTAAAAACAAGAAGAAGAAAGCAGCTGAAACCTTTAGTTTAGGTATGTTTGTCATTGAGATAAACTATTCTCTTTGTTTATCTTGGGTTATAGACACAGGACGTGGTTATTATATTTGTTTTGATATATAAGGATTGTAATATAGTAGATTGCTTGTCAAATGAGAAGTTGACTTATATGTTGGAAATAGAGCATATGTTACTACATTAGCTGTAGGGGTTTATTATCTTAGGTTGCTTATTGGGCTAGTTTTAGAATTAAAATATTGTTATTACATTCTTTCTGTTTCCAGAAACTTAATTTCTATGTCTATTTTAGACAAAGAGAAATATTTATTTTCAATTGTTGGTGGTATTATAACAATTGACTTAAATAATATTTTCTATAGAATAGCTAAATTGCATAATAGTTTATATATTCTAAAACTGGATAATGAAATTCTCAATGTGCAAACTAATAAATGATTAAAATCGAATGATCTAAATACCACATATCGGTAGGATTACAGGCTAGGCCACAAAGAACTAAAACATATATCAAGACTTTTTAAATAAAAAGTCTTGCAATTATTTGACTTCTAGTCATATAATGATTGCAAATCATGTCTATTGGGTAAGATGGCCAAAACACTTGGGCTCATTCACAATGATGTGTGTGGGCCTATGATAATGCATAGTAGATATAGGGAACTCTACTTTATGACATTTGCTAATGACTTCAATAGATATAACTATGTGTTTTTAATGAAACATAAGTTTGAATGTTCCAAAGAATTCAAGAACAAAGTAGAAAAGTAACTTGGGAAACAAATTAAAATCATTTGAAGTGATTAAGAACATGATACCTGAGTGTTAGATTCAAATAATACCTAAAGAAAAATTGGATAGTATCTCAACTCACTTCTTCTGATACCACACAACATAATGGTGTATCTAAATGGAGGAATAGAACCTTAATGGAAATGGTTAAGTCCATGATGAGTTTTACCGATCTATCTTTATCTTTCTGAGGTCATGCCTTAGAAACTACTGCCTTTACATTGAATCATGTCCCATCTAAATCTATGGGTAAAACTTCATATGAGTTATCGACTAGGCAAAAATCCAATCTAAATTCCTTAAGGATTTGGGGTTATGAAGCTTATGTCAAGAAATTGACTTCAAATAAGTTGAGGGCTAAGTCTGAAAAGTATGTCCAAAAAATAGGTCTGCATAAGTATATCACGAGCTAGAGAGATTTAGTTTTCTCTTGACTCAACATGGTAGCCACTGGTCATCAATGATGATGAACCTAAAACCTATGATGAGCCTATTTCAAATCCAGATTCTGATAAATGGTTGGATGTTATAAAATCCAAAATAGATTCCATGTACTAGAACCAAATATAGACTTTGGTGGATGCACTTGAATGGATAAAACTCGTAGGGTGCAAATGGGTTTTGAAAAAAAATGAGATAAAAGGTAACATGCATACCTATAAAACATGATTGGTTGTCAAAGGTTTCACTCAGAAATATGGTATTCATTATGCTTAACTCTATTAGGATTATGCTATGACTATGAAAATTTTCAAATAGATTTCCAAATTGCCTTTCTAAATGGAAACCTTGTAGAGGATGTCTCTATGGCACAACCCAATAGTTTTGTTCTTGCTAGATAAGCAGACAAAGTATACAAGTTGGAAAATTCTATTTATGGACTTAAACAAGCTTCGAGAAGTTAGAATATTTATTTTAATAAAGTTAAACCATATGTGTGCAAAAAGGTCAGTGGGAGTATGATTACATTTTTGGTATTGTATGTCGATGATATTTTGATTATTAGAAATGACATACCAAACTTGTAATTAGTAAAGGTTTGGTTATCCAAGTGTTTCTCCATGAAAGACTTAGAAGAAGTAGTTTATATTCTTGGGATTAAAATTTACCAAGATAGAGAGTGTAGATTGTTGGGCTTAAGTCAAAGCACATACATAGATAATGTATTGAATAGATTCAACATGGAAGAATCTAAGAAAGGATTTATGCATGTCTCATGGTTTATATTTTTCGAAAGAAAAGTGTCTATAGACACAATCTAAGAGAGATAAAATGAATATGGTCTCATATGATTTGGTTATAAGATTAATCATATATGTCATGCTATGTATGAGGATTGATGTCTCATATGCTTGAGAGTTTATAGTAGATAATAATCAGATCCAGGTGAAAAACATTAAATGGTTGTCAAGAATATCCTAAAGTATATAAAAAGGACCAAGGATGCATTCTTGGTTTATGGAGGGGAATTTGAACTCATTAAAAGAGGTTACAATGACATAAGTTTCCAAACTGATTAAGATAATTACAAATCCCAATTAGGGTTATGTTTTGTTTGAATGATAATGCAATTAGTTGGAAAAGCTCTAAACAAAATATAGTGGTTGATTCTACAATAAAGTTTGAGTACATTGCCCTTTTAGAAGCGACAAAAAAAGTTATATGGATCAAAAAGTTCATAACTAAATTTGGAGTGGTTCCAAGTATAATCGAGCTGATTGAGCTCTATTACCACAACAATAGAGCGATTGCTCAAACAATGGAGTTGTAGTCTCATCTAAGGTCCAAGTGCATACTCAGATAATATATCTGAGAGATTGTACAATGAGTTGATATACAGATAACAAGGATTGATATAGATACCAATTTGACTAACTAATTAACAAAACCTCTGTTACAGTAGAAGCATGATAAGTAGATAGCCAAGCTCGACATTAGATATATATCTGATTGGGTATAGTGCAAGAGAGAGATTGTTAGGGTAAGTGCCCTAGAGCTAATCAAATTTAACATTTGTAGATTTAATTTTATATTAATAATTAATAAAAGATTTATTGTTGTTCCCTAGCAACCTTTTCTATGGATTACCTCTTACCTATTTGTGCTTTGTATGGATACCAAGGCTCTACCTCTCGTGAGTTGAATAACGTTCAATTTCAAGCCATATGAAGATTTGGAGGAACTGCCAATATAGGTATAAACTTATGAGTGTTTTGCATGATTCATGAATATATATTCTAAAATAAGTACCTCGTTAAGGCTTTTAGGATTCTTTGATTCTAAATTTTTAATTTCATTGTGCAACTAGTTATCAACGCCTTGAAAACCTTACACATGATGCCTAACTAGAGGCCAATCCTTGTTTATGTTCAAATTTTGCCTGAATCCAAACACTATTGGTTCAATATAGAGCTTATGAGTCATATACACAAAGAAGTTTATTTGAACTTTAAAGCATTATGTTATTTAGTGATAATCTTAGTGTATATAAAGTGACATGGATTTTATAACGAACTGAGCTTGTCCAATAGGATTAAATCATCCCAGTTTAACTTTTACTAAACAAAGAACAACTTGACATGTGACATGAACAATAGTTCTTATTTAGTGAAGACGTACAATCATGCATGCGACAAATGCACAATTGTGTGTGGCATATTCTATTTAAAGAAATGTGATTTCATAATTCAGAAGCGTTCATTGTAAACCCTAGTCATTGTGCACAACTCTCAAAACACAAATACACTATCCATAGAGTCTTAGTTGCCTCTCGTGCATAGTAAAGTTCCAAGTTAGTAAATACAGAAACAGAAAAAAAAAGGTGTGGGTATGACAGATGAATAGTGAAAAATACATTTGTAAAAAAATGTGCCTAAAATTTGCATATCGAAAAAGTACAAAACATGTATATACAAATTTAATATGTCACATCGTCAATAATACGTTTATTAAAATATGACAATTTTAATAATAATTTTAGTACTTTCATGAATCTCCTAATGAAAATCAACATAACAATTCAAATGTGAAATTTTTAATTAACTATTAAACCTAATATAACATAACACATAATCAAAATTTAAATTACTGTCTCAAGACTCTTAATAAAGAGTTCGCTATACCAAAAGATAACATTAAAATCAAAATCCTCCATATATAGAGTCTTCTGAATGAAACAAGGGAAGACATCAAGTTATTAATAAAAGAAATACTAAATAATAGGGAGCAAAACCAACTCTTTTTTTCGAAAATTGTATATAGGCATAATATATATAAGATTCAATCATAGTCTCAACTCTCAAACACACATAATATAAACAAGATTCAAATTACAAACACATAAAATAAACATGATTCAAACTACAAACTCATAATCAAACAAGAGTTTCAAACATATAACATAACCAAATTCAAATTATAGCATAGTCAATATTCAAATTGTAGTCCATAACAAAATATATATATATATATATATATATATATATATATATATATATATATATATATATAAACAAACAATAAAAACTCAAAAATGAGCACCATCTACCAAGAAAGGTCATCATAATTTATCAAATCATCAGTGGTTGGTGAAGAATTAGAATCTTCATCTATATGAATTTATTCATAGTCTGGAAGCTCCCCTAAACTATCAAATCTATCGATTCCAAATCACGAGCCATCGTGGAAGTGAGCTATCCATCATCATTGTGTTTATCCTCATATACACTAGTGTGTCTAGCGTTTCATGTGACAACCTATTCCTCTTTTTTTTTTTCTGTTTGAGCACTTCAAAGGCACTCCAATTTCTCTCACATGATGAAATGCTACAAGGTTAACCCATAATTTGAACAACATACTTCTTCATCGAGGGAAGATCATCTCCATTGTAATCTCACTATATTCTTGCAGATGACATAAAAACCTTCTTTAAATATAAAGAGAAAAGCAATGTAACAAAAAAAATTGAATTTTTTAAACTTTCGAGGATGACTTGTTGTTAACATCATTTTTGCTATTGACGTAAATAACATAGGTGGCCTACTACGATACAATTGAACTTCTCTCATAAATGACAACTTTTCCTCTACTAAAAGCAAGTTTTTGTGAATGTAATGGATGTTATCTTTCATCTTTCTATCCTCTTTCAAATTTTCAGAAAAAAAGTATGATGGATTAAGAAAAGTAGTTGCAGCATATATCAGATGAATAATGTTATTAACCTGACAATTCTCAAATAATTCCAAAATATGTCCATACTTGTTCGTATCACTATTACACCAGTCCTTAATTGAAACTTTTGCTCTCATCATTGCTTCATGTAAATAAACAGTAATAGATCCATCACCATCAACCGAACAAATAACTCGAGTCAATGACTCAAGAATATTTGTAACATCCCTTCTACTAACCCAAAAATCACTTTGAACAATTTCAGTGACTTTTTTACTTGAGTTAGTCTTACAATAATCAAAATCTCTCCATTTAGATGAAGCACCAAAGAGGCAAAGTTCATCCTCCAAATTTAACATAGATTGAAGCATTAAAAAGTTTGAGACAAATCTTATGGTACAAGGTTATCTCAATCGTCTATCTTTGGTGAACTCTTTCATTACTAAATGAAGAAATATGTACCACGTCATGAACATAACTATCAATCTTGTTTCATCAATGGCAACTTTCACCCAATCAACTTTATCATATTTGTCTTTTAATAGAAGTTGGGTTCCATGAGCAACACACCTTGTTTTATACATATGAGGATACATGCCAATAAACATGTCTTCTATAGATGTGAAATTGCTACCATTGTTAGTTAGTCTTACAATAATCCAAATCTCTCCATATAGATGAAGCACCAAAGAGGCAAAGTTTATCCTCCAAATCTAACATAGATTGAAGCATTAAAAAGTTTGAGACAAATCTTATGGTACAAGGTTATCTCAATTGTCTATCTTTGGTGAACTTTTTCATTGCTAAATGAAGAACTATGTACCACGTCATGAACATAACTATCAATCCTGCTTTATCAATGGCAACTTTCACCCAATCAACTTTATCATATTTGTATTTTAATAGAAGTTGGGTTCCATGAGCAAAACACACCTTGTTTTATACATATAAGGATACATGCCAATAAGCATGTCTTCTATAGATGTGAAATTGCTACCATTGTTAGTTATGAATTGTATAACATTTTCTTGGCCAATTGATTCAATCACTGGGAAACAATATCTTTCAAATAAATCCCAGTTTTTCTTTCTTGAAAAACATCTAACGATTTCAAAAACACTGCACCAATATGTGAACATGCAATAAGATTAATAAAAGATCAATGTCTCAAATCAGTCCATCTATCAGACATTATAGTGTAACCAGATATAGGTCTAGATTCGAGTCGAGCTTGTTTGAGCTCGAGCTAGGCTCGAATAAGCCTGAAACGAGCTTGAGCTCGAATTGAGTTTTATGTTTATAAATAAACGAGCTCAAGCTCTAGCCTAAGCTTAGAACTGAGGAGCTCGGATAAGCTTGCAAGCCAGATCAGCTCACCCAAAAACGGTGACGTTTCTTGATTTTTATTAAAAATTTCTGTCAATATTTTTGTTAAGAAAAAAGTGAGAACTACTTTTAATAATTTTTTATTAATAAATTTTAGTCGAGGTTAGTAGGTAGTAGTAAAAAATTCTCACAACTCGTCAGTCTCCTTCAAGCATATGTCTTGTTCTTCTAAAGCTTTTGTAATTCTTTCTTCTTTGAGCTTCACAAAACCTCATCACTCTACATCTTCATCAGACTATCAACTTTAGAATCCAATCAACTTCATCCAACTTACACTTTGTTAGTTCTCTAATCATGAATCATCTCTACTTTCGGCTTTTGCATTTGACAACGACAACTTTAACCGTTCTTTGATAACAACACAAGGACATAATAATTAACAGGTTTGTTGTTTTATTTGTTATTCTGTTTACTTGAATTTGTCTATTTGTTGGTAAAATTGAGTAAACCCTAATTTTGAAATTAGGGTTTGTAATTTTGGAATTAACAAACCTCAAAAATCTTGTTAGCTCTTATTGATTTGATTTTAGCTTGTAATTTTGGTATTTAATTTCAACTTGTTGATTTGTGTTACATATCCAAGTTTACTGTATCCAATATATCCCTAATTCTAATGAATATTCACAGCAACAGGCATTTCTTTTGAATATTCAACTTTAGATATTTCTCTTCAAGTATTTGAATGTATAATTATTAGCCTTGTGATGATATCATTGGCCATAAGTACCTCAACAGCTCAGGTAGACGTGGTTTCCTTCGTCCCTCATTTGTGGAGTATGTGTAGATATCATTATTCTAAAAGTATCATGGGGCTGAACTAAACTTGATGAATATTCTGATGTCAGAATCTAGATGATATCAGTTTGTGTGTGACTAGAGATCTGTATTTGATTTATTGATTCAGAAAATGATGAAAACTATTTCCATTTAAATGAAGTCAAAATATGGTATTGATTAAATTAATTTCTGCATTAACCAGGGAAAGTATAAAGCAATGGTAATTTGCTGGATTCTTAGGCTATGTTGTCTTGTTGCTTTGAACAATATGCTCACAATAAAAGAATATTACGGCAAAATGTTCACGATATGTATCTCATGTATAATTGTATCACACTTTTGTAGCCACAGATGACTTGAATGATCATTTTTGCATCCTAAAATAAGTTGAATTCATTGTTGGATAGTTATTTATGTATAAAAAAAAAAAGTTCAAATTCATTAATACATATATGAATTCATTTGGTTTATAAATGTACAATTTATTTTATTCCTTTCAAATTTAGACAAAGTATATGTGCTTGATTACTGATCCGTTTCATTTCCCTTTTAAGAAATACCATCCTGCAAGGGCACTTACCCTTGTTTATGAATCATTTGTACTTGGGACAATGGCGATATTAGCATGCAATGAGTCAAGGATTAATACTAGATTGAGGAACTTAGCTTGTTATGCTCTTTTCTTTGTAAGTACTTTAGCACTCATTCTTGTAAGTATCTTTGGTGTTTGTCTCTATGCTATTTCTGATTATTTCATATTTATTCATCAACCATAAATTTCCCATATAGCTAAAATGAATTATGTTATATTTTGTTTTTTTTTTAAGTTGTTTTGATGAATTTTGATTGAAATAATGATATTAATTCATTTTTAGTTTATTAGATGAGTTATCATAACTCAATTTTATTCCAGATTATTGAAAAGAAGGAAAAAAACTCACATGAGCTTTGCAGTAGACTTATAGCTCTCCAAGCTCGGCTTGGTTTAGGTTTGTTAAGCTTATCTGAGCTAAGGTTACGAATAACTTGATAGCTCACAAGCTCGAGTTAAAGCCATTCTTAGCTTGGCTCATCGAGCCTAGGCTCAAGCTCGAGCTTGCTCGATCATTTATCAAACTGAGCTCAAACTCAGTGAAGCTCCAGCTCAACTCGACTTGAATCTAGCCCTAACCAGATGTCACATAAGAACGTTTCACTATAGTACCATACTCATTCACATAAAGAGAGTTGAATAAGATGGAAGCTTATATGTTGCACCATATTTAACTACTGCCTTTACAAAATCACCAAAAGCACTAGTTTGAACAACATCAAAAGCAATATTATTCACCACAAAATGCTTAGCAAGCATTTTATCAAAAAACTCCTTATCATTTTTCTTATTCTTTTGGGGTAAGGATGTTTGACTTTGATGTCTTCGACCTCTTCTAAAAGTCGGTGGATTTGATTCCACCTCATGAACATTAGAGTTTAAAGTAGAAGTAGAACCAGTTGAAGTTTTTGATCTTTTGTTACCTCCAAACACAGCTAAGAATGCATATGCTTGCGTCTCAAGATTGACTTTGCCACAAATATCAATATCACAATCAGTTATTCTGGACAAGTGTGTTTTAATTCTTGAAGCCCCACCTCTAAAAACTCTTTCACAAAATTTACATTTACAATTCCCTCAAGCTCTTTGACATACTCCCAAATTTTATCTTTTTTTCGCACCATATTGATTAAAATCTACATGTAGAAAAATTGAATTAGGCAAGACAAAAGTCACAAAACAAACAAAAATTATCTCTTAAGCTAACTTTCATGTGAAACAAAGATTCAAAATAACTTTTTGAAGCATCTATTCATAATTCTAATCAACCAATTACATAACCAAATAGTGAAATTAATTAGACGGGGAATAACAATCAAGTTTCAAGACAAAGATAAATAAGAAAACTCTCAAAATTTAAGGTCGAGGACACAAGTATACGTGTATTTAAATCATTAATGGTATAAAAGGACATAACAGTTTATTTACAATCATATGTTACTAGGTTTCTGTAAGAACCATGGACATTAAAAATGTTGTCCAACTTGCAAAAGGTTATATTAGAAATTTGTTTAGCACCAATGCACCATCAACATGGTGGGCATATATAAGCACTAAGCATTTAAGCAAATCATGGTGTGTGCAACAACTATTCTTTCTTGAACTATTGTTTAACTTGGTAGAGACATTATTCCCACATCTAAAAGTATCTGTGAAATCTGGCTTTTAACAACAGTATCCAATACACTAAATTTGCAATAGGACAAACTTAAAAAATATATTACTCAAGTAACATTTTAATCACACTACTAGATGTTGTTTGATAATTAGCCTAAAAGCCAGAATCATTAAAATAATTTTCAAAATTTTATGATGCACACAAAGCAAACAAATAATAATATAGTTTCATTAGCAAATTAAAGCCATAAAAACAAGTAATGAATCTTACAGCCAAAACTATAAAATCGAATTCTATTGTTTCCTATAGTTAAAGAAGTAAAAGAAAAAGATCCACCTAAAATGGAAGAGAATTTGGTTGAGTGAGGTAAAGTTACATCAAAATTTGAAGCCCAAAAGATAGTTGTTATAAATGAAAAATGAACATAAAACAACACGATTCACAAACAATTGAAACAAAATTCTTAAAGCCCATCTTACAAATAAATCAAAAACAAAAGTAAAAAATTGAAGCAAACCTATTTAAAATAAGTAAAGAGAAACGTACCTATGAATATTGGTGTAAACCTATTTAGAGAGAATCATTCAATAAATTAAAAAAATAAGAAGAGAGTAGGTCCAATTAATATTGGTGTAAAACAACAAATTTTTTGTGTTCTGTGGAGCTTAAATGGGAGGGAAATGCAAAATTAGGGATTAAGAAAAAAATATATTGGATTTTTTTTTTAAATGGTTGTGGCATTATTGTAAATAATTGAAACAATTGTATACTCTAAGTTTAGCCAAAAATTCAAAAAAAGGGCAAACGTAAAATACAGTCGAATAATTCAAATTTAATACAAGAAGAGCGTAAAATACATATTTAATATGTTTTAGGTTCAAAAATTCTTTTTAACGTGTTTAGTGCACGAATTATATGGGAATGCAAATTAAACATGAATAATATGTGTTTTTACTAAGGTAAAGTCTCCCTAAGTTCATACGTTGCATGGATACCAAGGCATTGCATCATTTGCGAATTGGATAATATACTCAATAGCCATGTGAAGACTTAAAAGAGCCATCAACACATGTATTAATCTGAAAACACCCTATAGATGTTTTGATGGAATGTTCATGTAAATTATTCCTAAGACGTGATCCTGGTTTGGGGTTTTGGGCATTCTGATGTTTGTTTTAATTTTTGTTGTTATCTATTCTACTGCCTTGCCAATATTCGACAACCCTGAAATCCTAAAGTGATATCAAAGCCATCGTTAAGGGATAATTTCATGAATCTAATACCTATTTAATGTTTGATTGATTTTATTTATATACGTTGATGTATATAAAAAATTTTGATATCAATCATGGCTTTTAAAACTTACCAAAAAAAAAAATCATGGCTTTTAAAATTTGTAAAGTCAATATGTGATTGTGTCATTGCACAATTATTAAACATCATGAACAACATAAACTATGTTGAATTGTTGAGTCTTGGTTTTTGACTTCTGCTTGAGTTTTGTTAAGATTGTGCAGGTTGAAGAATTTGGTAGATTGCTACTTAGGTTTCATGTTGATTGTGTGAAATCGCCTTTGAAACACATTGTTGTGTGTCTTGAAGGTTGTTACTGGTTTGAGGATGACATTCATGCCATATTACTTCATCTCGGTAATGGTAAACCTATTCAATTTGGATTCAAAAGTAAGTCCAAAGGACTAAAATGCCTTGGAGCGTACCATAGGGTGTTCTATTTCTCCCTCTCGTATTTGGAATTTTGTCTCAAAAATTTGACTTGAACATCTCTAGATGCTGATCTCTCATATCTTGCTCGATCTCCTAAGTAACTATCTTGACTTTTTTATTCCTTCATAGGATCTTAACCAAGGGTATTTGTTTGTACAAAACACCTTCACTTTTTTGTCTAAAATCTCTATTGATTATTCCTCGTACAAAAGATACTTGATCAATTTCAAGTCCTTAATCCTCAGAACATGGCTTGGGTCTCCTACGTACTTGCGAACCAACGAGACATAAAACACGTTTTGGATGTGATCCATACTTGCCAACAAGGCAAGTTTATAGGCTACTTTACTAATCTTCTCTAAAATCTCAAACAGATTAATAAATATAAAGGGTCAGCTTTGTTTTCCTTCTAAATCTCATCACATGCTAATAACAAGGCACTTTGATAAAGACTTTATCTTGCACAACAAACTATAAGGCTTTCCTCCTCTTGTTTACATAACTCTTCTGATAATCTTAGGTCCACTTAATTCTCTTTCTTATCAGTCGGATATCCTCTATAATTTTCTTGGTCATTTTTGGCCCAAGTAATTGCTTGAGTGTAACTAAGGTGACCTATATTTTCTACCATAAAAGGGCTTTATAGGTGTCATCTTAATCATCGTCTAATAGTTGCTATTGTTGGCAAACTCCATCAATGACTTAATCTCAACCCAGTTAGCCCTATGATCCATGCAACGGACTCATAACATATCCTCAACAACCTGATTCATCCTCTATGTCTATTTATCTATCTGTGGGTGATAAGCAATATGAGTTAGCACATATGATAAAGAGTTTTATGCAATGTGAGGGCTTTGGACCATTGGAGTCAATACTTAAGGCCTAAACAATGTGTGTCACATTCAGATCATCAACCATTGAAGTTCATCAATGGGCATTACAAATTAAGCCCAAGACATGTCGAATGGGTTGAACTTCTACACTACATTTCCTTTGTCTCCAATTACAAGAAAAAGGTGAATAATGTGGTTGTGGATGCACTTTCAAGGAAATTTGTCTTACTTTCCATTCTAAATGCAAGGATTATTTGATTCCATATGTTGAGGGAGTTTTATGAAAGGAATGAGGAGATGAAACTGATCATGGCTGAGTGTAGTAAAAATGGATTTGTGGACTATTTGGTCCAAGATAGCTTTCTATTCAAGGGTAACAAGTTTTGTATACCCCAAGGGAGTTTTAGGAAATGGATTGTGATGGAGACACATGGAAAAGGCTTGTTGGTCACTTTAGAGATTTTTAAAGAACATTTTTATTGGCCAAAGATGCAAGGGGATGTTTAAGTCATTGTTGTAAGTTGTAATGGTTAAAGGGCAAAAAGTTTGTTCAAATCAAGTCTTTACACTCCATTACGCATTCCAAAGCAACCATGGGAAGATTTAATCATGGATTTTATAGTGGCATTGTTGAGGACTCAAAGGGGGAAAGATAACATGATGGTGGTTGTGATCGGTTCTCTAAAGTGACACATTTCATTTCATACCATAAGTCCAATGATGCTTCACATATGGCAGAGGATCTCTCTTCATACTTAGAAGATTAAGCTTTTGCAAATTTAAGGGTAAATCCTCTTTAACTTGGGGGTGAATAATGTGACTTCAATATCTGATTCAACTATAAAATTTCAAAAGAGCCAAGAGAAAAACCCGAAAAGGTCACAACAATACACATCAGCCCATATGCTTTAGTATGGGCAAAGACAATATCAACTCACTACAAACTAGACCAACCCACTCAAGCCTCTTTATGGGTGATCTATTTAACTCAATTTCAACACTTAGATATTCTTTGTTCTAGTGGGATTCAAATATGCAAGTAGAAGGGGAAATTTCAATTTATGGTCAAGGCATTAATGGAGGAAACAAAGCTTGACAAAAGGGTGACTACAAGTTATTCATTTTTTAGCAAAAGACAAGGTTATAACATATATGACCCCTTATTTTGCAATTTTAGAAAATTCTTCGAATGTAGTATAACTTGTCAAAGTGTTTTTTCAAGGGACAACTAGATGGCTAATTAATGTCCCAATTTTTATGGGTTTCTTTTATTTGTGTTATAAATTGCATTGGCACCACTCATAGTGGTCTTACTTCTCCTTTGTAATAATTAGTTTATGTTGAGTGAAGGTTTGAATATTTTTGACATGGTTTTCTTATGTAAAATTTACTTAATCCAAATCCTCATCAAAGTTTGTTGGTAGAAACCAAAGTTTGCGGCTTAACCTTCTATGCTTTGGAGTCTTTGACTCTTCATAAATTGTAAATTTTGCTGTGTAATGTTATATTTCCTTCGAATTAACTTGATTGAACACAAATCATAACCATTCTTCACAAACCGAAGCATGGAGAAATTGTTGCAGCCGTACCAACAGTTGGTATATGCCCCACAGCCACAGGTGCTTTGAATTTGATAATTTCTTTGGCTTCTTTTTTTGTTGGTTTTTCACTTCTCCCTTCGTTAGGTATCTACGGTGCCCGTGATGAATAACTAACAAAAGTGTGTTCCATGAAATTAATAGTTGAATTGAAGATCAAGACTCAGCCTTATTGCTGTGAATCCAGCGATAGAAAATAACTAAATATCGAAAACAAACAACAAATAATGGTTAAGATTAGACAGTTAAAAAGTCAGGTCAACTATTCGAATCCAGTTTCTAGGTCAATTCCAATCTCTTCAGGGTGGAACTAGAACCAGAACCATAACCATAATGGAAAACTGAATACTTAATTATTCTAAAGAGTAATTTGCTCACCTCTTACATTAATTGTCTTCTAAGAGGATTTGGCTGCAGATTGAGACCTTAATGGTCCTGCACCGCCTTTATAAAAACACTACTCTCCGCCAACTCAATAGCACTATTAAATGGCGATGTTTAATTGCGGCACACAGGGCATTCTGTCTTTCAAGGAAAATGTAAAAAGACCAAAAGAGAAAATAGCTAAAATATTTTATCCCTCCAAAATAGAGTTGAAAATATGGATCCCTAAAGTTCAATGTATCAAAAATCTGTTTATATGGTAACAAAGATCCTCCTACTGTTACAAAACCATCATAAAAGTTTATTATAGGGGAATATGAAATTCTAAATGAATAATTCTTTCAATAAAATTCAATCTCACACTTTGTATCTCAACCTTTTAGCAGTTGAAATTTTATATCAACTACAATATTGATTGAGATACAAAGTTGGGATCTATCTAATTCATTTTCAAATAACAGAGAACATATAATATAAAAACCAGTAGCAGTTACTGCATGCCTTAATCGGAAGAGCACAAGTTCCTTCAAAACTTCTGAATACATAATCATCATTTCAAACCTACATCACATTGATTTGTTCCAGTCCAAAGAATAATATTCTGGGTGACTTCCACTTATAGCAAAGAGCAATAATTGTTTTTTTTTTTGGTTCAAAAAAAGTAAAGAGTGATTGAGATACTTGCTTCTTAAATTTATTTTAACCTTCAGATGATCACGATAATAACATCTTAGACAAATCTAAGTGGCCTGATAATAAATAGATGGAAGACTGAACAGTCAGTGAAGCTCAAAACAAACCAAAATGACAAAACCTGGAGGCAGAAGAAAAACGTTAGCCCATCAAGGCAGAGTTCAGTGCACTGTGAACATCAACCCCTATCTGGGCTTCAGCTTTCTCCAAGTCAGTGGTAGCAGAACTCAGCTTCTGAGTGAATTCTGCAAGCCCCTTCTGGACCAAGCTTGGATCAACGAGGTCAACTGGAACAGCTTCAACTGCGATTATATCAGCAACTGAATTTGCATGGATAAACGCAAACCCACTGCTAAGAAAATATTTCTTAGTCTCATTTCCTTCATGAACAGATAAGACCCCAGGCTTTAGTTCTGCAATTGTCGGTACATGCCCAGGCAAAACACCCATTTGACCTGTTGTTGCTGGAATAATGACCATGTCAACCTGTAAAAGATCAAAGTAAAAAAAGCATAACTAATGATGATATAGCAATAGGATGTATGAGAACAGACCACTGAATACGATCTGCAGAAAACGATCCCTAAATAGGATCTTGGTGCTAATAAATATATTTGTTAATATATTAGAGAACTTGTGTTCCACCACTTTATCCACTCAAAGTTCCCACACCAGAACAAGATAGAAACCTGAAAATCAGCACAGCCACACAACACATTATTTGATGATAACAGAAAACAAGTAACCATCTCACAGCATCAATGTGATCTTTTCCTGCATATTCCTCAAAGTTCAATCTCGACAACAACAAATACAGGTGCAAATATAAAAACCTATGAATAATAATAATCCAGCGTAAACCAAATAATTACATCATTATTTCACGCACTACTGCTTCAAATCATCAAGAAATGAGGTTGCTATCATCTCAAAGAAGCGGCATCTTACAGTTACAAGATTATAAAAACTACAGCTTAAAATCGTTAAGAAAAAAAGATAACATCATCTCACAGAAATGAAAACAATTTAAATACATGAATAGGTAAGTCGAACCTGTGTGTTGACATGTAAAAATTAAAAAAACTACGAATGAAACTTTGTTCTGGTTTTAAGAATTTATTGGAAACGGAACCACCACAGTTGGTGTAAAATTCCAACCAACAACTCTGTCAATCATGTGCAGAAAATACACCATTAAACCAAATCCATATATATATAAAAGGATCAAGGGAGTGTATGGGTCATGAACATACACCTTATGAATGATAAAATCAGAAAGAAGAGACAGTAACAACTCTGGGTCCAGATAAAATTTTTCTTAATCTATTTCCCAAATTCTCCTACATTTACTTGTCTAGTTCACTTTCACCTCATCCTCATGTCAAATATGCAATCAGATCATATCCTTGACAATAATCAAGCCAAATGTACATAACTGGACAATCTATCACTCAAAATTAATAAGAAAAAAGAACTAAATAAGTGGGTTGTCCGTCACAACAAATGGGAAATTAGTTGTTCAGTCCCAGGAAAAGCAAAGCCACACCATAAACTGTCCAATTAATCTTCCGAACTCCAAATCCAACAAATCCGGAATAAGAAAACAACAAAAATAAAATAAAATCACCAGTTTAGTAATATTTACCATCAATTCAACCTAAACCAAGTGCGAAAACACACAACAAAGATTCCAATCATCCAAAATCATTCACGACACCACCATCAGATCCAAGTCAAACCCAGATGGCAAAAGCCCAGAAAACCCTAAATAGAAAACTCAATCGTACAATCACACAGAAACATTCAATCCAAAAATAAAAAGCAAAGCAAACCTCCTTGGCGGACAGCTCAGATGCGTAAGGAAGAACGAAGTTGACAGTGAGCTTAGAAGGGATGGAGGTGGGAGTTTGCGGGCGAGTGACCATGAAAGACGATGGAGTGTTGGGTGGTTCCATGTTTGGTATGATTTTTTTCCATGAGTCGATGAAGGCAGAGTCGGCGGTGGGGGTGGCGGGGACTTCGGAGGAGAAGGCTCGAGACCTAGTCAATGTGATGGCTCGAGCCAAAAGGCGTGAGGCTTGCCGGAACATCTTTTGATTGTGGAGATTTGTGGGTGGTAATGATAAAGAACTTTGATTTTGGGAACAGAAGCGAAAGGGCGAGACTCAGAAGTTATTCATTCTTTCGTACGACGAGGCTTTATATTCCATTGTTTTATTTGATGGTAATTAACATTTACGCGATTGGTAAAAATAACCCATAATTCCAGCACGATGACATAATGTTTGGATTTACTATGACTCCTACAGTTTTCACCAAAAACCCAGGTCTATGAATTCGCAATTGCTCTTCGACGTCATTCTTCTTTGTTGTCTTCGTCATTAGGATTAGATTCAAATCA